>NW_027526361.1:226128803-226476303 GCF_048455015.1 Haemaphysalis longicornis
TGTAGATGCAACGCATAGGGGGTTCCGTTGTTGTTTCCGTTAGGTTGATTCTCCCATCGCGTGAAACGTGCCGTGAACCCCCTGCTGCGGCTATGACGCAACGTGGCGCGGCTATGACGCAACACAATCCAACAAAATCCACTTCAATCCAAATCCAAATCCATATCCAATCCAATACAAGCCAAGCCAAGCCAATCGAATCCAATCCAATGACCCTCGCGAGAGAGTGTTTGCTATCGGAGAGGAGAGGGGGTGAGCGGCGGAGAGCGCAGCTCGCGCGGCGAGGAGAATGGGGGAGGGGTGTAGACGGACAACAACAACGCCGTATGGAGGGACAAGGCGAGTGAATGAGATGCAGTCGCATCTAAAACGATCGATGTGAGTATCATTTGATCATAGTATCCAGGAATGTGGTGGTAAGTATCCAGGCCCTCTTATCTAGATACTGTTGACCAGGGCACCTTGAGCGCGACCACTTTATCACGATGCGATAAGAGAAGGACGAGGTTGAATTGGCCTAATGCCAAAGAGATAGACGGCGATCCATTAACTCGTTCTTATTGCCCTTTACCCGCACGCCACTGGTGCATTGAGGGAAATGCCTTCGCCGCCTGCGGAGGAAGCCGGAGAACGTTTGCGGCGGTCGATCGCCAGTGCTCGAAGGGCAATACATCAACTGAGTAGCTAGTACTAACTGGTCTAAAGATTACATTTAGCACTGGTCGTTCGCGGGGCATTTCTCGTTTCCAACTAGGCTATATATTGCGCATTTGCGTTCATTGAAACAACTGTCAATATTTGCTTTCGAACGTCGAAATACTTGAAAAGTATTTGTTTTCAAATGATGCTATTTCATTCAGAGCTGCATCAAATATCGAGTTATCTGCTTTGATATTCCCAAGTTTCTGATATGCGCGTACACCTTCAGAAGCTACGAATAATATAATTCAAGCCAAAATAACATCTGCGCTGTCATCATCAGCTTTCCAACCGTTCCTGTCTTGTGATGCCTCAATACATAAAACTGTATGGCCCTAATGAATTCTTTGCCGTGGAATTTTTCATTTTCATCTTTCCATGGCGATCGTATGTCAAGTGCTGTAATTAACACTGGAGGTGTTGTTCTGAGGGTGCTATTCTACGTGAAGCTTATTACTCCTGGTCAAACCAAGAAAACTGCTCGTTCCTCGTAGCGTCAACCTGACTTTCAAGCTCAAGCTCAGCCGAGGTCAAGCCAGCGCCTCGCCCGCTTCCGCAGTGAATCTAATCGCACGTTCGTTTCAAGGAGGATATAACAAATCTTTATATACTCCTTGGTTCGTTCCAAGAAAGGGGGGAGAGAGGAGGAAGGGGGAAAGAGTAAGGTCACGGCGTGCCACCAAGTTCACCGCCCATTGTCGCCTACAGCGGCTACTGCGCCAAGCACTGCGCGTTTTCTCTTGCGGTGCAATTGCGTGCGCGTTTGCTCTCACTCGAAAACTTAGCTTTCGCTCTGTAAAATTGGTCTAACCTCGTTCAACCATAGCAAACGTTATGGCTTAGATTTCATGTATGCATCATGTCCGGAACTCAAAACTCTTTCTTCGAGACGACCGCCTCCACAGAGTAGAATAACTTCAATTTTTTTCTTTTTATCGGGAAAACTAAATAGGTCTCGTTTGAAAAGCAAATGACTCCCAAGGTTGCTTATTACCTAATTTGTGCGGTAACCCTGTCACGCGGTGCGACCACCGTGGATTTCGAAATACATGCCGGGATTATGCTGGCGCATTATCGTTCCTGAGGCTGTTAACTAATTTACTTCTCGCATGCTGCCGTGTTCCCCAACCAACCAGTGTGCTAAGCTCTTTATGACTGAGCAGTAACAATTTTACACGCAGTAATTATAAAGAGCTGGGTAATCAGAACTATTACCTGCGAAGTTCCATAGTGACTGAAAGTGCTGGTACTCTCAGCATTTCTCATGTGCCCCATGCTTTACAAACACTGAATACACCAACTCTGAAAAACTGTGCTCGCAGGCTGCTAATAATCTCGTTTGCATACGAAGCAGGTGTTATTTTTTTGTAATAGCAAATAGCTCATTGACTACGCGTCTGCTGAGCATAATTAGCTTTGCTAAGGCCAAAGTATTTTCGTTGTACACTTGGAGTGTCTTGACGTTCATGTGCTGTCCAGTTCATGTGCTGTCCTTAAGATAAATTTGAGTGGACACTGTCGAGATGCTTCACGCACTGAAGACAACCCGCCAGAGCTCATGCAATCAGTTAGCTCATACAACCGGCATGAGGGCAATGCTATTTTATGCTCATTTTTATATAATACTCTCACTATACTACATTTTACCACAGCGATGAGCATTGGCAAATCATTTTTGGCGCTATTATTGGCCTTGGTTACAGTTACGTTTACCAGCTGCAGCCAAGTGAGCAGCTTTATAAGGTAAAAAAACTATTGCTGCTCGAAAATTATTGTCTTTTTATATTGCAGTAGTTTCATATAAAGCAATGAAAGCGAAAGCTGACACTTAGTGCAATTTTTTGAATTCTTCATCACACGTAAAAGTGTATGCTCGGATGTTTGTGGCTGCGTAATGTAAAGATTGTGCCGGGGTATTTGCAGCGTTAAAAAACTTTATCTTCGCATCCTAACGAAGGTTGACAGAAGTGTGAAATCTTTCTGACATTAAAGCTGCGTCCAAAGTGCGTCAATACCTACGCTGCAATGCGTCCTATCGATCAAAGACTCAAATCGCAATCAAAGAACAAACCCCTGCGGCAATTTTTCGCGCACTAGGTAAACGCATCTACAAAGGATCGAAATGTATACTGATACGTCGGTTAGGAGATAAAGGCATACCATTGTACTCCTTTATGATCGATGCGTGTGTTGTGTTATCTAGAACCGTTTCTTTTTCACGATTTTCAAGTAACTTTTTTGAATGGAAGCGCGGTTTCACGCACGCAATGTGTCCATGGAGAGAGCTTATCAGAGCTTTCCGGTCTATGGGGAATTGCATTAATTTGTTGACAGGGCGCTATCGGTTCTACTAAGAAAACTTTTGCTTTAAAAGCCCTTCTTGAACAGAAACCTTGCCAACCTCCAGAAATGTTCACCTGGTGTTCCTTTATGATGATCTAATTGTTCCACGTGTGGCTTGCGCAGTGCTTGTCCCACGAAAGCCTGGCAGACTTGCCGGGATGGAACAGCACATCCCGAACCCGGGAAGGCTGGCAACGGGAGCAGCTCAGTGTGCTCTTGCTGGAACGGCTGTCGGATTTGTCGAGGCCCTGCAATGGTGGCAGCGCCCGCTGCGATTCGTACTCTGAGTGCCGCTCTGCTCTGCGCCTCGAGGCTCCGGGGACGACCGAGCGGCTCGCGCGCCTCGAGCACATCCTCCGGCGGGTCAAGGCCGTCTACGTGCCCACCAGGAGAAACAAGGTGCGGATTTATATTTCTCCTCCATTAGTGTCTCTGAAATCTCCTGAAGAGTTAATCTTTTAGCAGCTCATCCGACGCATCCAGAGGCTTTGGAACTGTTTTCAAAGCGGGGAAGGCCAGAAGGCTCAATACATGTGATGGTCATGATGATGATAATGGTATTTACAGCTTAAGGACACCTTTTGCTGGATCCCCATAATTTGATAGTCAGATTTTATGTGCGCCAACCTTTCACTTCTTTCTTTTTATCGCATTTGTGGCTCTAGAAACATGCGCTGGGTAGTTTTCTTTTTTGTCACAAGTCAGTGGCTCCGTCTTTCCTGATAAGTGTTTAATAAAACGCCAATTACTTTAAGTAAAAACTTTGTACCCACTTCACACTCCCTAATAGAAGAGAAGTCATACCCTTTGCGAGGTACTCAAAATGCACTTATAAGCTCTTTCACTCAAGGTGCCATCGACATCGCCAATAAAATTACGGAAAGGACATACTTTACTCCATTTTACAGGAATAGCCAATTTAATTATAGTAATGTGTCCGTAACAAGTTATAAGAAAACAAAAATGGCAACTGGGGAATTAAAGGAATACTGAAGTGAATTTGTTTTTGCTTGCACTGCGTAGACTGGCTCCAACTAACACACTTTTCATCATTTATCCGGTTGATAAGTCGGTAATTATTTCATAAAGACCGAAAGAAGAAAAGCTACCATGGCGGTCTGCGGCGGCCGCAACAACTAAACGCTGTGACGTTGGGAGGAGGTGCACCGTGATTGGACGATGTGCAAGATTAGCATTCAAACAAGTTTCGGTTTCAGTTCTGTAAAACATGCTTGACATCCGATGTTATCGTTGGATGGGCATTCTCGATATCTCAATAATCGCCATACCGCGCTTCTGCCATGTTCTCGGCTGTAAAATGCGTAAGATAAGCCTCCCAGGACGGCGTGCAATCGTAGCAATCACTAGCCGAGGCCTACGCAGTGGATGAACACCCTCCGCGTCACCGTAGACGCTCAAATGCCATGCGCCTTTCCCCCATATTTGGAGCTGGCCTCACTCATGCCTGTATCGTAAAAAGCGTGTTCGCACCAGGCCAAGGGTCTGCTGATTCTGGCCTGTACCCACTGCCCGCAAGCAGCCTGTGCTTATGGCAACAGTACGCCAACGAGAACTCGCTAGCGCGTCAGTGTCAGTCTGAGCGCTCTCTGCGAACTCGTTCGTGCAGCAGTGAACGTTACGGGCCAAAAAATGGTGAAATCCGTATACAAAACATCGGCCGAAAACGAAAAAAATCAACTTACAAAATAAAAATGGCTGTATCCTCAGGAATTCAAACTTTCAACTTGCAAAGTAACCAGCCTAGCGCTCCAGACCGCTTGACCACGGACCAGCGCAGTTGGTGTTGGAAATATTAGGTATATAATGTATAACCAGTTTACACTTTTATTCAGTTTTAGCACCATAAGCAGCTTAGGTGACTATTTGTTGTATAGCGCTCATGCAGTTAGTTTCCCCCAAATTTCCACAATATCTCATGTCTAGCAATTGCATTTCTTAGACGGAAAAGCGTTCACAGTTGTGTGGGCGTGCTGCTGACCGCTGTGCTTGTTCACCCAGCGCACAAAAGTTCTTCGTGCTCCCTAGTTTTACGCTGTACGGTAAAAGGGTCAGTTGGTTTTATTAACTTAGTGCCTATATTGACTTCGCTGACTTATCCCGCCTTCAAGTGGCCTTAGATCTTACTTCTAGCGTACCAGTCAACGAAGTGTCGCATGTGCGCTTGTTCAGCGCTTGTGTGGAGCGACCTGGGCTTGGCGCTTGATACAGTGTGCAAACTAACAAAGTAAAGAAAGGCACATTCTTCCGTCCACAAACGTGTCGTGGCTCAGTTTCAAATGAGCGAGCGAATTGCGACGACCCGTCGGCGGCGGCCCGCGGACTAAACGCTGAGCCGACTGACTGTCGGAAGGTCGGCGAACCATGCAAGTAGCGCAGTCAAGCCAAGTCATTACCTCCTGACGTCACACGAAAACGCCACAGAAAATGGGTGAGCGTGCAGAGAGGAGGACAGCATTTTTGAATTGATTTTTCGACTGAATAAATTCGCGTAAACGTACTCAGAGTCGTCGAAACCTGGCCTATGGACTCCGGGTTACAAGTTGCGCTAGTAATCCTGCAATGTTTACGAATCACTTGAGTGTCCCTTTAAATAACGATTAGCCTTTGCAGGTGGGGCGTAAGTTTGGGCGAAAAGGGTCAGTCGTGTTGCGCCTTACGCTTTGCACCACACTCAGTCAAGTCATTTTTGTTTGTTTTGGAGACAGTTTAACTTTGCCAAATCTAGACCTAGGTCTCGAGCTTCTCCCCTCCTTGCCATTGACCCCCCTCCCCTTTTGGAGCCCCTAGACACAATCGTTCACCATAATTTTAAGGCCACCATTATAGCTCTGGCTGACATACCATGCTGTTCTATAGTCTATCAATGTGTCCAACAATTAGATATGTCAATTTTTGCCCTCCTGTAGCTTCAGTAATTGGGCATTGGGTGTAATATTCGAAAGTTGGGGGTTCGTATCCCATGGAGAGCCCATATTTGTCTCCATTTTCATTCTTTTGTGTCATTTCAAAATTCCAATTCTCACCCAAAAAAGAAATGAACTGCTTATCCTTTGTCTTACGAGCCCCCATTCCCAAATATGATAAGCTACAAATACATAACGTCCGCTGTGCATACATGACCAGCCTGAAGAGGTGGCAGTGAAACCTGAGGAGGCAAGGTAAATACTGG
The DNA here is from genome assembly GCF_048455015.1 of Haemaphysalis longicornis. Taxonomy (NCBI): domain Eukaryota; kingdom Metazoa; phylum Arthropoda; class Arachnida; order Ixodida; family Ixodidae; genus Haemaphysalis; species Haemaphysalis longicornis. The sequence continues at coordinate 226,135,036 of NW_027526361.1, forward strand.
AGAAAACACTCCTAAATTGCCGATAACGTGAGACGAAGCGGGATTTTGTACTCTGCACCCCCAACATTAAAAGCTGAATAAAATCTAGAGGTTCGGATGGGCTGATGTGCCCAAGTGCGTGAAGCACATACAAACTGAAACTCATTTACACCTAGTAATCTATTCAACATTAAAGCTTTAGTAAAGGCTGAAGACGTTACAGCATGCGCACAAGACTGGGATTGCCTTCACACAACTGTGCGATCAGAATGGAACGGATATCTATCATTGAACTGGTTGCTCTATATAAGTTTTTTTCTTTGCAACATATTTTTTTTAATTTTCATGAAAATCCCACCTCACCTTATCAACTTCTCGCTCACGTTGCCTTGAGACAACATTGCTACGCTTTTGTTCTCCCAGTGCTTCACAGCGGAGGATGTCTTGGGCAGCATCATGCCGTATGAAAAAGATCGGGAGGCATACGTGGAGAAAGTGGCAGCAGCAGTCATTACTCACCTATCACAGGGTGAGCCTCTCCATGCTATAAACTTGTCATTTATTAACAGTTCTACATCCAAGAGCAGCGAAACTTACGCACCACAGTGGGTAAGGCAGTGTGCTTCTGAGCCCAAGGATGCTGGTTTGATCCTGGCCGTGGTATATGCTTCTCTGATGGTGGCGAAAGTGATAATGCCCATGTGTCAATGTTGCGGCGTACGTTAAAGACTCCCAAGGGGTGAAAATTAATCCAGAGCCTCATAGCCCATATGTAGCTTCGGCAGGCTGAACCCGAAAATTTGAATATTTTTAGGGGCGAATCCCCTAAGGGGCTGGGGCTGTTGGCGTCTCCTGTAGTCGTCATAATCGTCGTCTCATGTAGTCATTGTAGTCATGTAGTCACGGCACTCATGTAGTCACGGCACTCATGTTGTCACAGTACTCATGCAGTCACGGTTTACATCTCGCGCTAGAACGTAACGCGTACTAAAAAACACCGGGACACTCGTTTACACCTCGCACTAGAGTGCTTCGTAAAGCGTACTAAAAAACACCGGGACACTCATTTACGCCTTGCACTAGAGGGCTTCGTGCTTCAAAGACGATCGAGAGACTCTTACAGCAAAACTGTATACCTCTACCTCCCAACGGTTTCATCCCTGTTGGCAAAAACGCCAAGGTGTCAATAATACACCTATACACTGCATGCTTCGCCCTTCCCCAGGTTTCACGTCAGTGAAGATGGTCCGGGATTTTTTTAAGGCATTGAATCTTGGTGATGCCTTTGGGCGATGGCATGTCTATATCGGCTTGCGGTAAATGTTTGCACCACAGTTAACACACCTGACACAGCCGATCTGCCATTACGAACTGTGCATCATTTAGCTGAAGGTTGGCGGCAGTGAAGGCATTTTCTTCTACGCACAGAACTTTTATGGACTTCTAAATGCAGAGCACTTTAGGGGCTGGCCTTGTCATCACAGCTCGTTCGCTGTCACACTGTCACAAGACTGCCGGAATCAAACTGCGCAGTGATATAACGGACCCAAGTAAAGCCCCACGGCTTACCGTAATGGCGTAGCACAGAGGTTTCGAAAACCAAGCGGTTTATACAGCCATAACCGTTCGAAACTCCTCAGCCGCTGGCGCCAGTCATAAATCTCCCGTTGTTTAGCGCAAAGAAAACTGCAGGTACGCTTGAGACAAAATCTGTGTATATAACCGGCAGCCCCCGCGTCCATTTAGTTAGGAACGCCCGTTGGGTTGGTTTTTACTATAGTAAGAGAAAAAAGTGGCCGCCAAAAACGACGCGTTCGATACTGCGCAGTAAGACGCCGGCATGTGCGAGGCCCCAATCGTACCCTTCCAGGAAGGGGGAGCGCGAGCACTGCGAAGGCGGGGAATTCGAATTGCATTGGACAAACCTCCATTAAAGTCAGGGAGTGAGACAGAAATGCGAAGAGTGTGATGGGAGGCAGCAGTGAGCGGATAAACGGCGTCACAGCGCATTATGGCAAATCACTGCTCTGCACTTCCGACAGCTTTGACAATGAGTGGAACGGCTCTAATTTTTCTTCACAAACTGTTTCCTTAAAATTATGGTAGAACAATTAAAGGCAAACAACAGATATTTGTGGAGTGTATCCTCTCTGTCGCGAATGAAAGGGCATCACTGGAAACACCTTGAAACAAAAGGGTTTTCCTGACAGGGCCCTATAGAATGTTTGAAAGCTGAATGTCTTGATCTACCAGCTTTAAGTATGATGCCAAAACGAATGCTGCCAACCACGACAGTGAACTTCAGAGCAACATACTTTTAACTGTACAGGAAAGAAAAGAAATACTTAAACCCAGCTAAAACAGTAATCAAATGCAGCCTTTCCTATTCATACACTAGCTTTCGTACGAGCAAGAGGACATGCACCCCACAAAAAAGCAGTTGTCTGTTCCTTTGAAACATGTTTTCCTGGGGCACTGCGAAAATTAAAAGTTCTATGTAAAAGCTGGTTGTCCCATCAGGATCACAGATGAATTGCAGACGATAAATGTTCCTTCTATAAAAAAGGTGTCCTTCTATAAAAAACATATAACATAGAAAAATGAGCCTTATTTCACTTTGTGTTTCCTACAGCATTCCTTATTTTTCATACCTTAACAAAAAACAACTTTTTTTGTTTTTTATGTTGCTCGTTAAACACTCGCTAAGCCTTCCAAGCCAAGGCAAGTACGAAGCTAATGCAAGTATGTATTAGTACATGATTCCCACAATTATATGTGGTTGCAGAGTAATTTTTTGTGAGTATATTTTCTGCAAAAAAACTGCACGCCTTGATCACCAGACCCACTCCTTTGTCTTTCCACTAAGGCAGAGCAGTGATACGGCTATCTTACAAAAGTGTATCAAATGTAGACGCACAGGGAAAAATACCTCCGCAGTCGTATATACTTGTTTGCCCTATCACGTTTATAGCATTATAAGATTGTACTTTGCACTTCATTGTGATAGTAGTTTGCAAGGGCTCATGAGGAAAGGAAAGTGGCTGGCATTATTTCGGCTTTTATTACGGTGTTATATTGTTACACAGAGAGTGCTGCTATGCCTCTACCTTGCTTCATGACACGATATCTTCCTTTGCTTGTTACGCACAGGTCACTGCATTGAAGTGGGAGATGCTGTCACTGACTTCCTCGAAGACTTGTTCAAGCGGTATGGTGACAACTCAACTGAAGTCATGACCCAGCAAGGCAAGTTCTTGACCGAATATTTGACGCTTTGGACAGCCAATGGTGGGATTAGTAAAAAACTACAAAATATTTTTCTTTTCATTCGCGTATCCAGAATATTGCCTGATTGCACCAAACAGTATTTCTGTCCCTCAGAATGACAGTATTTGTTTTTAAATACTGTCTTGCTTCATTTGCTACCAACAAAGAGAATGCCTACACACTTTTTGTAAACAAAATTTAAGGCCATTCCGCCATATGTTTTATGTACAACCAGCGAAGCTGTAAAGTCATTTCCACTTAAGTAATGAAAGTCACAATTGTCGCTGCGATACCCTAAACTGAAGAGACATTCTCGAGCAATAACGCCCTATCGATACACGTAATATGTCGCTGGGTGGTCAGTTGGGCCAGATCGATGTGGTATCGCAAGAGAAACGTCCTCAACACAAAACGCGTAAACTACTCCCTTTTCAGTCCTGACCCACCCACATTGCAATCGCCGCCAACCACCACAGGGGTAGGGTCCTTGCACCTAAAACCATTCCTCGATGTTCATGTAACCTCAATAACTAGGCTGGAGTCAGTGGGAAGATCTATCCTTTTATGACGTAAAATTGGGGCTAGCCACCTTTAAGCAGAGCGCGCACGCATCATCAGACTTGCAAGTTTTAGAGGCCCCTAATGTTTGCGAGCCCAGACTATACGATGAAAAAATGGCGTCTTTCTGGTCTTTTGTCGTATACTCGACCGGCGGAGTAAAAGTTTCTGCCCCCAGAAGATGCCTCCTTCGAAAGCAGTTACATGCAAACAAGCAGGATGCATGCAAACAAATAAGCAAATGTGCTCATGCAAACACCTTGCTCCATGAAATCACTTGCACTTCAGAAACGCTTGGGTAAAGTTAGCTTTGCTGCACGGTGTTTTGATGTGAGGGCATCGAAAAATCTATAGAAAACTAACCTACCATATAAGCCAGAATATAGGTCGACCCCCTCACTTTGCGGCCATGAAATGGGGAAAAAAATTAGGCACACAACATCGTTTTATTGTGGCTATAAGCACTTTTTTGTCTAAGGTTACTTATTAGAGCCATCTGAAATCTTCTTGAATGACTGCTTCTGCCTGGTTGTCTTCCACACCAATGGCACCAATGGCAAGTCATACTCAGTGCAGTCCAGTGAATTGCTTATGGAGCACTTTTTAAACATTCACAAGACCACGCCATCAGGAACCAACCACTAAGCATTGGATAAGCGTTTCCGCTTTTCTGATAGAGGCGAAAAGCAAAACCGCTTGTGGGGTCGAGATTTTGGCGCATGTTAAAGACCCCCAGGTGGTCAAAATAAATCCGGAGCCCTCCACTACGGCGATCCTCATTACCTGCTTTGCGTCGGCGCGTTAAACCCCACAATAAATCAATTTGCGTGTTTCAGCACTTGCATTGAGATATAAAATGGACGAGCTCCAGGAGAAACACTTAGGCGTACACTGAATAACATTGTGATTCTAGCATGTGTCACATTTCCTCGATGTTACCCTACTCGCAGGTTTGGAGAGGCTGCTCAAGAAGCTGCGCCTTGCCTCAGATGAGATTGCCCATGGTCACAGTCACGGGCATGACCACGACCATGAGCATGGCCATGATCACGACGACCACAGTCATGACAGCCACGAGGATGGACATGATCATCACCACAATCATGAGCACAGCCATGATGACCATGACCACAAACATGAGCACAGCCATGATGACCATGACCACAATCATGAGCATCGCCACGATGACCATGACCACAGCCATGATCACAGTCACCATGACCATGAGGACCAACATAGTCACCAGCACTCAACTCATGATAGTCACCAAGGCAATGGCACCACTGCCGACCTGACATCTACCCCACCAGCAGTGAGCACATCCACAACCGGTCACACTCACGATCATTCGGAGCATCACGACCATGTTGGACAGCACGTCGACCCTGATGACGACCACGAGGAACACAAAGTCGACCACCAGCACCATCAACACCAGCCTGTGGTGCAAGCACCCGAAAAAATACCGTCCAGCCAGCCAGCGCTGTCAAGGAGACGACGGAGTGTTCCGCCGGAGCCGGAGCACGACAGCCACAATCACACCAGTTCCGCGCTGAAGGTGAGTGCACCAACTGTAGTTTGGCTTAACATTATTTTAATGATAAGAAACAGCGCAAGGACGAAGGTAAATGAAGTGCACTACATGTGCACCATTCACTTTATTCAGGTTCAACCCGCAGTGCTGATTCAGTGCTTCAGCCTTTTTTTTGCGCTTAAGAGCCTCGATGTTGTGGGGGATATTTCCAACCATGGTGGCTATCTTTCTTTTTTTCTCATGAAAGAGAAATGCGAACACCGGGGTTGATATTTCAGTGCGAGTTAAAAACCTCTCGCGATTTTACAGCATGCTTCATAGGCCAGCTGAATGTTGAAGCAGGAACTTGGAACGCCTTTTCATGTTCTAATTTGTTGAAGCCAAAAAAATCCAAACTGGCAAGAAACAGCGATTTAAAACTGTGAACTAGTTCACAGTTGATTTAAAACTGTGAACTGGTTCAGTTTCAAATCACTGTTTCTTGCCAGTTTGGATTTTTCGGCCATAAAGCTTCAAAAAGGGGACCTGCATTCCACTTAAGAGTGCACTCCAACATCTAAACAAATTACAGAAATTTTTGTTCACGTCATGCAGTTTGCGAGATATTGAAGATCTGCGAAAGCAAAACACTGTTGATTGGTCCATTTGGCAAATCCACAAACAGCCCCCCCCCCCCTTTATTTCTCGCATAAACAAAGTCGGCCACCTTTGCAATTGAGATGCGAACCCTGAGGAAACAGCGGATCTACTGGACTGCACTAGCTTTAACTTGGCTTTTCTTAGGTCTGCCCCTTTTTTAAGAGGAAGATGGTTAAATAACGAAGCTTTTTTCCAAGTAAACTGGTTTAAATCAAAGCCCACTACCCACCCTCCTAAAGTTTTAAATCCAAACTGCCAAAGACCAAAGCCCAAGTCCACTTCAACTCAGCCAAAGTCCTAAGCCAAACCCCCCAAAAATGCTCTGTGCCCGAATGCAAAAATAGCGCAATCAGGTAGCAGTTTCATAACACGAGAGACCCAGGTTCTATTCCGAACACGGGAAGAGTTTTTTTCTTGAGGCACGCACTCCCGACACCCGCTCATGGGCTCTTTACCCCCTCGCCACTTTCCCCCACACTTCTTGGCCTTGCATTTTTCCCCACTCCACTTCGCCGAGCGGAATTTCCGGTTAACAATCTGCACAGACAGAAGACAGTTTAAACAGCTCCGCTGTTAATAAGGATGCAAATGCTCTTTCTTTGTATCATCCACCAGTGCTGGAGCCCCGGGGAGCTGATAAGTCAGTTTGGACGGTCTGAGAACGGCACCATCAGCAGGCACGAGTTCTTCCACCTCTGCCCAGCACTCATTCAGCAGGCGGTCAGTGACGTCTGCCGCCAGGGTACGCAGGCCTCGCACCGGCCAACCACAGCTGAGTGTGAGTCAGCATCTCGTTTCATTCGTCACGTTTCTTGAAGGATTATTAAATATTGCTTGAGAAACAGCACGGAAAATCGGGACAAAATAGATGACCATCACAACTGCTATGGTTGTCCTCTTCTCTATCCAAGTTTTCTGCGTTGTTTTTCAAGCAGTAATGTGTATGCGTCTAGCCCAACATCAAGCTTTAGTACTTGGAAGACAAACTGATTCCATATGCCTCCTGTGCATTCTGTAAAAGACGTTCCCTGCACTATTTCACAAGGACTGCACGTGTATGTTTGTTGCAAACGTTTCAATGCGAAAGCACTAGTTAGCTATGTTGGCTGGCTCATCGCGTTGGCTGCGGCGTTGTGCTGCTGTATTCAAGGACGCGCACTCGATCCTGGCCACGGTGGCTGCTTCTCAAGTGGAGGTGAAAAACGAAAACGCCGGATGTCGAGTCTTCGTACATGTACGTAATGTACGTTCTTCGCCTGCGATGCGAAGAACGTACTTAATTGGATCTCATTTATCGCGCCGATAGAACATCACGCGGAGCGGCACTCAGCAAATGGACATCAGCGTGGCATCGTCCCGTGCTAGCCAAAAAAAGTGACGTGGACAGCGCTCGTCAAAAACTCGTTACGTCACTTCACGTGAGCGGCCGGCGCGGCGCCCCGAGCGGCGACTGGGCGCCGGCGCATTCACAAACAGGTGCACGTAGCCAAAGATACAGGCATAACCACGTCCCTGAAAGGCACTGTTGGCAAAAATAAAGTTCCACGCACGGGAAAGGAAGTGATAATATAGCCTAGAATCGCTATAGATGTCGCCATCGGGACTTTTATTGAAAGCGGTAATCGAATTTCTGCCGCAATGGCAGGCCTAGCACCTTCAGGCAGCTCAGCCGTTCAGCTCCGGCAGTGGCGCGGAAGAAGCAACGCCCCCACCGGCCTCCACAGTGTTTTGACATCCGCACTAAGCAGTGAGGTCATGCCGGGGTTCTGTCGTATGCACCTTTCGGGCTGAAAGCGGGGTAAATTGAAACAAACGTTTTTCAGGCCAATCAATGCAGTTAATTATCACACGCTGAAGTATTTAAAGTGCAGTGTCAGGTTTGCCAAACCATTAAGCATCGATAAAAGCAATAAAAATGGAACATAAAATTTTCGTGTCAGTACTCTTTAAAATCATCAGGAGGCTGAAATAATACAAATAACACAATTAACACTAATGGCTTGCATGTCGGGCTAACAAGCATGATTTGCCAGGCTTCTCAGTCATATTACCTGAAAGGGGATTAAAACGTTGCATAGGGAGGAGGAGGAGGATGATGATGATAGTGAGAGGACACATGCACACCACTGTTAGCACCACGACAGCATATCAAGCCTAGAATGAACATGCCGCTTTCTACGCGACACTTCTACAACTTTCATCGATTGATTGTAGGGTTTAACGCGCCGACGCAACGCAGGCGATGAGGCGCGCCGTAGTGGAGAGCTCCGGATTAATTTTGACCACCTGGGGATCTTTATCGTGCGCCGAAATCTCGTACACACGGGCGTTTTTGCTTTTCGCCTCCATCAGAAAAGCGGCCGCCGCGGCCGGGAATCGAACTCGCGATTACAACTTTCATCAACGCGGTGCATACGACGATGGGCTACTTTAACCTTCTACATCAAGATAGCTGTGAAACATGGCGGCACTCACAATACTAGCATGCCACATGCACAATACAATGCCAAGGCTTTTACATGTACAGTATAGCCCATCTATAGCAAACGCGGTTTTAACAAAATCCTGGTTATAATGAACAAATCTTTCGTTTCCGTTACCACGTGTATACATTGATTTTATGTCCGGATATAGCGAAAACTGATATAACGAACTGATTTACATTTATCCATATGTTTGTTATAAGCATGCTGGGCTGTACTACATCATAAAGAGTGATTTACTGTCTTATCGCCGTACTCTGAGTCTGTCCGCTACTCCATGGGTTTCCTCGACTCGGCTGAGTAAAAGATACCGCAACACTTTTACTCGCAAAAGTCGCCTTTGAGAATCGTCTTGACTGGAGGCTCGAGAGTAAAAGGAAATACAGAATACAGGGGCTAGAATAATTTCAAAAATTTTAGGAAAAGAAGAATGATGCCTAGAAAAGCAAAATGGGGTTGTATTCTCCTGAATGTATACCAAACACAAAAACATGTCACTCCTTGTTTTGCTGCTGCATTTACCACTTCAAAGGTAGTGCATATTGGGGAAAGAAGTTCTATGCCAAACTTTGCCTTGGCAAAAACAGTGAAGCGTGCTGTGTCAATAGGCCCTTTCTTGGCATAACTGCTACAGTTGTACCAAGGACACACTTTGGGAAGTGTGTCCTTGGTACTAAGAACAACTAAGTACTTGTCTAAGTGTGTCCTTGGTACTAAGTACTAAGAACAACTAATCCAACCAAGAACAAAACACAAGCGCGCTGTAATACTTAGATGTGATAGCATATAGCATGACTTGTGTGCGAGGTCACCGAATGCTGACTAGAAGTTTGTGGGCCTAAATTTAAACAAATTGCCTTCTTTCTCATCGATGCGCACAACCTATAAAATAGGCTTTGTTCCGCTTCATTCATATTCATGTTCTTTAATGACATGGGTCTTCCAGTGCAAGACATTTCTATTCATGCTCAGTCGTTTAATTTCCTTATTTATTGTGGGCCACCATGCTCATGCGGCCACAAGCACAATAGTCAAAATGTGGTCTTGTCTTGCTAAGGCTTATCAAGAACTCCTTGTTTTGTTGTGTTTAGGACGGGTGGGGGCGGAAGCTTTCGATCTTTGTTTTGAGGTGCAAAAAATTGTCCAGAACAAGTAGGTTGCGCAAGCTGGGAAGTGAGAGCTAGAATTTTCGCACCAGCTTAAGGAATCAGGCCGCTGCTACACGTGTATCACGAGCCGCCTTTCGATATGAACGTACTGACAGGAGCTAACGGGAGGCTCCTGGCGATGGCAAGCAAGTGGGAGGTGGGTGGAGCTACGTGGGAGGAGCTACGAAGGGTGGTGTTAATAGTTTGGTAAAACGGTGGTGAGTGGGTGTGCAAGACTAGCGGAAAGTTCACCACAAAGTCCAACTGGGCTTTCGCCTTCACCTCCTTAGAAAGTTCTAAGAATTCCTCGTAATTCTTTGCAGCAAGTTCATGTTATACCCCAGCCTCGCAAAAATCTCGCCTCTGTTGGGAAGACCTAGGTTTTCTGATATTGCGTTTAAAAATAACTTTGAGTAGAGCCTTTAGCTACAAAATTATTCTATTTCAATTATTCTTCTATTTAAATTATTTAAAATTATTCTGAAGGCACAAACACTAAGCGTCTGCCCCTACCGCATTGTGACAAACAGGTTCCTTACTTTTGAATCCCGTGCACGTGAGACATGCAAAAGTAAATTTGTTTTCTTCTCTCAAAGTTATTTTCAAGTGGAGGACGGCACACCTGCCGATGCATTTCAAATACACTTGGTCCCTAGTGCAGCTTACAGACCATTCTATGGCCCTCAAACTTTCGTTGCTTAGATCAGAAAAATAGTGATCCACCTACTGCATTCCATCAGTGGCTAAAACGTTGTGCGACTGATGACAAGATCGTGGTGGCAGTGCAGTGAATACTGATCTCATGTGCGCATAATTTCAGTGCACCTGAAAGGTCAACGTTGATGCTTAGCGTACGTACACAAATGGGGACCAGAAAGGAAAACACGTACAGGTGCTAATACCCTTTCTTTTCCACGTTTGGGCGCAATAAGTGTCTAAGATTAATCAATTCCAACTTGGCCAGTTCGCAGGGACACCTGAACTGACCTAAATTGTTACGAGCCCTTCACTTCCACGTGCAACTACTGCACGTGAAAGCGTCGACTTGCGCTACCAGGAGAACCTAACTTGCTCAGCGTACCTGAAGTGTCGCTCCGCTGCTCCCTTGCTGCTGCGGCAGGTGGCTAACAGCGCAGCTGCCGTCCTTCTGGCGCAGTGTACGGGTACGGGACGCTGTCGGTGTTCGTCATCAGCCTCTGCTCGCTGATGGGCGTGCTCCTTCTGCCCTGCCTCGCCAGGCATGCCTACTACTACATCATGATGGGCTTCATCGGACTCTCCTTCGGCACCATGACTGGCGATGCCCTACTGCACCTCATCCCGCAGGTAACAGACGCGGTAGAAAGTAATCGTTTCGTGAAACATGGGGTGTCCTCGAGAAAAAGGGTCACGTAAGAGAACGTCGCGTACGCCAATCGGCCAGTGTCGTGTAAGAGAACTTCAAAGCAGCGGACTGCTGTGCAGCTAAGACAAGCGTAGTGTACCAGAACCAACAACAGTGGGCATCAGTACTTCTATGTTTACGTGCATTTTCGTAACTTTCATTGTTTACCCCACCATTGTTACTGCTGTAAAATGAATATGCATTACATTTAAGTGCAAATAGCTCGTTCACCAAGCATATAAGCCTTGAATAATTTAATTTCCGTTTTCTTTTGCCGGCCTCCGCCAATCGTACAGCTGGAAACATATGACATCATAGGTGGTATTGTAGAAAATGAGCTAGTGGGTCGCATGGCCATTCTCCTTTTCCCTAATTATACAGCTTATTTAAAGAAATGTGCGTTAAAAGTGGTGTCAGTATGATTCTAACAAAGCAATCTTTCGAATGAACCAAAGTTTTGCATTGTCTGCATGGCCCCTTTAAAGATCCCCAGGTGGTCAAAACTGATCGGGAGCCCTCAACTACAGCACACCTAATAGCCCAAATGTAGCTTCGGAACATTAAACGCCCAAAATTTCAATTCGAAAAATTCCCCCGCATTTCCCCGTGGGGGAGAATGTGAAAGTGCGAATGCACGGTTGTCGGCCCGCTTGCGGCGCTTGCGCTCGGCCCCCGCAGCCCACCGCCTCGCCGCCTTCTCTTCCATCTCTTCCATCGGGTTTGTAGTATCACGTGTACACCACGCAGTTATCAAGCCGCTATAACGCCGCTGAGTCGCCAACGCACGCCGCTGACGACGTAGTTTGAATGCGTTAAAGATATAAGGCGCGTTACTCACGCTGATATCAGCGTGGCGTCCGTGGCTTAGTCGGTAGAGCGTCGCTCTGCGGCCGCAAAGTCCTCGGATCGAAACCTGGCGCCGGATGCTGTTTCTTTTTTAAATATAGAGGAGCACTGCGGACGCCGCCGCCGCCGCCGGCGGTGGATGGTTTGGGGTCGCTTCTAAAGTGCATTCGCACTTAAAAGAGATTCTAGGGTGTCTTGCCTTCCAGAAAGTTGCCTGGTCGTCTCAGAGTAAAAACTGCACCTCTTCTTTCTGCATTTTACTCAACCGTAAGCTGAGCTAACATATTTTTGGAAACAGCAACGCATTTAATTTAAAGAAGTGTGACAGATAACAAAATCATAAGCCCCAACCACATGGAGCGATTTTGCAAGCGACTTGGGGAGCGACGCGAATAGCGACGAACTACTTTTCGCCGCGGACCAAGTCGCTCATCTAATCGCTCGGTTCTGGGTCGCCTGAAACAGCCGCTCGCGTCCCGGAAGTGGCCTCAGTGACTAGCCAATAGGAGAGCCCCTACGTAAGCCCGCAACATCCGGTTTTGGAAGAGAACGGGGGGAAGATTTTGCAAATCCACGCTATAGTGCCTAGAAGGCACTATATCCACGCAGACGGCGTTTGCGGTGCAGCGGCAAAGAAAGCTTTGCGTGGCAAAGCTTGTGTACACACTGAAGCAGAAGCAAGAAGGCTCCCGCACACACTGGATGAGACCCGTGTGGTAAAAACGACGTCAAGAAAGCGAATTCTTCACGGCGTTCATGTTGGATCCGAGAGACGAGGCGCAGAAGAAAAAGCGTGCGCTATCGCTAACCGAAACCAGTTTTAGAGATGCAATGAAGTGCAAAAAGCAAGGTAGAAAGGCGTAATACTTTTTAGTCATGCTTTTTATGACAAATGAACAAAAAAAATGTACCGAGCCCGTTACTATGCGCAGTGCGGCAACATTGAAATCGCCATCCTCAGTCGCTCGAGCCGTTGGCTCGAGCCGTCGCTGTCATGTGGTTGCCTCGGCGAGCGACTTCGGTTCGGCGACTGCGGATCCTAGTCGCGTCGCTAGTCGCGTCGCCGGAAAAATCGCTCTATGTGGTTAGCGCTATACTGCTTATCAAATCACTCTTGGAACATTCCAAGAAGCAATGGATAACATTTTATGCTGGTCTTTTTAAAGTGTTAAGGGCTTTCTCGGCACCATCTACAACACACTCGTTGTTACTGCAGAAAGGTATTATATGGTCTTGTATTTGTACTTTACATGAGGATAGCACCAGTAATTCTGGCAAAACAGTTAATTTTGCTGCAATTCATCATTTGCTGCAAAAAGTCCATCAAAAAGCAAGAGTGGTGTGAACAATTTCTTTCCCCAAATCCGTGTTATATAGAAAAAAATTGGGGGAGACTGAAAGTCTAAGCATTTCTACGGGAACTCGGCAGTAAAACTCATTTATTTACCTGTAAAGCATACGTGTCAAAGCTTTGCCGCATAAGGACATGCTGTAGAATGGCCCTATGGCCTCCATATTCTCACCAAAACACAGCTAACATTCTTCCCGAAAAGCTGTTCTTCCAGCAATGCAAGTGTTTAAAGCAGTGAAACCAACTTTAAAGGGCCTCGGTGTATGTCAATTTAAGCGTAGCCTATTTAGTGGCTCTAGTTGGCACTGTTGCAACAGAAGCAGGGCACAGTCGATAAAGCGGCAGTTCAGTTGAGGCTCGCACCAGCGTAGCATCTCTCTTTTGTGGTCCTCAACCTTCTTTGTTGCGAACAGTTCCGTGTGAGCAGTTTTGTTTCGTGGACGCTTCAGGATTCGATTTTAGCGATGGGTTATATATTATCACAGAAACGCGTGTCACACGCTGAAGTCAACTGAAGTCAAGGTTCTGAATGAAACGAAGAATGAAATCAAGTGTTGCCGACTGGTAAAAATGATTGATTGATTGATTGATTGATTGTGGGGTTTAACGCGCCGACGCAACGCAGGTGATGAGGCGCGCCGTAGTGGAGGGCTCCGGATTAATTTTGACCACCTGGGGATCTTTATCGTGCGCCTAAATCCCGTACACACGGGCGTTTTTGCTTTTCGCCTCCATAAGAAAAGCGGCCGCCGCGGCCGGGAATCGAATCCGCGACCTCGTGCTCAGCAGCGCAACGCCTTAGCCGCTGAGCCACCGCGGCGGGTGGACTGGTAAAATGCTGTTCTTGTGCTTTCTGAATTACTGGAATTTTGGGTAATTCGAAGTGTTTTGTGGCTCCCTCGGACTTTATAATTAATGCAGGGCATGGGATCTGAAGCAAAAGGGAACTTTCACGAAAGACTGCATGCATATTCTTAGCATTCGCTCGTGATAACTAGGTTCGGAAGTGTTTCACCTGAGCTTTTTTTTTGCTTCTACCAGGTTCTTGGCCTTCACACGCATGATGGGGGCCACGAGGGAGGAGGCCACTCGCACCACCACCACCACGATGATGAAGGGCTCGTTCCCAGCTACATGTGGAAGCAGCTGGGCCTCATCGGTGCCATCTACGGCCTCTTCGTCTTCGAGGCCCTCAGTACAATCTTCGGCCGCGAAGAGGTTCGTATGCAACGCAGAACTTTCAAATATAATGCAGGAAGCATTAATTGGCCCCTTGGATGTAGTCCAGGGTTAGTTTGTCTCGTCAAACGAACTAATATTAGTCGCTCCCCCCTCCCCCAAAAGAAACCCCGACTATGGTGCGTATAGTATTCCGCGGAGCTCGACACTTGTTCGACGCGGTTGTTCTAAAGTTTTCGCGGTGACATCACGGCCCACCGACGATGCTATTGTCGCTGATGGCACCGGAGAAACCGACGCAAGAGATGACGAAGATGGCGTGGTCTCCCATGCACACGCGTTCGACGTGCATCGGAGGTACTCGATACGGTTGACTTTTTACATCGTTTCTTTGGCGCCCGTGGCAATGGCAAAAACAGCATCAGGGCAGCGGCCACCGCTGAAAAGGAAGTCATTCACTTGCAATGTCCGAAAACAAAGGAGCATCACAGACTTTTTCCCAGCTATGTCTAGCAGATAATAACATAGGAAGAGGACGCATTGAGAAAACAAAATATTTGTCATCTATTCGATTTCTGTCGCATGCGTGGTTGCTTAGTGCTACAGTGGGCCGCAAGGTGATTACCTTCTTTGCATGCTTATCGTTTTGCACCCAACTGAGCATACATTGCGGTAAACTGTTGTAATTCATATAACGAAATAACGGATATAACAAAATAAATACAGGTCCGCTTCAACTTTGTTAAAACGAGGTTTGAGTGTATACGACTTTCTTCAATTTGAAAGAACAAGCCTTTCGTAGCTCGCTCATCTTCATTCCAGTAACGAAAGATTCTTTTTCAAATGAAAGAATGCAAAAATAGTCAAATTTTCAAATTTCACGCTGCAGTGATGTGTTATAGGCCTCAGGGACACAATAGAGGCCAACAGAGTGTGAGATGGGCAAGAGAGCCCAGCCTGCACCACAGATGTATCGCAAACACTAGGAAAACATCCTTTCAGTGTGTTGACTGCATGTTAGCATTCAAGTGATACTATCAAACAAAACTAGAAGCCCCACTACATTCGCCAGTCATGTTTTTAGGCGGTAACTTAGGTAAACACCTGACTATCGCGCAAACGAAATTCTGTGACGTCATATACAAAGGCCCAAAAGTGGCTGCTGCGGACCACTGCTTCATGTCTTTTTTTAATGCCTTGATTATTTGTTTGAAGTTTGCAGTAAAATCGGTGTCATTGTTACCGGCTCAGAGCAGTCTTTTTAATAAAGAATTTTATTTTGTCTTCATGACCTTTTTAAAAGCTCACAGTAACTACAGCATAAATCGCAGTAGCTACGGTGTACCTTTAGTTGTGATTGGTTATAAGCTGAGAATCTGCAGTTATTTCATGGTCTAAAAATACGCTTGCTCATTTTCTACTGTGAGACTTATTCCTTGCTTCCTTCTTTCTTCCCTAGAATGAAGGTCATGGACACAGCCACCTTCCTAAAAACATTCCTGGGGATCTGCACATGACGAAGGTTTCTTCTAAAACAGAATCCAATGTGGAGTTGGTAAGCACCGCAACTTTACTGGTCGCAGCGTGTATTTTTCTCGGTCTCTGTTCACAGTGCAATGAAATGCCTCCACCCTAGATTGATTGATTGTAGGGTTTAGCACGCCGACGCAACGCAGGCGTTGAGGCGCACCGTAGTGAAGGGCTCCGAATTAATTTTGACCACCTGGGGATCTTTAGCATGCGGCGAAATCTCGTACACACGGGCGTTTTTGCTTTTCGCCTTCATCAGACAACCGGCCGCTGCGGCTGGGAATCGAACTTGGACCTGCTGAAACCTAGGACGTAGGGCTCCATGCCAGCTGTGGTAGCTATTTCTTTGATGCAGGCGAAAAATTAAAACACCTGTGTGTTGAGTTTTCGAGGCGTGTTATTAGGAGACTCCCATATGGCCCAAATTAATCCGCACCGCTCTACTACAGCCCAACTCATAGCGCAGATGTAGGTTCAGCACCTAAAGCTTACAATAAAAAAACACTTCTAGCAAGCAGTGAACCAACCCACCCAGAGCAAAACATGGCCTTCCGTTGTCTCGCGTGTCAGAAATGCATTCTGCATTTAGTACTATTCGTTAGGCCTAAGAAAGTCTTCAAAATTTTTTTATCCCTCTGTTCTTGCCCTGCAACTTAAAAACTCAGCATAATAATCTGCTGTTATTCTAAACTTTCAAATTCACAAAAATCTTTAAAACCTTGTTATAGGATCAGTTACCTCAAGATTTGTCCTGAGTGTTATGAGAGGCTTTGGAGAACAACTTTAACTATTTATCTATGAATCTGGTAGTCTTAATTGCTGCTTATTTAGACATATTTTGTTAGACATATAGACTTGACATGTTAGACATATTTTGTAACACATATGACATAGACAAATATTGTTAGACATATACATTGAGCTTTTTGAGCACTTCTGGGTACTGTGACTACATTAGGAAATAGGAGTGACAAGATGGTGATGTGCTGTAAATGAGCAGTCAACTGAGGACAACGGACAGCAAACAGTACATTACAACACAGGGCTGTGCTGCTGAATTAGTCACTCACTGTCAGTATTTTCCTGCGCAGTTTTGGCCATATAGTACCGCAATCAGCATGGCCGGGCATGCACACTGCTGCTGTGACTTCCTCTAACATTTGCCCAGGCGCACTGCTCAAGCACTCCTTCACTGGCTACCGAAGAAAGTCCACAAGCCCCGGTATTCAAATCAAGATCAATTTGCTGTGGTTCGTATTACGCCAAGCGTGAACTTTTCATTTCATCATTGCAAGAATGTTTCTAAATCAGCCTGTTATTTATGGCAGTTTTAAACCTCGAAAACCTAGCACAGTGCGTGCTTGTTAAACAGAACCTGAAGCTATAGGGAAATTATGTCCCGTTTATCAGAAGTTTGTTTATAGAGAGGACAGGTTCAGCATTGTGCGACTTCAAATCTAGTTAACAGCAACAGTGGTACTTAATGGGCACAAACTTTATAGTACAAAAGTAAGCCGTAGATGGTTTTTGCCCTGATACTTTGACTTAAAATCGGAGCCCTTCCACCCTGGGAAAAGGGAAATCTAGTGAAGCTGGAGCTCTGGTGGTATTTGCTACGTTAAAGTCTAGTTATACTGTGGGTTCCCTATATGGAATTCTAGGAACAGTGGCTATACTGTGGGTTCCCTATATTGACTTATAAGAATAGTAGCTATACTGTGGGTTCCGTATTCTGAATTATAAGAACAGTAGCTCAAACTCTAGGTCGCAGACTAAGGACACATTACTGGTGTGTAGGGACAATGGCCTGTTATTATAGCACGGCTACGCCAACCACAGCACAGGCCCTAGTGTATTGCACAAGGGGCCGCCAAAAAGCGTGCGGGAAGGGGGGTGAGCACTGCAGTATACACGACTTGGGAACGAGGGAGTGGCTGTGAAGAGGAGTAATAAGTGGGGCTGTAACCATACTCCCTCCATAGATGGTCATGCTTCACTGCAAAACACATGATGCGAGAAAGACAGCTTACAGAGACCATCATTAAACTGATATTTCTGAAGTCGACTTTACCTCTAAGCAATAATGAATTGCTGGACAGACACTTTACCAGGGTCAATATAAGGCGTATCAAAATGTGGAGGACCTTAGACCTGTGTTTCTTGTTCCTTAGAATCCCCCCCCCGTGGCTCAACCGGGGCCCCAAGTTTTTGTTCCACATAGGTGCAAAAACTGGGTGGGGAGCTGCATATACAGTTTTCCTATAAAAGAGTTCAGTAGTCCACTCATCATACGTATAAAATACAATGGAACTACATCTAATTGGTTTGCGAAAACAACATTATATATGGCTCCTTAGCTCTCGCAGAAATTTTTCAATTCACCACCAGCGCTTAGCAGGCAGGGCAGAAAGAGTTTCGAACCTTGTTCTCACGGAAACTTCCCAACATTTGGATTGGTGTTTCCACCGGCACAGGTGTCACCCCAGGGTCATAGTCGGTGGTCTCAAGGCTCGAACGACGTTTTAGAGGTTTTATCCTGCGTAAGGCTTTATCCAGGCCTATTGCACCCAAAAGCAAGAGATGCAAGTGCAGTGTGCAAAGTATGCTAAAAAAACAGAATCTGCCAGAAGCAGAAACCTGCGAGTGATGGGCGCCACAATGGCACCGTGGTTGCGTAACTGGTTGCGGTTTTGACTATATTTTCGGTTCTACTTACACTCCGTTCCGTTTGGTTTTGTTTAGGTCAGGCAATTCTGGTTTCGATTAAACAGATTAAACGATGCTTCAATAAAAAAACAACCAACAATGAGGCGCTTCTTGCGTTTGTGCGGAAGTTCTTGTCAACCGATTATTTTGAACGAGATGGTACTGCGTTTACGTTTCTCACTTATATAATATGCATTATCACACCACTGCTTTAGGAGTGCCTTTGTTTTTGTTTTTATTCTCAAGTGGTCTGCTTGCAAAAAATAAAGAGGCAGCGAAGCAGCCGGCAATACTTTTGACATGGGACATTTTACTGACAGCTACTGTCTCGTTTGTCAGCCTTCTGTCGCACTTGCAAATCATGCACTGCCTTTTTCTGGGCAAAATTAAGTTGCTTGGTGACGACAGTATTGAGACCGGTGGTCCCTAAGCTTTTTATACCTTCCCTCAGAAATACGGGCGAGAAATCTTTTTGTAGTCTCAGAACTAGCAAAAACTTTGGAGCCACTTCTTCATTGCTGCATTTTGCATAAACAAAGCCTTTTCTTCCGATTTGCTTATGCCAAAATGTATCTATCATTTACTGCCTTAGTGCTATACACATAGCTGTTCTGCTGGTGTGATTACTTTGAACATCTAACTTCACAGTGCTTTTTTTCGATTTGGGCTTTATAAACTGCTTTACAAGCCTCGAAGTTGCTTTCAAGGAAGTTGGCCGACAGCAATGCTGATATTGCTGTCTTGCAAGGCAGCATTCAGTTGTTGAAGTAAATGTTGCGGGATGAAATGTTGCACTCTTGTGAGCATTAGTGACAAGTCACGGTTTTCTGAACTCAGAAAATGCCGTCCTCTATTGTGGGTTTTTTTTGTTTAATTTTTACTTACCTCTATTACACGTTTTTCTCACACACACACTCATTCCAGTATTTCATGTTCCACAATGCCATGCATTATCTGGCTTGTTTCTACGTGTGATTGCCAGGTGTACCTAAATAATTTAAATCACAGTAATTTCCCGGTAAAGCAAAGCAAAGCGAAAACACCAGTGTGTTTGAGATTTCGCCCAACGTTAAAGATCCCCAGGTGGTCAAAATCAATCCAGAGCCCTCCACTCTGGCGTGCCTCATCACCTGTGAAGCATCGGCGCATTAAACCCCACAATCAATCCAGTCACACGGCCAGTTACCAAACTTTACTCCTGAACTTATTATATCCAACATCTTAACTGAGACATTCTAATCACAACACAGCATATCTCAACTGACTTTTTTCGCTCTCAGTGGTGGGGATTTTAACCATGCGTGTTCAAAAGTCAACTCCCCGTAATTTTTCTGCCCAATCTTTTCGTACAAGCGTCGCTCACTTTATCTGTATGTATTTCTATCCCAATATCTATTTGTGTATAGTATATAAATCTACCGATATATTTATATGTCTACCTTTCGATGCCTCACTATAATTATGGCCGTATTCTAATCTGTCTGAGTCTGTGTTTCCTTGACTCTACTGACTGGAGGATACCGCAGTGCTTTTACGTGTGCAAATCGCTTTCAAGAATCTCCTCGACGAGAGGCTCGAATGGGGGAGGTAGTCAGAATACCAGAGTTAATCTCTCTCATCTGCTTGACGATGAAGGAGGGGTCGAATGAGGAGGGTTGAATGCGCGCGAACAGGAGGAGAAATTGATGGCGAGGTTCAGGTGGCATGCGTTCTCCCTGTTCGTTGAGTGGTTATAATTATTCACGCTCACTAACGAGCCAATACTGAAATGCACGGCATTATCATCGAGTCGGTCCAAGCTCCTTTCTTATTTCTTGACAAGGGCCAGAGTACCTTCGAAAGCGATGTGCATTCAACACTCCACTCCACGTGCGCCTGGTTTTGATTTGTTTGGCTGAGTGTAGCTGCAAAGGTGAACTTGTCAATGTTTGGGTCAAATGTCCTAATGTCAAAGAGCAGGAATTTTTATCGCCATTTTCGGTATGTCTATCCAGGCATGTCGACGCTGGCTGCCATGGTGATCATTGGTGGCGCCATTCACAACGTGGCTGATGGTCTGGCCATCGGCGCTGCTTTTTCTTCCGGCCTCAAAAGTGGCCTCTCCACATCGCTGGCCGTGTTCTGCCACGAGCTTCCACATGAATTCGGTAAGATGAAATGACCAATGCGATGAAAGAAGTAGATGCAGTTAGTGGAAAGACATTCTAGACATTCCAGGGGGCTGATTTGGAGTTTAAAAAATTACCTCGGTACGTGTGCGTACACTTGTAGTACGACAGAACCTCTTTTTATGATCAGTAATACTACACCTATTGTAATGCTACTTATCATGTAACATTTTCATGATCTGTTATACTGTTCGATACTTGCTGCCTGGTGAAAGTAGATATGCTCTTTACAGTGTTGAACGGCTAATTAATATTTTAAGGAAATAAAGTGAAAAGCTTTTTCCCCACTTGCCCTTAATTAGAATTTGCAAATAAATGTGCATTATTTATATCAGTCGCCTTTCTGTGGTTTATCCCCTTTGTAAATGTTGCCGCGAACCATGCAATGGGTTTGTTTATTTGTGTTTTGCTTTTAACGCCCAGCTGCGCCGGTCTGTGTTATGTGTGTGCCAAGGGAAGCGCTTGTTCCATTCTTTCTTTCTGTGCCGTATGTGTTATCTCTTCTGATAGGCAGAGCGTTCCGAACTAACGCGAACAGCCTAGAATATTCTTATTTGTTCTGGATGTTATTCGACGGTTCCAGAAACACTCGCGCCTAAAGATAAATGCTTGCGGAGCCTACGCCGCGGCATTCGATTCATCGACGCTCGCCTACGCACGTCACTTTGTTGAGTGCTGCTTCGCCGCCTGTGTATTCTTTGAGTTTTTAGGGGAGCACAAGTTCGCTCCAATAAACTTGTTTTTTCTTGAAGGCAACTGCGTCGTCTTTGGCTTCGTGACAATATTTTAATTGTGCTAGCGACTTTGCCATGGACATTTTACAAAACAAAATGTGTACTGTATCACTCTGGGGACAGCTGTGTCGAAATGCCTGGCTAAATAAAGAGTTTCTAACTTCCCGACTGAAATTTACCTTAGTGTTAAAATTTTGCTGTCCCAAATAAGTGATTTGGTTAGATAAAGGACTAAAATTTATACCATAAAAGCAAGCACACCGTAAACAAATTTTATTTTCAGGCTTACACCTTGCAAACGCAATCAAACATGCTGATGTGGAATTATTTCCGGTTACTGAATGATTGCTTCACAAAATATAGAGCATGAAAGCAAAAAATGTGTCCTAGAATGATCCTTTCAATTCTGCCTTGTTGACTATACATCTGCGATAATTTGGCCTGAAGGCTGTCGCAGGCTTTGAGAAACTGTATAACACACCTGCATGTGCTAAGAGGGGGTGGAAAAAATCTCAGTGCAAGTGAGCGAGATGCAATACAATATGTTATATTGAAGTTCAAACGAACTTATATATGCGAAGGACATTTGCTACTTCATAGCATTCCTTGCTTTCCAACTTGACGTGGTTCAAAACTATGCAGGGCAATCGCGTGTATGTGGTACTTAAAATCAAGTTTTTCTTTGCTTACAGAGTTAACTTGACTTTTTTTGAGAGATTTTATATTTTGCTCGAATTTTGTGCGGATTGAAGGCAACTAGCGGTGTACGGAGAAATTTGTCATTCAAGGTCTGTCTTTGTGGGCACTTAGCATAGGTCATGCACCCAAAGGGGCCATGAAAACAAAATACCTTGTTCATTTTGAAGGAACTAGCCTTTGGTAACTCGCTGAATTCCATATGAACCACAACATACCTTTTTTGAACTGAAAAAGTACAGAAAATATTGAAAATTTGTTTAGTTTCGCACTAAAATGGCGTAACATGGCACAGCACTGAAAACATAGCTAATTTAAAGTGACTGCCCATTAGTTCTATTTATTCACGTTTTAACAAAGTGTACTCGCGCTATACGCAGGTGACTTTGTGGTGTTGATCTCGACCGGACTGGGTTACCGTCGAGCTCTCTTCCTCAACTTTCTGTCTGCACTGGCAGCCTTCGGAGGTCTGTACGCCGGGTTTCTTCTGGGCGAAGAGGCGGCCGCACGGGACTGGATACTCACCGTCACCGCTGGCATCTTTCTCTACGTTGCGCTTGTTGACATGGTGAGTTATAACCCTAAGTTTATGCAGCATCTGCTAACGAGGCATACAATTCCTAAGCTCTACAGAACGCCGCATCTTTCAAGAGCGTTCATCCTTTCGCAGTGACCTTGAACCACGAGCGTGCAAGATCACTGCAAGGAAGTTATTTGCGCCCTCCTTAAAGGCACTCGCTTGGCGATTCACCAATGCGGTTCCACGTGGCGAGGATGAAACGACTTCGTCGCCTGCGCTTGATTGATCAGTGCTGGCTGGGCTCTCTGTGTGGGCACTTAAGTGCAAGCGAAATGATAAATCCAATCATCCAATAGACATCGCTAGGCTGCAAAACCTCAAGCGAAGGCTAACACTTTCACGAAACACTAGTGTGCATGGTCTAGTTCCTTTCGTGTGTATAACTAGGTTAAGAAGCGCTAAACCTGAACCATTATTTTGGTAGCCGTATACTGAGGCAACCAGATTCCGTCATGCTGAACAAGCGCCTGTTCAGCAAAGCAAAATTTTCAGGTGTTGATCATTTCCGTGATCGCCTCTGAGCCCCTTCACACAGCCTTCAATTCCCAAGATCTAATGGCCTTTGTGACTGCATTTAAAAAAGCCTGGTAGTGGGGCCAAACTTGGATGTGCAGACTTTTGAAATCTTTTTTTTTATTTCCTCATTCTTGTGTTGTCTCTCTTTCCTAGTGCCACCTTCCCCAGTTCAGGGTGACTTACCGGACATCATTTTAGGGTTAACCGACATGCCTTTCTCTCTACCTTATCTCTCTTTTTCCCTCTTCTGTATTACTCTGCCTCTCAAACGTTGCCTTATTTCTATGACAGAACAGGCAGATTGTGCTTTTTATGTCACTTGTTGCCTATGCTATTGCATTTAAAACTCGCGGATTAGCCGTTTTCAGAACACAGCCAGTAGTTGGTTAACGTCTGAGCACGAGGACGCGGGTTCGATTCCCGGCCGCAGCGGCTCCTTTCTGTTTGAGGCGAAAAAAAGCCGTTCCACTCAATGTGAAAGCTGTCCGAAGTGCAGATCAGTGATTCACCATAATGGGTGGTGGCGCCGTGATTCGCTCACTGCTACCACCCATCGCGCTCTTCACCGGCCTGTCTCACTCCTCTCTTGATGAATATGCAATTCAAATTTCCCGCCCTCGCAGTGCTCGCACAGCCCCGGCCTGAAGCAGCGCCAGCAGGAGTTCCGTTCTTTTTGTGCTTACTTTAATTTCGTATACTGGGGCTGTTTCGCGTCATTTCGAACACGTAATTTTTCTCTTGCGCGGATGGAGCCTTTCTGCATCATTTCAAACCTGCCATTTTTTTTTCTTGAGCAGCTGAATGAAGCCTTTCTGCGGCATTTCGAAATGAATTTTTTTTTTTTTTTGAACGGCTGGAGCCTTTCTGAGTCATTTCGAACGCGCCATTTTTTTCTTGCGCCGCCGCTTTTTTCGCTAAATGTCGTGAAACAAACCCAACGAGCGTTCCTAACTAAATGAATGCGGGCGCTGCCGGTTAATTACGTATATTTTGCCTCAAATGTACCCGCAGTTTTCTTTGACGCTAAACAACGGGGAGATGTATGCCAAGCGCCAGCGGCTCACGAGATTCAAACGGATGGCTATTTAAACCGCTTGGTTTTTGAAGCCTCAGCGTAACTCCCAGTCCCCTACGACGGTACACCAGGCTCTACTTGGGTCCGTTATCTCGCTGCGCCGCCTGATTCCGGCAGTCGCTTGACATCGACCATTAGCGAGCTACGACCACAAGGCGAGTCCATAAAGTGCTCTGCACATAAAATGCCCGTGTGTACGAGATTTCGGCATACGTTAAGATCCCCACGTGATCAGAATTAATCTGGAGCCCTCCACTGTGGCACGCCTCATCGCCTACGTTGCGTCGGCGCGTTAAACCCTGCAATCAATCAATCAATCAATCAATCAGTTGGTTAATGGCTTATACCGCACTGTTTTCTTTTCTATTACCAGTTGCCCGAGCTCAAGCAATACAGGGGGAAGAGCCCTTTCAAGATGTTTGTCGTGAAAAACCTGGGAGTGCTGGGGGGGATCGCATTCATGTGCGTCATAGCCATCTACGAAGACAAGCTGAACATCTGACCGTGTGCCGTTCCCACCTCTGAAAATCGGCAGCCATGTAGAAAGTTGGGAAAACGTGCCTGAAAAGAACACTGGGTGGAGGGACTCGCGTGAGCTGTTCTCCACAGCGATGTGTCTTCCAGAGCACTTCGTGTATTATAGTGTACTTATACACAGTCATTTACTCTGTGGCGCTATGGCGAGCATGGGGCGTTTTACGTATTGAGTGACGTGTGGTTTTTGTTTCGCCACAAAATGCGCAATTGCTAGTGTTTTTAGTTTTTTAATAGTTTAGGTGTGATTACGGTATGTTTATTTGTTTGTTTTTGTCATACTTTTGCATAGCTGACCTGCACGCAGCAAAATATGTGACGTTGATGTGCCCCGGTGTTTTTGTTATTTCAGAAGCTTCAATGATCTTTTGTTCGGCTACAAAACCTTTGCAGCTCAGTTACTTGGCTGTTAACCATTTTGGGGCAAAAACATGTCTATTGTGGCAACGTTTGGCAACGTTTGGAGCAAAACTAGCTAGTCATTTATAAACGGCCACTCGCTTGGTGATTTGGCGTAGATGCACTCCACGGTTTGTGGCTTGACAGAACACTAATTTTTTTTTTAAACCGTTTACAGCCTGTTTATCGAAGTTACACTGGAAGTACTTCATTCTTCAGATATTTGCTTTTGCATCTGTTTATTCAGGCTGTAGCTCCTAACGATTTTGAGGGCGCCCTGATTTATTTATTATTATGTACGAAACTTGTGGCAGCATATTTCTTTCTTGTGCAGAGAAATCAAAATTTTTGAAGGTCCAGTTTAGCAAGTCTGCGGTTTCAAAGCGCGCTCTTCCCACTATTGCACGAAGCGTTCTGTTCCTGAATATTACACGGGATGACTTTGAGTGTGATAGGTATAGCATTAACTGTATCGTTAATATTTACCCATGTGAAGCAAAAAGGGTAAAAAAGTGAGGTAACACGCTAGATTCCCGAGCTTTACGCTTTGATTCTTTTTTGTTGTTGTTGTTGTTATCTGCTTCTTAATTCTGGGGTCCTTAGTGCTCTATAATAATTATAGCATACCTTTGATTATTCTAAAAGCCAAAAGACCCCTGAACCTCACTGTTCCGTTCCAGAGAGTCACTTTAGCCAGCAAAGAAGTCCAGTGTCCTACTCTAAAAAAACTTCTGTAGTTTTTTATTCATTTTAGCTCTTGTTCATTTCGGATGTTGATTAGAACTACAAGGTTAGTCCTGCGTACATGTTTCAGGGTGCCAATTAAAGCCTAGCCTATTGGATTAACAGTGCCTGGCTGTGTTATCGAGACTATTTGATGTTTTAATTACCCA
This sequence comes from Haemaphysalis longicornis, assembly GCF_048455015.1. Taxonomy (NCBI): domain Eukaryota; kingdom Metazoa; phylum Arthropoda; class Arachnida; order Ixodida; family Ixodidae; genus Haemaphysalis; species Haemaphysalis longicornis. Next base: position 226,161,235 of record NW_027526361.1, read on the forward strand.
CCGCGGTGGCTCAGTGGCTAAGGCGTTGTACTGCTGAGCCCAAGGATGTGGGTACGATTCCCAGCCGCGGCGGCCCCCTTTCTGATGGAGGTGAACAGGCCCATGTGTTTGAGATTTTGACACACGTTACAGGTCCCCAGGTGGTCAAAATTTTTTAGCAACTTTCCACTACGGGGCATCTCATCACCTGTGTAGTGGCAGTGCATTAAACCTCAAAATCAATCAATAAATCAATCAATCATTCAACCAATCAAGTTTGCTGCCTCGTAGTGAAACCACGTACTTCGATCACATGGAGACAAGGACATGCCTGTCAACCAGTTGTCAGCAGGGCCTGTCAAAACCAATGCACAAATTGGTTATGCTAATTCGCAAAAATATTGTCAGTAATGCAGGAGAGTACAGTGAGTAGTAGATAATTTTTGTTTAAATCAGTTACGATCAGCAATTGTTGTGCTAGGTTGAATGCTTTAAATAGAAACGTCTAGGTCAGTAATTCGTTTAATATTTATTTAGAAGCACCTTACAAGTTAGTTCTGGGTGGAGCCTGTACGCTGTTTAGAATAATGGGTCCAACAAAAAAAGTGATGAGTATATTACAATATCGACGCTTAGTTTCGCATAATGGGATGAAATCAAGCAATAGTATTTTGGGAAATTACATGACCAGTGGCAGCAAAGCCAAAATGCTAAAAATTGAGGCATTGAAAAAATGCCATACAAAATACATTTATTTCAAACCTGTGGAAGGTACAAATTTGAAGCAAAAATATGTAAGAATAATTTTTAGGCAGGGTTTTATATAATATTTTCTGGTTCAGTGTGGTATGAGGAAGGTAATTTCAATGTGATCTGATGTGAGGTATACCTGAATAATTTAGGGCAAAACTATTTTCATCCATGGATATGCTAGGCGGAGGTAACTATAGTGTGATTATACACCTGTGATGCCATACATTAGGGCTTGGAGCAAGGGCAGGGATAACTTATTCTAAAAATGTATAACAAACCTAAAAGAGCCACCGTGAGAGGAACTTGTAACGGTTGCAACGGAATGTGGATTCTCATTTTTCTTATGCTTGAAATTGCCCAGTTTAATAATTCTGTACAAAAGTTATTTTAGGGTTTTTGCTTTTTGATTGATCAAACAAGTGTTGTAATTTTTAGTTGCAACAATTACTTGGCGTAGGTAGCGTTTGGCAATAATTCACCAGCAATGTTTGCTGTTGCTGCTGTGCTAGTAGGTTTAGTCAAGTTTCGATGTGTATAGCCACTATCAGGCCTAGGCAGCTTACCATTCAAGGATAGTTAGTGAGGCAGAGCAAAGAATGTCACAAAGGCCCTGTTGGTGATGTGAAAATGTGCTCCTAATGTGAGAAACAGTAACAATTGAATGGAACTTGATTAGTTTTTCTTTTTTTTATTTTACTGTCTACGCTATTTTTGTAACGGAAGTGAAAAGCATTGCTGATGTGTGTCAATGAACAAAAAAAGGTGGGCAGCGTCTATGGTGTAATTAAATTAGAGTGCCTTGCAACACATTTTTTTCTTCGTAACCCAAGCCATGCATTACCAGATGCTTTTCGCTACCTCGTACAAAGATATGTCCGAAATCAGGCAGGGCACAATGTGCGCGTGATGATCCCTCCTGTGAACATACATGTGTATATATCTTTATCCTCACCCTTACCCTTACCTGACCCTACTTTTACACTACCTTTCTTACCCTAATCCTGACCCATCTTTTTTTGTCTTACTGTCTTTCGAGTTTTCGTTCTGTTCTCAAGGGTGTAAGATGCAAAGTATTTTTGTGCTGGCTTTCTTGCCTTTCGGGTGTTAGTACTTGCCTTTGTTGAACGTCAAGTTATCTAATCTGGTTTATTGCAGATATGTTGTTTGTACAGGCTGTTTACTAATTACAGGGGCCTTTAAACCAACTTAACAAATGTATGCATTGTGACGGGTTGTTTCAGATCTAAGCCATCCCCTTTCTGTTAAGTCAACTTTCGCTTAAGTCAAATATGATGCTAGACACTTAATAAGGTCGTAGCATCAGATGAACTTGATGACTTTTGCCAAACAACGAACTTGTGTACTTATGTCATAGTGTCTTCCTGTAATTCCTGGCTGTTCTCAATTTACCAGTCCTTAAAAGCCTGCAAATAGTCTGACTCTCTTCAAACAGCAAGTCCCGTGTGAATACGTAGGAAAATTGAGTGCTTGCTTACCTCCCAGGCAGTTTGGGACTGGTGATTGAGGAAGCCCAGTAGTTAGTCTTTTTATCAATGTGTAAATATTGTAGCAAAAAATGTATATTCTCATTCAGAACAGAAAAAAATATTCGTGTGATTTTGAGTATTGCGTGTATGCGTACAAGCAATTTAAAGTGTCTTTTTTCAGTAAATATTTGTCCTGACTTTTTCATGTATTGTCTAGAATGTATTTTATTTAGGGCTGCGTCTAATCTCATGGCAGCCGTGAGAATTGCCTCCGGGAAATTCTCACGGCAGTTTCTTAAAAGGTGACTGGCCTAAAAATCACTGAATAATATTAGCTCCCAACGTAACCTAACATAACCTAACCTCACCGAACGTATCATAACCTTCCCAAATTCAGCCCAACTGCAACAAGCCTAGCCTAACTCAGCCCAACGACACAGAACACAACATATATTGAACCTAATCCAATGCATTCTAGAAGCCGTGTGCGTCAATCTCTTGATATAGTAATAACCAGAATAGAAAAAAGCGAAATAACAATTAGCGAAACTTCGAAAAATCAGAAAGATTAAAAAAGGAAATCTTCATCAACGCCAGACTCTAACCTCGGCCTTCGAGTTCAAAAGCAAGTGCTATACAACAGCACCACATGAGCAGCTGTAGAACAAAGATTTTAAAGAGGCCATGGAGACAAAATACAAGTTTGGTTAATTAGAAAGACTGCTCTGTCGTGATAACAATGATACCGATGTCATTGCAAACTTCGGGAAAATAACGGAGATATTAAAGAAAACACGTGGAGGAGTGGCGACTCGCTAGCCAGCTTCCGGCAACTTTTCAATGACGTCACAGAATCTTGTTTGGGCGATTGACGGCGGCCGAACAGATCAATTGCCAGGACACATGACTGGACGATTGTAGTGGGCCACCAGTTCCGTTTGATCGAATCACTTGAATGCTAACCTGCAGTTAAGACACTGAAAATTGTTTTTAGTGATGGCCCATATGACGTCACTCGTGCCGATAAGACGTCACTGTGGCGCGAAATTTGAAAGTCCTTAAGTATTTCTTGCGTTTGTATCGGTTCAAAAATGTTTTTCGTGGCCGGAATGGAGCTGCGTGAGGTACTGAAGCCTAACTCTTTCAAGTTAACCAAAGTTGTATTTTGTCTTCATAGACCCTTTAAGGAATACTTGCCCCAGAGAATCTTCGGGTGGCTTGTTTAGTCAATCAAAGGCGATTGCTGTGAGAAATTTCCGACTAATTCTCATGGTTCCCGTGAGAATAGACACTACCTTTATTTAATGTATTATTCCTTGGCAAGGAGACTGCTGGCTTTATGAAATATTACGATGTCTCCGTGTGGCGCCATTGCTAATTTAAAATTTTGAAACGTGCAATACCTAAGGTGTGTGCACCGTGATTTTTAATGGGCCGTGAAGGCAAAATACAACTTTTGTTTAGTTTGAAAGTAGTCTTTAGTAACTCTATCAGCTCTATTCCAGCCATGAAATAAACTCGAAATATTTAAAAAGATTTTAATTCCGTGCCGCAGTGAAGCAATATGGGGAGGAGTGACATAATGTCGGCAAGAATTCATGAGTGTGTTAACTAATCGTTATCCCTTTAATGCCCAAAACTTTAGTTTCTAGCTTAAAATTGTGAAAACATTTCTATGATCTAAAAGAACTTCCGACATCGCAAATATGAAGTCTGAAAAACATTTGGTTCACATCAAGGCGTATGGCCTATTAACCCGTTACCGCCTTTACCGCCAGACCATACAGTGCTGTACACTCTGCGGTGAACTTGGACACCGACGAGATGTCTGACCCAATCCCGACGTCGCCATCTGCCAGTGATACCACGCGCCTGGTCCCCAACCAGACCATGACTGCAAACTCATTTGTCAGCTCTGCGGACTAGATCACCTCCCGGCCAGCAGAGAGTGCAAAAAGAAACTACGACCGCCGCCACCCACCGCCCAACTACGGCACAAATTCCCCAATCAGAACAGCCATCGACCTGCACCTAATTACGATGCCAGCCAGCAGCAAAGGCAGACTGCCAACCAAACGAACATTACCAAACGAACCAAACGAACAAGTAAGCTGGTCAGCCATTGTTACACCACCACTCACTGTTTGTACATCTTTTCCCCCCCTCGCCACACCCGCTGCTCCTGCCGCACCCACTATCACACCATCCCCCGGTACCCTTATCTAGATGCTTCAAGAAGAAAATGCACTGCTGAAACAACAGCTCGAACAGACAGCCCAACGCACCGCAACCCTTGAAAATCTCATCGAGCAGCTCCTCGCACAAATGGAATAAATAACTCGGGAGCAATCACTAAGCACCCCGACTCCCCAAGCGGACAGAAACCCAGAAACAGCATCCTTGACCTCAGACGCCTCAGTCGTCAGAAGCAGCTTAGAGCCCTTGTCCGCCATCCCACACGCTGCTGCACCCGCATTAGTCTATCTCAGCCGCTTGAAGCGCCTCATACGCGGCACTGGCGAACGCCTCGACGAACGCCTTAATAACCTTGATCAAAGGCTACACTTGCTGGAGGAAACTAAGAAGGCCAAAAAAGCACGCAAGAAGCCCATGACGCGGCATTTACCACCCGAACTGGGCGACACATCATCGACCCTCCAATCCGACCATGACATGTAACAGAAAAGGCAACCCCTCATCCACGCTCACCCTGTGGCAATGGAACTGTCGGTCCTACCGCAACAAGCAGTCTACACTTACCCACTACACGCAACAGCACAAACCCGATTTCATCGCATTTCAAGAAACAGATTTGGACACTGTTACTCTCCGTGGCTACAACACACATGTCACCGGCCTTGGCTCCCTCACCGCTATCCTGGTACAGTCAACCCGAACGGCCCAATCCCACACTTTGCCAACTGAGATCGACTATACATTTGTAGAAATTATTCCACGCAATCCAATCCACGCAAGAAAAGTCAAGCCAGCCTATCGACAAACTCCTTAAAACCGTCTGGCAGCGCACGCGCGGACAAAAATTAATCGTCCTTGGCGACTTCAATGCCCAACATACGGCGTGGGGATACCTAAACGACACCAAGAAAGGCAAAACACTATGTGATGCAATAGTTCAGAACCTTCTGCATTTGTGCAACATTCCAGATCTCCCGACAAAAATTGGCAACAATATTTCTTGGGACACCACCCCGGACCTCACCTTCACATATAATATCGAGTGCCACGTTGACGCGACTTGACGAAACACTCGGCTGCGATTACCATATTATATAACTGGAAATTGCGCACGCAAGACACGCTAATCAACGCATCGGCACCGTCAGACTCCCTAATTGTAAAGACTTTCGAGACGACACCCCTGCGGACTCCATCACTAATCTAAATGACTCGGTCCAACGGTTACTTGACAGGGCTAAGAAGCACACAAAAGAAATTGCCCTAACCCAAGAAACCCCAGCCACTGACGCACACCTGCTCCATCTTTGGGATGCCAAACAAGGCCTGCTTCGAAGGTGGAAAAGGAACAGAACAAATAAGAAACTTCGCATCCCCATCGTTCAAATCACAGCAGAGGCAGATGCGTATGCTAAACAACTTAGCCAACAAAACTGGGCTGAGTTCTGCAACCAACTTCAAGGCACGCTCGGCACGCGCCGCACCTGGCACTTACTCCGATCCTTATTTGACAGCAAGTAATCGAATCTACAACGCAGCACCATCTGAAGCGCCTGATACACAATTACCAGGGTACAGAATCAGATTTATTGCGAGAGCTTCAGCAACCGCTTCAAGCACCCATTTCCGCTACTACTCTGACACTTCCATCATACACGGGAAAACCAAATCCAGACGTGGACGCATCTTTTACTATGGCGGAAATCGAAGCAGCCGTTCACCATCTAACCCGCAACACAGCCCCAGGAAAAGACCGGATACCTAACAAGCTCCTCCGCAACCGTAATTACGTTGCCCTTGAAAAGCTTTTGGAATTTTTCAACTCCCATTGGCAGGCTGGAACCCTTTCCACAATAGAAGCACGCCGAGATCACCCTAATACCCAAGCCCAACAAACTGCTTATTACAAAGAACCTACGCCCCATCTTTCTCACTTCGTGTGTCGGAAAACGGTTTGAGCACATGGCTCACAACAGACTATCACCCCACATCGAAGAGAACGGGTACTTCCCACATACAATGTACGGCTTTCGCCCCCATTTATCGGCCCAGGACATCCTACTTCAAATTAAAGACGACGTTCTGGACACCCTGAAAAATCAGATAAAAAAATTCATACTAGCCCTAGGCATCAAAGGGGCATTTGATAACGTAACACACCATTCTATCTTGCAAGGTCTTCCCTCTACCAACTGCGGCGAACGTACATTTTGCTACATTGCTTGCTTTCTGACCAACCGCACGGCAACGATAGGCATTGGGCATCTCCGTTCCGACCCATTCGCAATGGCGCTCAAGGGATCCCCACAAGGATATGTCGTTTCACCATTGCTATTCAACTTAGCTATGAAAGATCTCCCGCCGCTCCTCGCAGCAATCCCCAATTTACGCCATGCACTTACGCTGACGACCTCACCTTGTGGGTCCCCACCGGCTGGACCGGCACCCAACAAGATGCACTTCAGGAAGCAATACACGTCACTCAAACATACCTCAGAGCTTGTGGACTTAAATGCGCCCCAGAGAAGGCCGCCCTCCTCACGCTCTGTGCTCGCACTTACAAAAAACGAACAGACCCAATCCCCTATCTGGAATTAACGATCAACAACCTCGCAGTACCTACAGTCCCCCCCTCCGCATACTCGGTCTCAACATAACCCAAAAATGGAAGCGGATCTCAATCCTTACCGGCTTTAAAACGCACCCTCACACAACTAACGCATCTCGTGCGACGCATCGCCCACCGCCGCTACGGCCTTGGCGAAGCCCTGCGCGGCATGACCCACTCCCTCACACGCCGGATAGTGATAATAAAGTCTTGTTCTCTCTCTCTTCAGGAGAAGGACACTAAGAATAACGCAAACAATACTGATCAGTCGTCTGAATTACGGCCCACCATACCTGGCTCTCAAATCCGTCGAAAAAGAAAAACTCAATACTTTAATCCGCCAAGCCTACAAACTCGCCGTTCGCCTACCCCCTCAACATCCACGCGCAAGTTGCTCCAACTAGGGGTACACAACACTTTGGAAGAATTGCACGAGGCTCATCGTTGTTCCCAAATCACCCGTCTCAAGCTGACACCTACCGGACGAGCCACCCTTACACGCCTCGGATACCCGCTACCGCCCAAAGATGACCAGCCCCAACGTGTCTCCCTCCACATCCGTCAACACATTCGTGTAGCTCCCGTGCCGCGGTATATGCACCCCCTCTACAACAAAGCACGCCGCAAAGCAGGGGTCGATGCAGTTACAAAGAAGCACGCAGGGAACCCTACGACACGCTACACGGACGCCGCACCGTACACCCGCAAACCCGCCCACGCAGTCACGGTTATAGACCACAACGGAACCGAGGTCACAGCCGCCACGATATCCACCACCTCTACGAACGCAGCTGAGAAAATCGCCATCGCCCTAGCAGCCACAACAAATAGCGAATACGTTGCAGTCATTACGGACTCGCAAGTAGCATGCCGCAACTACCAGCTCGGCCGCATATCACTCTTCGCCCTCAAGATCCTGAATGCCATCCCGCAGCTTCCCGACATCCAAATCGTTTGGGCCCCGGGACACTAGTCTCTCGACGGAAATGAGGCGGCACACGCCGCTGCCCCAGTACACACCCTCCGGGCCATTTCCGAAGAGAGCCAATACACGGAGAAGGCCCCCCCACACTGAATGGCTGCACGGACATTCTTGCTCACTTCAGACACGAGCGTCAGAGGTTCCCTCCAACCAACTCCCACCATTCCAGAGCCGAAGCGACCACACTCCGACGGCTACAGTCCAACTCCTACCCGCACTGTACCCTCCTCCACCATATCTACCCCACCCAGTATTATAGTACCTGCCACGTTTGCCCCCACCCAGGCACCCTGTACCATCTGCTCTGGGAGTGCCAACAATCCCCATCGCTCACACACAATCCTCGTCCTACGTACGAGCAGTGGGTGGACCGGCTATCCAGCCCGGACCTCTCGACTCAGCGCATGCTGATAGAGAGGGCACGAGCAGCCAGCAAGGACCAGGGCATCCCGGACCAGCGGAGGCCCCCCCTCCCCCCACCGGTGGTGCTCTCACCATCCTGCACCATTAACTCTTTCGCTACCGCAGAAAATTGACCAATTTTTAGGGGTCCAAGAAAACATTTTTTTTCTGCTAAAAAGTTGGTTAGGCACTAATTGCATGAGCACAAAAAGCAGAATATTTAACGGCCTTTCCAATAACACCAGCTTTTTAAAGGTTTTCATGTATCATTGTTGTGAAAAAAAATATCAAAATCAAAATTTTTGTCAAGTTGTCGAAAAAAATGATAAAAAAGGAGTTGTGTATATCAAACCACAGGTAATAGAAAAAAATTAGAATATATATTTTGTAGGGAAACATTTCAAAACCACACTCTAAAAAAATGTCGACTTGCGCGGAACAGTTTTTCAGATAAAAAAATGTTAGCACGCACGGTGCTCGTGTCATGCGGTGAAGCCCAACCTCTAATTCAAAATGTGCAATTTCGGGTGGTTCCCTGGAATAAATTTGGCGGTTTGACGTTATCAGAGGCACCAATTTGCCCCCACATGACGTAAAAACATCTTGTCAATGGCTGACTTTGCATTTACAGCGAGCACAATATTTGGGACAAGCACTTGATGCGGAAAAAACACGCATGAAGTTGAAAACGGAACGCCGTGGCTGATGCTTGTTGTAGTTCACAGTCAGTTATCTTCCAAAACATAAAGCTGAGCTTTATTATTATCTTCTTACGCGCAATTGCAGCCTTGCTCGCAAAAATGAGGTACGAAGAGCTGGAATCGTGCCCTGCGATCTTTGGCCGAGTAGCAGTTGCGCGCTGAAAAAGATCAGCACAACGAGCCTCCTCTATTGCAGCGCCACCTAACATTTTTCAAATGAAACAGTACAAAAACTTATCAGAGACTCCGTCCGAATAGACAGTTCAACTAAGCAGCAACATTAGACGCCCGGATATACCCTCGCATGGAAACGAAACTGGAAGGCGAACAGCTGGCAGTGTATTACCGGTTTGCAGCGCTGTCCTCGGCGGAACAGATATCTGGCGACTGGGTGTGACCTTTTGACTTGCCTCTGAAGTTCTTATCGCAGAAATCGGGTTAGGGTGGGGGGAAATCAAGAGCGCCGTGCTTTGTTGGAGAATCAGTCCCGGACGCTTCAGGCGCCATGGCAGGTAGGCTTGAAGTTGGGTAACTGCGTAGTAACGCTAAATATGAATTTCGCGATGCAGAAACAAAACCGAAACTGTTGTAAACTGTTTGCAAATGGTCCTGGGGTAACTAGAACTACCGCAGTACTTAGAACAACTTGCACAAAGGCAATAAAACTGCCTAAAATCATAAGGTAGCTTTGCAACCCGGCACTGCTTGACATTTTCAGCCGATTTCTGGGATTAATACTGTCAGAGCGCGAACCTGACTATTGAAAATCGTTTGCAAGTTCCCCATTCACGCCATGATAGCAAAAAACAAGCGCTGGTGCAGAGTAATTACGAGTTGCATGCATTCTTCGTTGGTATCCGTGACGCGCGATGACCACGCCCCTTTTCCATTCCCAGGTAATTCAAAAGCGTGTCAAAAATCACGTTTCCGTTTCAAAAATGAACACAAAACTGATTTTCAAAGGCCATTTTCTGATCTAATTCCGAACAGCTTTACTTGTTCGAGAAACGCCTGGAACGGTATGAAAAGGCACTCCCAAAAGTATCGATCAAATTGATCGATTTTGATAGGCGCGGTAGCGAAAGAGTTAAGCTCCAAATTAAAGATGTTTATTCTCTCTCTCTCATTAAGACGGACACAATGACCCAGATTGGGTACTGAAAAACAATGGGCGCCGGCTGCCCACATATCAGTGAACAAGAAAACTACCTTGATCAGCGTGATTTATGGTTCAAGTGAAGGCAATAACGTAAAGTTTGTGTTGCTATCACTTGTAATAACAACGACACTGCGCAATTTCGCTTACCTATCACTAGCCCATTGAACCCTTGGGCTTGATGCGAGGGGATACGCATAAACAAGACTTTTTTTAGCGCACGCAAGTACGTGCTGCCCTCTCTTTTCTTAATTTTTGAAGGTCCGGGAACCTCAAAGTGCGGAAAAAAATACTGTTTGAGGTGGTGCGCCTGAGCAGCGTTGGGCATCAAAGGGTTAGCCTTTCAAGTCATACGATAAAACGGATCTAGGGGTCGCGCAACAATCGCGCAGTCATGTCTCTTGTCAGTATACTAAGTGGGGGACCGCCAATTACACAAACGCAAGAGAACGTCACAGGGAAATTGCTAGGGAGTCGCCACGACCTCATCTGCTTTCTCTAGTATCGGTAATATTCCTTGGGGGTCTGCAATGAAACTGGCATCATTGTTATCGGTGAAAATCACTCCTTTTGGTTAACCAAGTTTGAATTTTGTCTTTATAGCCTCTTTAACGCCACAGAAAATTTAGGGTCAATGCACAGGGACACAATGTGGAGGATGGCTACGCACTCCACCCCCTGGTCTAGCTGAGACCTGAGCGATGGACCGTGTTAAGAAAGAAAGCGCCTCGGCTCCCTCATGCCCATCGTCACTATCATTACCATGTTCCATTAAAGCACTCTTCAGAACGGGTCTTGGTGGCTCGTCCCTTCCTCCACATTTTTGGTGCAAGAAACCCGGGACCAAGAGACCTCCAGAGGTGAGCCACACCGAGCGGATTCGCCGTACCTTCGACCGCCTTCTCTCCTCTGGGGAACAAGAATGAAGCCGCCGTTTCCACAAAACCGTCGTCGATAAAGCTGGGGGCCGGCTAAAGAAGAAGAAACGAGCCAGACCCATTCGTGCTGACCTTTGCCGAGACATATGAGATGCGCCATCGCAGCGGAGTACCGGCAGGGATGATCACGCCAACCTTTGCCGCCTAATCCGATCCCATACTTTTAACGACGTCTGTGATGCTGGATTGGACCATGGAGGCCTTATACGAAATACGGCGAATCGTACGGGAGCTTGTGACAGATGTGATCGGCAAGGTCGTAGACTTCCTTCGCGTGGAGCAACCACCCATACGGGAGTTGACTCGCCTGTTGAACACTCTAACTGCGCAAAACGATTCATTGAACCAGATTAACCGAGATGTAGAAAACACCGTGGATATTGAGAATCTGACATGTGAGATGCTTAACGCATTTGAATTTTAAGGCACGGTAATGTCGGCAAAAGTGAAGCTGAAAATGAAAATAACTGAAACCAGAACCAACCGGCTAGCTCGAATTGCGTCCATCGAAGCCCGCGTCCGGTCAGAGCTCGGAAAGCACCGGAAAGATTATATACATACTTATAATATGGAAATTGCGAATGGAAAGAATAATCTGGTAACCGAACGACCCGTGTAAACGACAAATGAATTGGCAAGAGATTCCTCCAATAGAAAGCAGATGTCTTGGTGTCTGTGCCGAAGACATCACGTGCTATCCGACGCACATTGACTGCTCAGAAGGAGCTGAGTGACCATGATTGTAACAAGGCATGCACGACCAGCAAACAATGTTGCCGAGTTCAACGTTAGTGATTGCACATCCAAAGAAACAACTACTGCATTCACTTGCTTGGTTAAAATGACACTCAAAGGGGCCATGAGGACAAATGACAAGTTTGTTTTATTCCAAAGATTCCATGGATTATAGTGCTCATATTGCTTGTCCGTCAGCAAATGAAGCCATATTCACTGAGAAATTGATCAATTTAGGTTAAAAGTTTTGATTGTCCTGCCACATCGAGCGTTTTAGGGACGTCAGCAATGAAGTCAAAGCGCGCGTATACAAACGAGCTTGCACTGTGTGATTCGGCTGAAGCGCTGCTTGCCGTCAGTCTTCCCAGATGGCGCACCATACTCATGTATGGTAGGGTCCCGCCGTTGTCTGCCGTTGCTTTGTTTTTTTACCGTATTTGCACCTGGCTTGTTTTTGTTACTGTAAAAAGTAATCGCTGCGTGAAACATGGAATATCCTCGATAAACAGGGTCACGTAAGACAATGCCGCTTACGCCGATCCGCCAGTGCGTGTAAGACAACACGAAAGCGGCGGACTGCTCTGCAGCTAAAAGCAAGCATAGTGCGCACAGTACTAGCAACAGTACACATCGGTATACGTCTATTTTCACGTGTGCTTTCCAGCGGCGTAGCCAGGGGGGGGCTGACCGGGCTTCAGCCCCCCCCCCCCCCCGAAATTTTTTCCGGCCGTCGCCGTGCTGCCTGTATGCCTGGTACGTCGCCTGTGAATAAAGCTGCATCCGGTCAGCCCCCCCCCCCCTCCCCCCCCCCGAAATTTTTCCGGCCGTCGCCGTGCTGCCTGTGTGCCTGGTACGTCGCCTGTGAATAAAGCTGCATATTCTTCGAAAGTGGGACTAATGGCACTTTCCACGAAATGCTTCAAAAATGCCGCATGTGTGTTTACACAAAAGCACGGCCGGACTCGACTCTTTTTCCGCGCTGCGGAAAGGGAGTCTAGTCCGGCCGTGACAAAACGAAGCGCCTGAGGGGTGCGAACCGCTGAGGGATGATTTCGGAGGGGTGCAGCCCCAAAAGCGACGGTGCCTTCGGGTAAGCTCAGCGCACGGGACGCCAAAGGCATGCGTTGTATCCCTTTGTGCGAGACATGCGGCAAGACAGAGAATAATTGGCCGGCTGAGTCGTTCTCAGCAGAGGAGATTGACTCGGCCGGGGAAGCAAGGAATGGACCGCACTAACTGGCGGCGGAAAAAAAGAGGGACCGCCGGCCATTGATGGTTGAAGACTGGTACAATGCAGGCCCGAAAGAGAACAGACGATCTTTGTATGTTAAGCAGAACAGCGTGCAAGCGGCGGTAGCTGACCACGGCCGCTCCATCTCCTAGAAAGGGGGAGATCAAGCAACCGTGGGCACACATTCAATACTCCTGCAAGGTAACTTAAGAATGCGATGGGCCTACGTAATGGTTGAAACGTGCAGTTTCGCTGGATGAATGCCGTGCGCGGGCAGAGGGCCTTTGCGAATGAGACACACAGCAAGGTACGCCCCTCTTCCTCGCGTCAGCCCTTCATTCTTCCTTTTTCACGTTTCTGTCAAGCCCGGGAGGGTTTTGTTGAAGTGGGCTCAGATTGCGCGCACTGAGTGTTGTCCCCTTCCGACAGCGATGTTGCGACAGTCAATTTCACCCCCGCGATTAGGCAGATTTGTTCGGCGGTGTTCTCCCCTAACCTAGGAAACTGGAGAACAGCGGGTCGACAAAAAGGGCGCGCTGCGGCTCCCCGAGCCAGTCCCGGACTGTATCCTAAATGTGAAGGCACGACGGTCACCAGCCCTGCCACAGGCAGACGGCGTCGCGACAGTAACAACGATCAGATGGCCATATTCGACCTCTATCACAACTAAAGCCCCTCCGTTGCGTCCACGACCGCTTTTTCCCTGGACGGCGGCTGCCCAGAGCAGTGTATATAGGGGCCGGAGTCACAACGGCGATATCGAATTGTAAGTCATTTTCTTCCAGTGACTAATCCTTACATGATCACTGATGTCTTTTGACGATGGAGGTTGCATTGCACGTTAAGTTGTGCGGTGCAGATCAATTATGCATTCTTTGATATTTAAATATTCACTTCCTAATATTTAAACGATACCACAGTAACTTGCGTCTGCGAGCTAAAAAAATGTCTATCTCGTTTTATTTCGAATGCAGTATTTGCGTTGGAATTGGTAATTGACAGCGCCCACGGTGGAGCGGATAGGCGACTTTTAATAAGGGAAAACGTAAATTCAAGTCCTGTAAACGGCCAAATATTTTATTATGCACGAAATTGGAGAGGATTACTCAGAGTGTATCGGGACAGCGTTAGTATCAGTACATGACGAGTGAAAAATATATTTGTTCTGGCTGCAGTTTTAATAGTTTGCTTTTACTGGGACGAAACTCCATGTGACATAGCCGCTGTCGCATGGTGTGCCCGTTTTAGGGACTTTTAAAGACGATAGTCTTTCTTGGGCTACTTAAAGGAGCACTAACACGAAATTCCTCGCTTTCAGGTTTTATGCTGTAAATAATACCTATTGGCCCAGTAATTACGAAAATCGAACCGAAAGCCGTCAGCCGCCAGCATAGAATGAAATATAGCATGTTTATTGCAAGCCGTTTCAAATTCGGTCGCCGCGCGGGAAAATGGCCGTTCAAAGGCCAGTCTGCAAGCGGGCCAGCCTTACGTCACGGTCTCCCCCGTGACGTCAGGGACGTTCGCCGCATCGTCTGCTACGATTGCACAAGGTCCGCACTTGCCCGCGGAGTCGACATGTCGTCTGAATCATCAGACTCGGATGAGTCGCTGCCACCCGACAGACCTAACAACTTCATTTGGCCACGCGATTAGGCCGGCGATGTCTTCGCCGTCGTCCGTTTTTTAACATCACTGCGGCTCGAACCGGCGCAAACCGTGATAGCAACAGCTTGTCGCCACTCTTATAATCAATCTGATTGCGAAAAAGAAGTTCCACATGCGAGAAAGTAGATGTTAGTGTGGTGAAAAATTGTGCTAGGGGTTGTCATCAGCGCTGAATTTAAAGCGGCGGTCAGATATATGCCGCGATGGTAAGCCTACGCTGACCGAAAGCGGAGGTGCGGCGCTCTGACCCAGCACTGCCGGCACCGCGGTGCGGCAAGCGGCCGAAAGATGGCGCCACCTGCGCGCTAGAATCAAAATAGGCCACGGCAGATGTCTTGATCACCGATCGCTAAAACGGGAATTATCGCCAAAATAAAGCTCTATATGCGAAAAAGGGGATGATAGTGGATTGAAAAGTTGTGTAAAGGATGGCCATTCGCAGTTGTACAGATACCGGCGATCAAATAATCGCCACGATACTAAGCCTAAAGTTCCCAACACCCAAGCTGAGCCGAGCAACGCCGAGCCTGCTGGCTTGGGCGACAGTTCTTGCGGCCGCCGACGCGCACGAACTCAGTCCACGTTTAGTGCTGCATGTCGCCGCGTGGAAAATAATGCATCGTGGCGTCGTCGTCGATTTGCTCGGACAGGCTTCCACGAGCAGTACTTCGCATTCCGCGAGCTTGCCATAGCACAACTTGGGCGAGCGCGGCGACGCGCACCACCGCGTCGCCGCGGTGCGCGTCGACATCGCGCACCGCGCGGTGCCGGCATCGCGCAGTTTTCGGCACCAGTGCAAGGCAACACCATGCGCCGGCCACGAACTGAAGAGCAAAGACGTCCAACACGCTAAGTGCGCAAAGTTTACAAGCATTGCTCACACGGCTACACCCACGTCTCCTGCCCAAACGAATACCACCGACAACAGCAGCACAGGATATCGTTTCCGGTTCCGAAAACGACTACATGACGTCACCCTGAACCGGCCAGACACGCCGGCCGATCTTTCGTCACGCCGAAAGCGATTTCGCTAGTTCTGCCGATTTGTGGAAGCTCGCGGCCGGGACAATCAAACTCGATTTTAGATGCGATTACGGCCTCGGATCGCCGCAAAACGTTTCTGTGGGGCATCTGTACAAACTACTGAAACCAATTATATCATTTTTAGGCGTCAAAATTTGGTGTCAGTACTCCTTTAAACCCAGAAATTTTGGTCTGTCTCTATGTCTGTCTGTCCGTCTGTCTGTCTGTAACTCGATTCAGCCAACCGGCCAAAGGAAAATGCTCACAGCGCAATAGTCTTATATACTCACAACCAAATGTAAACGTCTAAGCCCGGTTTATATGTTCATACTTGTCAACTTTGTTGAAAAAGAACAAGACATTACGCTAATATAAGACTGAAAATTTGTACACAAGAGATATTAACAGTGTTCCTTTATTAAAAAATTCCTGCATGCTTGGTTTTTCGATAGCAAATGATCTTGTATACACCTACTGCAGAACAACGCGTACCACCTGCTGTTGCCCGCGCCCCCTCCTGGCGGCATATGAGAAATCATGGGGCAACAGCAAAGGAAGATTCCACCAGCTGGGTTTCACGTTCTGCTTGGAACGCACGGGGCATAGAGTTTCTTACAATATACTTACTAAGAAACTCTATGGCACGGGGAGCACGGCAACGCGGTTCTATAAACCTTGAAGTCGGCCGCCTCGATTCACGCTCGTCTCCGCCGTACTGCAGCGCTGGCATCGAGGAACCCCGTGGAACGCGGTAAATTCAAATCGCCTTGAGCAAACCTTTAGTGTGTTTACCTTGGGATGAGCGCGACGGAACAGGAACAGCATGAGAGGTGAGCGGGAAAGCGAAGGGGGGAATTTCCTTGGCAAATGTCTACAAAGACTATCGCCTTTTGACGACATTTGCAACGAAAGGAGCAGATACGAGGCCATTTTTGTTACCGCGTTTCATATCGATGCGTGCATCCATTGCTACACCCAATTTTAAAACCATAGCAGCGTGCGCAGCGCAAGTGAAGGACCTTCGTACTTGTGGCAAAGAAACGAACGTGCCTTTCTGGTAGAATTTTCCTTGAACTCTTCCTGGCCTTCTTTGAAGTTCTGTGGGCGCAGGAGTATCGTCCTTTCAAGGCTGAATCGGTCATGCATTACAACAGAATTTTCTAAATAAATAAACAGGCCACATACAACAGGCCCTCTCAAGAGCACCACCACACCTCCGCCCGCCTCCTCCCCTCTACGCCCCCCCCTAACACACACACACACACACATACGGGTGCACGCTGATGTGATTCTTCCTGGATCCAAAACTGTACCTATATGCATTCGAAAATTTTGCATGAAGGGCATTTTGAGCAATCGTCAGCATTTCTTAAGTAACCGAAATAACCGAGGAATTATCACGGTAAACAACTTTGCAATTTTTAGCCAATCTATCCTGTCGTAGCCTGAAACCATGCTTTAGTTTGAACATCACGGTCGCTGTCAACCAAGGAAATAGTTTAACTGTGTCATTACTGTCCGCTTCATGCTAAAGCATGGTTGTATTTGCTCTTTCTGTATGCGGGGCCATGCCAATACGCATGTTTTCTTGGTGCACTCCGGGAAACAAAATGCTGACTTGTTTCGGGTATCCCACCATGCCCGAAGGTCATGCTGGCTCTGCACAGCTGCCCAATCCTCTATTTTCTGGTGGACCAAGGAGATTTCAAACATAATTTCCATTTCCCGCGTCTGCAACGAAAACTACAAAACTTCTGTGCGCCCTATACATTCCAGAGCCGCCCATGCTCATTAACTGCAAATACTTTTTATCGTTTAGCTTTAAAACCGGCAGTGTGTACTCGGCTGAAAAATGGCAGCGCACGCGTCAGCTAAAAAAGTATGACCTTTTATAACTCTTTCCTCAGATTTCACGACAAAATTCAAAACGCAGCAATATTTTGCTCAGCTCGCACAGAACATGCCTAACCGCAATAGTATGACATCGCCGTATTTGCGTTATTATTTTTTCTTGCTAAATATAAAGTTCGATACAGCATTGAATGGCGAACTTTGCAGTGACTTGCTCTACCTCATCTGGGAGTGGTAACTAAAGGGAGTGGCTACTCCAGAAAAGGTATAACTTGATAGTACACGCATTCAGGCAGATTATATAGGGCATTTATGCACGAAGCATTCAAAACTTGGCCGGTAGTAATGCAGCTATTTGAGAACACCAAGCTCATTACAGCAGACTCTACATTTGGGCTGTGCGGAAATGTCAACCAGATTCATTATGTTACAAAGCACAAGCTTCTCATGTCCTCCCCGAGTCCTGATAGAAGCTATAATATACGAAATGGACTGCGTTGAGACTCAAAACAGAAGCGCAAATTTAAACTGGCATGACTTAACAAATGCCGATGGCTCAATTATTCCGCTTTTTGTGTGGACTAATACGGCCAGGTTCGTGTAATTTTAGCCCTTAACAACGCTGTTCTTGCGCGTGATGTCTGTTTAGGGTTGATATTTGTTGAAATTATTGGTAGTGATATAACGCTTCTTGCAGGTATAATTCATAGCCTCTCGTTTTTTTTTTTTTTTGAATATAAGACCTGCGCTGCACATAGCGTAAGTGCAAAGATTCGATGTATACTGCACAGAATGAGCGCCATTGGCTTTACACTGGCAGCTAATGTACGGACGTTGAATGCAAAAACATTTTACTTTGCATTTTGGGCAAGAACAACTAAATAAAACATCTAATTCTTACGGCCTACGTCATATTATTGCGGATGTCACACTAATCATACTCCAAACGTTGAAATAAACCAAGCGATTGCATGAAACTATGGCCGTTTAATGCAATGCCTGCACAAGGTTCCCGTGCGTGCAATGTACGTCCTGTATCACGGGCATAGATTTGTACCACGTGGTCTGCGGATTTTCGCCCAGTTTATAACTTAACCTGGCACAAATACAATCATAATCAACACCAATATCATGAGAGAACCTTAAAGGGCCTATTTGAAGACAACACACCACCTTGTTCAATATAATAGCACTAGCCTTTGGTAACTCGTACAGCTCCATTCCAATTACAGACGTTTTTTCAACCGAAGCAATGCAACAAATATAAATATTCAAATTTAGCGCTGCAGTGAAGTAACATCGCCAGGAGTGGTATATATATATATATATATATATATATATATATATATATATATATATATATATATATATATATATATATATATATATAGTGTGGGCCACCTCGGCGCAGGGAGTGGTGCGACGCCCGCAGGGCACAGATCATTACACACGACAAAGCCCTGATAGTTCACAGCCGGCAGGAGATACCAATCTTCTACGCAGAATGCGTGCGCAGCATAGGCAGATAGTGGCGCCCATAAGAGGGGGCCAGACAAGCCGAGGGCGCGGTCAGTCGCGCGTAGTCGAGCGGTGGTGTTTGACCCGTGGAAGTGAGTGACGAGAGGCCCGTACCTACTCGGACGGAAGGACAACAGCACGACGCAAGGTCGCCGAGGAAAACGAGTAAGTGTCCGCTTCGCTTGACCACGGCTGGTTGAATTGTCGAAGCTCCCCGACAAGCGAGTTCAGGACAGAGCGTTCTTTGCTGGTGATCACTGTTCCACTGCTCCGCCCAGCCACCTGTTATCATGAGACGGTGTCTGTCGGCTTGTTATCCTAGGGTTGCGTTCTTTTATGTTCACTGGCCTGGAGAAGGGCCGGCTAATTTTGTGTTTTTATTCTCGGGGCGTAGAATAAAACTTGTTCATTTATTACTGCCATGTCTTGGTGTTTCCTCATCACGCGAAGCGCGGCTCGCGTACCCACTTTACAAGAAGGCTAGTTCCTTCACTGGCGCCAAACGTGGGGCCCTAGGGGCAACCTTCCAGCGTTTCAAACCCTGCATGCGACGCATAGGAGCACCAATCCAATGAGCAACTTGCCTTCGGAATTCAGACTGCGGGGCAACGAGCCAGAAAAGATGCCCTGTATAAACATCCGGGTGGCAGGAATGGACGTACCTGCACTTTTGGATACGGGGGCCACAATTTCTGTGTTTGGAGACGTCATTAAGAATGGTTGCAAAGGAAAAAACTTGACTCTGCGCCAAGTAAACACAACCGTGCGCATGGCCGCCAACCAATCCGTGTCGGCACCATTGGCGGCGGGGCTCACCGTAACCGCAGATGCACGCAAGCACAGACAGCGATTTTTGCACATCCCCGGTCTTTCTTGCCCAGCAATCCTAGGACGGAATTTTTTCGTGAAGGCAGGGATTATAATTGACCTCAGAGCCGGTAACTACCGCTACCAGACCGACCACACACCGATCAAATTTGGAGCAAGTTCGCCGGAATCGTTACTCCAACTTCGCACGGAAGTCACCCCTCCCGGGCCACCCAGACAAGCAGAGGGCTTAGAGACCGTGTTGAAGACGTTCGAAGGACCAGCAGACCAAAAGGTAAAACTGGCGACTGTACTCGAACCATTTGCACCAATGTTTACGGAGACCCCCGGAACCGTCAACGTGTTAAAGCATCGCATCGACACGGGTAACGCTCGCCCCATCCGGTTTAATCCGAGGCCCTTGAGCGTACACAAGCAGGGACGCTTAGACGGGGCACTACAAGAAATGTTGAACACCGGAGCGGTACAACCTTCAAAAAGCCCGTGGGCATTTCCCATCGTCCTAGCAGAGAAAAAGGATGGAAGCACTCGCCTTTGCGTGGACTATCGGCGCTTAAACGCAATCACTACGAGAGACTCGTACCCGTTCCCATCGATCGATGCAGTCATGTACTCGCTCGGCTCGGCGAAAGTCTTCACGACGCTCGATTGCAGCAGGGGCTTTCTACAGATCCCCCTAGACAAAGCGGATAGGGAGAAAACTGCTTTTACCTGCAGCAGAGGACTTTTCGAATTCGTCAGATTGCCTTTCGGGTTGTCCAATTCCCCAGCACCATTTCAGCGTGCAATGGATATCATACTTGGCGATGCCAAGTTCACCTACGCCATGGCATACATGGACGACGTGGTTGTGTTTTCAGATAACATGGAAGATCACCTGGGACACCTTCAAACGGTTCTTCAGCACATGCAGAATGCAGGACTGACAGTGAACCCTCGAAAAGCACAGCTCGCCAAGGACAAGATTGACCTCCTGGGTTTCGTTGTCGAGCACGGCGCGGTGAAACCCAATGAAGACAAACTACAGGCCATACTGCAATTCCCGCGCCCCACCGACGTGAAGAGCTTGCAACGCTATTTGGGAATGGTTGGCTTCTACAGACACTTCATCCCTAATTGCTCCGACCTATCCAGGCCGCTCCACCAGCTACTTCGAAAAGGCGTCGGCTGGTCCTGGACAAACGAAGAGGAACAGGCGTTCCGCATACTTTCCAAAGCGGTCGCGGACACCGCTACACTACGTCTGCCGGATCTCAACCGTCCCTTCGTCGTTCAAACAGACGCAAGTGATTACGGAGTCGGCGCAGTTTTGCTCCAAGAGCACCATGGCATACTATGCCCTCTGGCATTTGCAAGTCACACCCTCTCGGGAGCCGAGCGGAACTACTGCGTTACAGAAAAAGAGTGCCTCGCTATCCTATTCGCCCTCAAGAAGTTTGACATGTACCTAGACGGAGCGAAATTCACCATACAGACCGACCATCAGGCTTTGGCATGGCTATCACGCTTGCAAAACCCCGCGGGTCGTTTAGCCCGATGGGCGCTAACTTTACAGAAGTATGACTATACGGTGCAGTACAAGAAAGGCACCAGCAACAAGGTGGCGGATGCCCTGTCCCGCGCCCCGTTGCCAGGCAGAGAGCAGGCAACCCCAGAAGCGCACGCTATTACACTCCACAGCGAAGCATGGGGAAGTTTAATCACCCATGAACAACTGTTATAAGAGCAGCTGAGTGACGAGGAGTGCAGGCGCATTTTCCTCTCGATTGCCAATTCACACTAAAAATTTTTACGCCCAAAAGGGTGCTTCAGCTTGTCGCCGCAGGAGCACCCTAAAAACTGAATATTTTACGCCCTTTAGGGTGCTTGGATTTTGTCGCCGCAGGAGCACCCTCTGTGAAGCACCCCAGAAGACAGGTGCCTTATAACACCCTTTTCCGCCTAAAAGTATCCTAGGCTGCTACTTAGCACCCCAATCTGTAGGAGCATCTTCTGCAAAAGCACCCACCTAAAGGGGTACAAAACGGGTGCGTCATCCTCGGTTCACAGGTGCAGCAGGTGTGAGACCACATATTGCACAATATCACACACGATTATGGTATGAAACATTCGTGCTTTCCAAGCTCGGTTCTGTGAGACATTCCATTGAAGCTCAACATCAGCTGATAATTTCCTTGAACTTGTGTCACCGATTGTTAAAACATCAATTTAAAAAGTCAGGAGCCACATCTCAGTACAGTTATAACTTTAGAGGTAGTTGATCACCCAAAACTTCGTAAAAAACCAATTATATGTTCACTTTGCCGAACTGCAGTACACATCCTTCGAGATTCACTGCAGAGCCTAACCATGCTGTGCAGTGAAAGCAATTAGGTGTGCAACACTTCAACCACACAAAACTTCCTTGAACCTTAAAACCCTTGGCTTCTTAGTATTGCATCAAACTTCCAATCAAGGTAGCTACCTGCAATGTTTAGTGCCTTATTCTTGAGCTGAGCAGGAAGGTTCAATATCAAGGAAGACCAAATGCAAAATGTATAGTTTCCTCCGTAATGCGGCTCATAATATAGTTCCCTCCGTACTGCGGCTCATAATCTACTTATAAAAGTTGGGTACCCAAGCCATTTATTTTCGTTTGCATTATTCTTTTTGCTTTACGGAAAAATATTCATATGGTACAGCACTTGCAAGGTTTGGTGGTATTTGGAGTTTTATAAACATACCTTTAGACTAAATGACCCCACAGCAATAACAAGAAAGAACTGCAAACATCACAGAACAATGCATACAAGTTCCCTGGTGAAGCCCATGGTTGAAATGTAATGCCATTGTTCAGAAAACATTATTTTATCATGAGGCTAGCTTGTACATGGTGCCTTGCATTATGTCCCTGCCGGTGGATGTGGGGTCATTTGTCACTGTTGCAAATGAAAAGCCAACAGCCAGGGCCCATTAGTTTTGGCTAGTATTACGAGGTGCCTCACGGTAAGCATTCTACGTCGATAGACTTTTTTAGAGTTGACTAGAACTGAAATCAGCAAAAGATTCTCTACAAAACATTCATTCTATCCGCAGCTTTAGGGTTTGCTAATTTCCATAGTTGGGTTTCTTCTGCCTTTCTTAACAACATTTTTCTTTTGATAAGAAGGTGCACAACCAAAAGCAAAAAGCTTTTCTGTAAACCTTTGGTAGCTATATAATTGTTACAAAATATTTTACTCTAAATATGGCAGCTTAAACTGAGAATATTTGCATTTAAAAACATTAAAATAAGTTTAAATTGATCATAAATTTTTAGCTGTTTTTACGCAAAACTGTACATGGGATATGAAGTGCACCACAAGGAGGGCTTTGGATTAGCTTTAGCAAATTTGGGACATTTAAGGTGCACTGAAATCTCTACACATGCGCTTTTTCACTTTCTGTATCCACCAGGAAAATGGCTGCCAATTTAGACAGCGATTCTAAATAGTAGTTGACGTGCATTTTAAAATAATCACAAACATTATAGCCACAAAATTAATTTTTACAAGTTGTAGACATTGCCAGTTACACCAGACATTGGACTACACTGTCAAGAGCTTTGACATCTACAATGACGTCTACAAAGCAGGCTTATACTGGTAGAATGTTTCATACCATAATTACTGTGTGTTCAGAGCTCACGTGTGAAGTATGGATACTGCTGCTTCAGCAAGAACCGAGGATGAGCACCCTTCCTGGTTCTGAAAAAAAATAACAGAGGAAACGCCTTAAGCAGGATTCTGAAACGGGGTTGAATGAAACAAGAATGAACAAGAAATTCTTTCAAAACATGTAAAGCAATGCAAACAAATATTTATTTCAACTTATTTCTACAAAAGACCACCTCATGAAGACTGGTGGTGGGGTATTGGCTCAAAAAAAAAAAAGCAGAGAGCACTTATACAAATGCTACAGGGAGCCTTCGCAGCCAACAATTGTTTGAACACACCTAAACTAATCACTGTTCAACAAACTCATAAAAAATGTTTGAATGCATAAAAAACCAGTGGTAAACACAGGAAACAGTTAAAACAGAATGACAGCACAAGTTTGTCCCGTCGTTCTCTTCTGTGTCCTGGGTTTTCCTATGGTTTTTCATCCATTCAAACATGTACCAGCTAGCCCAGTCCAACGCCTTGGTATCATAAAAATATGGATAGTCAATCCTTACACAAAGTTGAAATAAAAAGAAAGTATAAAGTAGGTGACAAAATTAAAACAACAGCAAATTGGTTGGCTTTTAATTTTAAATGATAATATAAAAAATAATGGCATGAATGAAAGTGAGCAGCACGCGAAGTACCTTGTTGCTAGCCCGACATTCCACTTTGAAGCAAAATGTCCGCTTTCAACACTACATAGGCTAAACATGCAATGAGGCATTCCTTTAGGCACACAAAATATACCATAATTGTTAAAAAAGCTACGAATTAGTTGAAAAAACCTGACCACGACAAATTGGAATTAGTGACTAGATACAGTTTCAGAAATACACAGCGACATCATATAAAAATATATGGTTCCCATACAAAGATTGATCATAACAAAAATTCAGGACATTTATCAGACTGGCATCAATGTGCAAAGCAGCTTAATGAAGGAAGACGGTCTTCACTAAAAACATGTTAACATTGGGAGCTCATGTGCTTCCCTGCAAGTTGGGTGTGTAAACCCACTGACATCTTAACTAACCCGCCTGAATCATCACTTGATAGACATTGAGGAATTTTACGAATTGGTTTATTGTAGCCAGCTGTCTAGTTTATTTCCCTATTTTTCTTGGCATTTCGTGTCTAATTCTAAATTTGGTGACTAGATAGCTTTTACTATGGTCATGCACTGGTGACAACGAATATTTGATTTTACTTTAAAAAAATTTCAGTTTTGTTTTATTGCTCACCAGCCAACGATCTGAAATATCAGAGGTGCTTAAAACGTATGTTGGTATTTCCTTCCTGCAGTGTAGTACAACTAATCATGACTTTTACCATAATTTGTTCACAAATCGTAATATGTGGAAAGTATTCAGCTTAATGAAAATGTCATTTCAGAAGCATGCACAATCAACAAGGCCTCAATGACTCTCATGACGTGGTCCACTTGTTTCTGTCACAAATAACCTGAGTGCAGACACATTCCACCGAAGACGAAGGTAACATGCCCTCTTGGGTGATGAATATTTAAAAAGCCTTACGAGTAAATTTGCTGCTGAGCACGTGAAATTGTGGCATTAAAACAAAAGATCCCTCTGCGGCATCTTTCACTTGGAGGAGCGCTTGACCACAAACTTTGAGAAGCTGGAAAATGCTCCATGAACCGCTCCAGCCAGCAGAAACGATGCAGGACACAAGTTGGTAGGCGGACCGTTGGCATCCTGCGATTGTGAAGATATTTCTGTTTAGTAGATGCTCTTCTTTTTGTACCACTGTTTATTTCACCTTTAACAAGCAGCTGAACTCCTTAACGTTCGCATAATAAAATGCTGCAATGCGGAACAGTTAGCAGGGTTACCTCAATTTTGCTTTTCTACGAATTAACACAATGTAGCTAATCTGCACACAACTACAATCAAACTACAATTTTCACCTACTTCACTGCTAACATCAGCGTTTGACTGCTCAAGCACAAATACAGGTTAGACATGTGAGCAATCTGCTAAACGTATCCCCACAAACTGAACAATCAGGCATCAGAAATCGGCAAGGAAGGAGGTGTCACGTTTAAATGGCACTTTTTTTGTTCAAAACATAAACAACACCTGGAAGCTTGAAGCGTGAGAGGGGGTCTTTCACGCTGACAATGTCAGAACATAGCTTGCTAGTGGGCACCTGCACGATGTGCACAATGTGTTTCTTGAAAATGCGTGCGAAAGTTTGATTGATGTGTAGGACGAGAATTGCAGCACGTTTTGACACAGGCCTTGTGGACGCTTCTGCCTGCTAATGTCAATGTGGATTCTTGCTAGTCGCCCTCTTCGCTTCTTTCTGAATATAATGCTTTAGGCATTATATTCAGGACAACGACTGCATCAAAACGTGCAGCAATTACCTACGTCCCACACATCGGTGAAACTCTCGCACACATTTTCAAGACACGCAGTGCATACATTGTGCATGTGCCCACTAGCAAGCTGCGTTCTGACATTGTCAGCGTGAGAGACCCCCTCTCACGCTCCAAGCTTCCGGGTATTGTTTATTAGATTCCATGCGCTGAATGCAAATCAGTGTACATTGGCGAAACGGGCAATCTGCACAGAAGATTAATGCAGCACTGGAACGAAGTGAACAAGGGCCATGCAAAAACAAGTCCACTGGCAGAGCACCGTGAGAGGACGGGACACGTGGTCGACTGGAACAAGACAAAATTACTGACAACTGAGTGCAATCTATCTTCTCGATTACTGCTCGAGTCCCTCATTGTTCAGACGACGCCCAACATCATCAACATAATGGATGGCAATCTGCACCATATCTATGCAAACTCATTGCGCCGCGTAATGCCCAAAATATAGCTTCGTTTTCCACGACACATGCTCACCGTGAACAAGCAACAAACCGTTAAATGGCTTTCTTGACTTGGTCAGTGACCTACGTTTCATCACTGCAATAATGCTTTTACCTGCCTACACGGCATTCCGTCAAACACTGGACTACACCACATGAGCCATTGGCGTTCTTAACCTGCACCAGAGTATATAACCTTTCACTACTGCTATGAGATAGACCCATAAACGCACTTCAATATGGCCTTTATATTTAGCTCTTGGAAACATTATGTATAATTTTACCAGCAGCTGGTACTATACCAAAAACATGAAAAAAAAAAAAAAAAAACGGTGGTTTAACACGCCAAAGCTACACTTGGGATATGGGGAGCACTGTAGGGGAAGGCTTCGCATTAATTTTGACCATCTGGGTATTTTTGTGCGCATCGAAATCTCCAAACACGGGCGTCTTTACGTGTTGCCTCCATCTGAAAAGCGGCTACACCAAGCGGTATCTAACCGACATTCGCCTCCACAGCACACCACCCTAGCCACGGCAGTGTGTTAAACATATGAAATAAAGCGAGTTTTGGAGTGCAAATGAAAATATTAATCACACGTCTTATTTTCCCAATCGATGTACCTTTTGAAATCCACCATGCAATCCCCCCTCCCCTACCGGCCTACCAAAACACCTTTGTCTCAAGAGGTAATCAGGCTGTTGTTAATGAAGTAAGTATTTACAATCCGAGACTTGCCACCGTTAAAGTCATGCACTTTGTTTTAGAGATAAGCGACATTAGCCATTTGCAGCACCAGGAGTTAATTGTGTTAAGATCAGATTGAAAGCATTGACGGTAGTAGTTGAAAGAAATTGTGTGATAAATTACAACATCATCTGCAAATAGACCTACATGGGAGGATATGCAACATGGAAGATAGACCAAGCAACCTGCCTGGGGGGACAACAAAGTGGCACGAGCAAAAGAAGTATAAAGTTATTAGAAGTAAACTGCATTTGAGAAGAATGAAAATCTTTTGCTCAAGTGAGGACATTAGGGTGAAGTTTGAGAAGTAGTCTGTGGTGTGCAATGCGATTGAATGCTTTAGAAAAATCGAGAAAAACTACCGCAGTTTGTAAGCCTGTGTTAATGGATCAATGTAGATCGTGAACAAATCCTGAAAGTTGTGTTTCTCAAGTAACCCTTGTGAAAACCGTGGTGATACTCGAATGTGATATTGTGATTTTATAAATAATTAGCGACCTGAGAGTGGATGAAATGTTTCCTGACCTTGCATATGGTGCTTGTTAGGGAAATTTAATGGTGAAGTACCGTCTCCTGATTTAAAGACTGGTGCTACCTCGACTATCTTCCAACCATTGAGATTACTGCCTGTCATGAGAGACTGCGAAAAAAGCGCTGTCAGAATTCTACAGACTGCGGGATGTACTTTTCGGTATAGTATGATTATTACCAGTATGATCTGAAGTAGACCAGTTTGTATTGCAAGTTTAAAACCATATCGAAAGATCCTAAATGTTTGCTTGGCTTGATTACATACGAATACTTGCTTCAAAGTCAGTTCAATTTCTCTTCTTGCCCTTTAGTCGTCAGCCCCAGATTCTCTTCAATATCTCTGCTAAGCAATGACACGCTCCATACGCACAGCACTGCTTCATGAAAATGTTTCAAATAATCAGAGGCCACAGCACTGCTAACAGGTATACATCATGGCAAGTTCCACAACATGCAATAACTAACCTGAAAGTACATAATCGGTGGGTGCACCGATATGGCAGCAGTGCCTGGACCGATGTGTCGAGCAAATGCGCTGACTTCTGAACGGGTGGTCCAAGCGGCCAGATGATGGATGAATGACCATTCCTGGCGGCAAAGCGTACGGAGCACCAACGAAAGGCCAGGCAGTACTTGGGTACAGCAGGTGCAGTGTCGGTTGGCCAAGGGAGGCCCTGGCAAAGCCTTTGAAACTGGACTGGAAGGCAGCTGACCCAGGACAGCCAGCAGCAGCACCTGCAGGTGCATAATCTGTGAGTGTGCTGACACTTGTTGAAATACAAGAAGAGCACACACAAAGCACGAATGCTTACATCAAGTAGATTTTTAATCGTTTAAAGACAGTAACCTCCAAGGCACTAATAAGAACATTCCTGGAACACCCCCAGTGAAATTTAGGTCACAGTAAGAATGTATTTATTAGACCCGCAGGTACTGTGAGTACTATGCATGATATATGCAAAGCTAGCTACTGAGCTAATTTGCATGGAACGCATGCTAGCAGCTCATCTGTATCCCTTTCTTTCAATCGGAACTGGTGCGTGATAGTTGAGGCTCCTCCATTTCAATGTCTGACTTGTATCTGCACGTTCAATTCTCCAATATAAATCGAGTTGAGTGAGTGCCTACAGCTTTCTTGTTAGTCTCTGTATGGCCTGCGGTTTTGCGAAAATGAGAACTTGCGAATTGGCTCAATTTTCAGCACTAATTTAAACAATACATATGCCTCTGATATCAAGCCCCAGACTTCCCGAGAGCTACTCTGACAGAATCGGCAGGCGCCTCGTAGGCGTTGTGAAATCTCCCCCACTACCCCGAGACTATGCTAGCTCCCTGCGAGGCCACATGCGCGCATTTCACCTTCAATTTGCACGTATGTGAATTCTATACCTCTATGAACTCTCAGACGGGCGTCGTCATATTCGTGCCGGACTCGTGAAGCTCGGCAACGTAAATTACCGCACTCGCTCGCTGGCGCGCGGCCCGAACTCTCTCACCGTTTCCGGCCCTTGCATACTATTTTCTCCACCTTGCACTTTGTAAATTCTCATGTTTAACTACACCTCGTGCGCCCTCATCTCTTGCCTGCTTTTCTTCCAGCACAACTCCGTCAGCACCCGGTCGACGCGTACGCTGTCGGTGCGCGTTGGCGAGCGAGTACGGCAATTTCGCTGTTGTCGAGCTTCACGAGAACAGCACACATATCGCGGCCCGAAGACCGCGAGGCGTACGGTTGCCGGTCTCGCGAGCGCAATAGCTGCGAAGCGCACTGCACGGAATTCGTGGGGGGGGGGGGGGGGGGGGGGAGAGATTTCACAACACCTACGAGACGCCAGCCATGGAATCACGTGTACGCGTTTTCACATGCACTTCCAGGGAACCTCCTGTTCATGTTATTTCTTGGTATACCGCGGGTATTCACGAGGGAGGACTAATCACAGCGTTGTGCCACTCACGCGAAATTGCGACTGCGATCTGCAACCGCAAAGGCACTGTTTGAGAGACACATAAACAAACGCCCCGGTGTTAAAGAGCCTTGCGTGATGTGAAATTATTAGCAGCCGTGTACCATAGCGCGAGCATCGTAGCCAAGGTCTAGCTTCAGAGTAAATTGATGCTGACTTCTGCGGAAACGGTGGACTGGGCGCCAAACAAGTATACTAACTCACCTAGGCTCTCAGAGCAAACGAGATGGGGGTCTAGCGAATTACTGATCCATAAACACCACAACTCGTTCCAACCAAATACAGAATAATAAAAAATGCGTACTTACCCGAGCAAAAACGATGTTTCCAACGTACAATTCTCCTTCACTGTCGTCTTCATCTCGCGGACACACGAACACGCTTTGTTCTGATGCAATGTCATCCACTTTTGACGCGCAGTATTTTATCCGGCGATGATCGTTCTTCCGGGGTCCCCATGTTCAACACACGCGTAGGTTGGAAGGGTAGACATCACCCATAAAGCTTCTATAACTATGATTTAAGCTTGAAATAGATAAAACGGATTAAATCACGCCACCAACCACTCGGCACAAAACGCCATGAAAAAACACGCACAAAAGTGAGAGATAGTTGCCAGACTTCAAATGCAGCACCTCTATGTTTGACGAAAATTGTGTTACTACTGTAATGTTGGTAATTATCTTTCTGCTTTCAAAGTCTGAAATGTGTTTATAACTTAAATTTAAGGTTTTTAAACACAAAAAGTGAATACACATAAAGTAATTGACATATATACTGATATTGTAAAGAGGTTTGACGTTTGTTTTGGTTTTGTTTTCACGGCGGGCTTCTCAAGAGAGAACGTGCGAGAAAACGAGCTACTTTGGGTTTAGGAAGAGAGCGGTAAATGTCGGCGTGATAGAAAGCAAGGAACAGGTGCTTACCCTGGTCGTTAAAAAAGGAGCTAATGAAACCCTCACGTAAAAAAAAAAAAAAAAAAAAAAAAAAAAAAAAAAAACGTTCGACGAGGAATCGAACCATTGACCTACAAAACAGTAAACGGACGCGTTTACAAACAGCTATGCCGGCGGGCGGTGTTCGAGGTGCCTAAAACAACTCTATACTTACGTAAGTTGTCAACGAATATTGTCGCTTGTGTCTAGTCATCGCCTCCTTTAACGATGGTCTAGTTTATGCTGCATTTTTGAAATTCTGGCTGTCCTAACGCTTGTTTCTCACGCACCGGTCTTGCAGACGAGGCCGCATTGCTAGCGCTGCAAGCGATTGAGCCAAAGCTCCATTATTTGACTCAAGAAAAGCTATCGCAGTCAACCCGACCTTTTCTGCGCAAGCCACGGCAGCCACGAAATAAATGGAATGTGCTGTTAGAATTATGGCGTTGATAACGCTTGTTTGACCGGCACCGTCTTGCAGACAAGCAACGTCGCTCTAATACTACAAGCGATGTCACTCCTGGCATGTCAGGCGCATCAAACCCATCGTGTAAAACGACTGCTAACAGTGCGAAAACCTCTGAGTTTGTAACAAGTGGGGATTTGCGGTGGCGGCGACGTAATAGGTACAGCAAGCAGGTAGGCAGAACAGCAGCGTAGGGTTACAACCTTTCCCCGAAAAAAAAAACGGGCCTTCCGGGGGGGGGGGGGGGAGGGGGGATTGTGTTGAAAAAAGACGCCATGTTTTTTAACATGCAGTGCCATTTATTGTAGTGTTTTCTTAGAGAGAAATCAACATAACGTTTGTACTGAAAGTGATTGAGAGCTTGGTTAATCGCTCTGCATGCGCTTCACTGAAAAGTAACCGCAATTGCTGACCGCGGCGGTAGAATTTCGTTATTTTGTTCTTCCCTTAGGTCCCCCTCCATCTGAGGCAGCACGCTCGCCCGCGTATTTTCTCTGCTCGCGTGTCTTTGCGCAGCTTGTCGACATAGGCGTGCGCAGAGTTCTCAATTTGGGGGGAAAAAGTCTTACCGCTGCGCCCCCCCCCCCCCCCCCAGAGCAACTCCCGACCTCTTCTCACTGAAGGCCTTGCGGTGCGAACGCAGTGCAAAGAGGGATGGTTATAAAATTTTTATTTCAATGTGATGGAATTGCAACACACACAAAATATTTCTGAGCAGAAATTTTACTTTCATGTGTTACATCGGCAAGGCATGGGGCAAATTTGGCGCCCCCTTCAGATGATTAGTGGGGGCGGCCGCCCCCCCTGCCCCCCCTGTGCGCACGCCTATGCTTGTCGACACGTATTTATCGTCTTAGTTGTTGAATTGACGCTTATAAAACGCCAAAACGGGCATAATCACGGCACAAAAGCCAAAAAACCGGCTGATGACGGCTGGTTTTAGATATGGACCGGCAACCGGCCCGCTGTTTAAAAAACCGGTCGGGCCGGTCCAAAACCAGGAAGGTGGCAACCCTACGGCAGCGACGAGCGAAAATGATTTTACACGACCGCCCCCGTCGGCCTGCGCAAAAAAGGAAGATAGAACCCCTGCATACACGCCCTCGAAGAAAGCTGTACAGCCGATTCAGTTTGTTGTGTACGAAGAGCAACCGAGGCTGCAGCCACAAACGATTGCGCTTGCCGTGGTATGAGCCAAAGCATATCTTCACATAGTTATGTTATCGTCCGTCTGACTGTTACTTACTGAAGGGAAAATTCAGAACACAAACGTTGACGTCTAGCGTCTATGCCAGACATAGACGCTGCTGTTTAGGCCCTAAAAACCACCTTCAGGGCGTCTGTCGGTTCTGTCTGATGGCGCGCTCGCGCCGCTGATTACGAACGAGGCGTCTGTTGGCGTTGACTTATCGTGTTGGCGAGCCGGTAAACGCCATCACGGTTAAACTCCCTGTTGGAAGACTACGCTGTTGGGACGATAGAGTGCCGACAGAGCTTCTTATTGGCCCCACAAACGCCATCAAGGTTAAACTCCCTGTTGGAAGACTAGGCTATTGGAACGATAGAGTGCCGACAGAACTTCGTATTGGCCCCACAGGCGTGCTGTGAGCCCAACAAGAAAGTCTTGTTGGAATTTTTGCCCGGGGCATAATAATACGGGAACAAATTCTTAGGTAAATTCGATTTCGTTGAGGACACCGATGCCTCGCGTAAAAGTTTTATTTATAGGACTACAAGAGGCATTTTGTAGCCTTTCCTTCCCGTGCACCCAGATATCGAAACGAACCTTGTGATACACTCGAAGCACTAGATTAGTGCAGAGTGGAATTTAAACATTCAGCACGTTTTGTTCAATTTACGAACAGCAATTTTAGAGCCTTTCCCCTGGTCTATGTGGAGAGTTCATATTTATTCTCTCAACGGGCGGTGAAATAGTGCAATGTGCGGTTTAAACATTCAGCCGGTTTTTGTGCAATTTTGCATGCTTGCATTCACACACCGTTCTTTTAGGCACCCTAACGATAAGGTGCCGTGGTAACACCCCAATCGAGAAGAAATACTTTTTAGCACCCCTTTAACGGTCGTAGCACCCTATGAAACTGTTGATTACACCCCTGAATTTTGGCACCCTCGAGGTGGGGTGCCCGAGCAATATTTGGGTGCTTGAAAGGTGCAAAAAGGGTGCAAAATGTTCAGTACACCCTCCTTGCACCTTAAAGGGTGTAAAAATGTTAAGATTTACACCCCTTAATATGTGGCACCCTCATGATTGGGTGCCGGAGCAATGTTTTAGTCCTTAAAAGGTGCAAAAAGGGTGCAAAATGTTGAGTGCACCCTTTTAGCACCTTTAAAGGTGTTAAAAAGTTTAGTGTGAACGACGATGCAGCAGACGATACAGCTGCAAACAAGCCTCATGACTGCTACGTACGGAGCAAGGAGGGTTTACTTCTCCGCTACATCCCTGCTTGCGACAACGACGGCGGGGAATCACCCTTTCGAGTTTTCGTGCCTGCAAACCTGCGCAGAGCGTTCCTTGAATACTACCACAACTCTGCCCTGGCAGGACATAGCGATGGCCAGAAAACCTACGAAAAACTGGCCCGCTTTGCAACCTGGCCTCGGATGCGACGAGACGTCATGAAGTATGCGCAAACGTGCTCAATCTGCCAGTCAGAAAAGCCAAGAGGAGGAAAACCTCCGGGATTCATGCAGTCGGTGGAGAGCCATTACCCGTGGCAGATTGCTGCGTGTGATGTGATGGGCCCTTATTCTAGATGAGGAAAGGGCAATCGCTACCTACTCGTTATCACGGACCACTTTTCTAAGTGGGTTGAAATGTACGCACTACGTAGGCTGGATTCAAAGATCATCTGGGAGAAACTGCTGGAAACGTTTGCCCGATTCGGATTCCCAGCGCAGCTTATAACGGATAATGCCACCTACTTCAAGAGCAAAACATTCACTGACACTTGCAGTGCTTTAGGCGTGAAACACAAGAAGACCACCCCGTACCACCCCCAAGCCAACATCACGGAGCGCGTGAACAGAAACCTGAAGACCATGCTGGTGGCGTTTATACGGAAAAGCACAAAGACTGGGACAGCCGTCTCGCAGAGATGGCTTTTGCTACACACACGACCATCAACAGGTCCACAAATTTCACGCCAGCGGCTTTGCTTTTTGGGCGGGACATACCATTCCCCATCGTTGCGCTGCTGAGCACGAGGTCGCGGGTTCGATTCCCGGCTGGGAGGGGCCGGTATCACGCGCCAAGGCACCACCACGACATTCCACGCACGAGCAGGCCACCGCCGAGATACCACAGACCAACACACGGCGCCCGGGCAACCAGGGATGTGGCGACCTGGTGCCACATCGGCGGCGGTGCAGAGGCTGCATACACCTCCAGTTCCAGTTGGGACACGCAGCCTCGACCCGCCAGAGGCGCCCTACCCGCTCCTGCACCCTTCACGGGAAGAAGCCTGTATGACCTGCGCCGCATAGATCCCCTCAGACCGCTACCAGAGGAAGCCTTCGTGCAATGGTGCGCTGTCTGCGCACAATGCGTGGTGTCGGAATCCGCGCACGAGTCCTCCGAAACGCACCGGGAACGGCTTCGCCTACAGGCAACTCTACAACAAGCGTTGGCCCCGGACCACCGCAGGAAGCCACCCGCCGCCTCCGGCAGGAACTCGCCGCGGCACTACAGGGCCCCGGTGACGCGAGAATGGGGCAACAGATCCCGCTACAGCCTCGGGAAAGCGCCTTGCAAGGGGAAGACTTAATCGATATGGAGGACGAAGTGTAGACCACCTAAAGAATTGCCAATTGCATGTGTCCCTTCTCATTTTTCTTCTTTGTTTTCCTTCGTTATCCTCGAATGTAATTTTTTTTCTCTTCCGTTCTCGGGAATAAAATCCATACCCAAAAGCCACACAGCGTGTGGTCTTCGAGGGGGGGGGGGGGGGAGTGTGGGCCACCTCGGCGCAGGGAGTGGCGCGCATGCGCGCAGGACGCCCGCAGGGCACAGATCATTACACACGACGAAGCCCTGATAGTTCACAGCCGGCAGGAGATACCAATCTTCTACGCAGAATGCGTGCGCAGCATAGGCAGATAGTGGCGCCCATAAGAGGGGGCCAGACAAGCCGAGGGCGCGGTCAGTCGCGCGTAGTCGAGCGGTGGTGTTTGGCCCGTGGAAGTGAGTGACGAGAGGCCCGTACCTACTCGGACGGAAGGACAACAGCACAACGCAAGGTAGCCGAGGAAAACGAGTAAGTGTCCGCTTCGCTTGACCACGGCTGGTTGAATCGTCGAAGCTCCCCGACAAGCGAGTTCAGGATAGAACGTTCTTTGCTGGTGATCACTGTTCCACTGCTCCCCCCAGCCACCTGTTATCACGAGATGGTGTCTGTCGGCTTGTTATCCTAGGGTTGCGTTCTGTTATGTTCACTGGCCTGGAGAAGGGCCGGCTAATTTTGTGTTTTTATTCTCGGGGCGTAGAATAAAACTTGTTCATTTATTACTGCCATGTCTTGGTGTTTCCTCATCACGCGAAGCGCGGCTCGCGTACCCACTTTACAAGAAGGCTAGTTCCTTCAATATATATATAGGCTAGCACTAAACCGTTGTTGTGAGTGTGTTAACTGCACGTTGGAATTCAAATGATAAGATCAATGGAGGCCCCTCTACAATCGCGCAATTATGTTCCTTGCCGGTGATTTAGGTCGTTGGGCACCAATCGTCCAACAAGATCCTGTGCTGTCATAGTGAAATCGCCGACGGAAAGTGGGCGGGGCTTCGCCATTGCTTCAAATATTTAATTTAATATATCGATAATTCCTTTGAAGTTTGCTGTAAAACTGCTATCATTGTTATCGGGACAAGGCAGTCTGTTTAATGAACCAAACATGTATATTATCTTCATAGCCTTTAAGGGCGCTTGCAAACTACCGCGCTTTTTTTTTCTTTCGGGGGGGGGGGGCGTGGGAGGGGGC
The DNA here is from genome assembly GCF_048455015.1 of Haemaphysalis longicornis. Taxonomy (NCBI): domain Eukaryota; kingdom Metazoa; phylum Arthropoda; class Arachnida; order Ixodida; family Ixodidae; genus Haemaphysalis; species Haemaphysalis longicornis. The sequence continues at coordinate 226,197,459 of NW_027526361.1, forward strand.
GGAGAATAACCTTAGCCCCCCCCCCCCCCCCGAACAAAAATCCTGGCTACGCGCCTGGTGCTTTTGTAACATCCACTGTTTATAACCCCATTATTACGGCTGTAAAAATTATGCCCTAAATTTAAGCGAAAATATCTTCCTCGGCAAGCTTATCAGCTCGGCTTAAGTTGCATTTGCTTTAGCCGGCTTCCACCAATCGCAGAGCTGGCTGGTATGACATCATATGTTCTGTTACGCGAAATGAGCTAGTGGGTCGCATGGCCATTCCCTTTTTTCCTAATTATATAGCTTATTTAAGCTAAGTGTGTGTGTTAAAAGTGGTGTCAGTATGGTTCTAACGAGGCAATCTTTCGAATGAACCAAACTTGTGTTTTGTCTTCATGTCCCCTTTAAAGTGCCCGGCCACGCGAACTGGCATGAGGAAATGAATGGCACGTCTGAAGAGAAAGCGAAAGAAGGAACCAGGCTTCTGGATTTTCGGCACTTGTTTAGATTCCCTGAACTAGCCGACCGCATGAAATCCCTCAAATGTCACCACAAACGCAGGGAAGGAACAACCACGCCAAAAAAGAAGTAATTAGGGACAGGTCGAGTCGCGAACAGGTCGAGGGACAGGTCGAGCAAGGCCGAGTCGCGAACAGCCTGCGGAAGACAGAGAAAACAATGATAAAGAAAAGACGAAGGAAAATATTGCCTATCATTCTTCAGAAGTCTGCAAGGAGTTTCAAGGTGATACGAGTAATGCGAGCTTCTGTGGTGGACAAAATGACTGTCAACTGGCAAACGAAGTTTCCACCGAGAAGCGGCAACGAGAAAATCTCTTTTGCGGACTCGTTTCCACAGTTCAGCGGCTTCCCAGCAAGGGAACAGGTCTGCGCTTCGGCACGCTAACAAGCGTCGTTTTCATCGGTGGAAGCAGAAGCGGCGAGGTCCCCTACTCTGCCTGCTTCAGCTGACATGAATTCTTGATGCCTGTCAACTGGACTGCGTTTGTAGCCATCTTCGGTCGGGGAGGATGTTGAAAGAGATTACGCCTCGACTCCCTCGTGCACAGCATCCCTATCATTACCATGTTCCATTAAAGCACTCTTCAGAACAAGTCTTGGCGGCTCGTCCTTTCTGCTCACACCAGACCTAATCTCAATAGTTTAGTGTGCCTAAATTATTAGTGCTTTGCGGTTCAACAAGCATGCTCCTGCCAGACACCGTGCATTTACAATCAAACCCTGCAAAAGATAGTAATACCAGTGGGTGCATCGTGAGGGCCATTCACTGCACCAATTAACTGTGCAATAATAAATTTGGGGGTCTCCGCATGAAGCCACCCGCCCTCTTGATCTATCGCTCCTCTAAGCTCGAATATACTACTGAGCTCAGTGGCTAAGCCGTTGTGCTGCTGAGCTTGAGGACACCGGTTCGGTCACAGTGCAGCCACTGGGACCGGTTTGTTTCAAGTGGCTGCTTTTTTGATGGAGGAGAAAAGTGAGAATGCCTATGTGCCAAAATTTTAACAAACAATAATGATGCCCACGTGGACAAAATTAATCCGGAGCCCTTTACTGCAGCGCAGGTACAGCTTAAGCATATTAAATGCCATAAACATCATCGCGCAGCTATGTTTTTCAATCCCAGCCATTCTCACTCGTGTGAAACGGAGGAGACATATTGTCAGGCCCTTCGCCCCATTTCATTAGTGGTCTTCCATACCATACCAGTGTCAAAAAAACCCGTGGAAAGGAGAATTGCAAAAGAAACGCGCAAAACAGCTCCAGTCACCTACCCGAGTTAACCCCGTACCCCTAGAAGACGGGAGTGCTAGGGTGTTTTTTGATATACAAACCCCTGAGGATTTTTCAGCTAGATTTGTCTCCTGCCTGCCTGCCTCCTGCCTTCTGCAAACCCTAATCTATGCCCCGCTCTTTAAACCTCGCGATCTCGCGGTCTATGCTGTCCATAGTGCCAGAGACTGTCGAGTGCCGTGCACATATCCTCCAGGACAACGTGGTTACTCCGCCACGACAATCGGACATGTGTCACGCCCACTTTTAAATGTGATTTTCACTCCCGGGAGGACATTTTGATTCCCACACATATCCAACTGCAAACACTCTCTCGCATAAACAAGGTCACGTGACCCACCACGGTGGCTCAGTGTCTAAGGCACAGGTTCGGTTCCCAAAAACGCGGGAACATGGACACGGGTTCACACGTCCGCATTCTATTCCTGGGTTCGCGGGTTCGAAGATGCGAGTTCGATTTCTGGCCGTGGTGGCCACTTTTCTGATGGAGGCGAAAACCAAAACCGCCCAATTGTATGATTTTGACGCACGTTCAAGATTCCCAGGTGCTCAAAATTAATCTGTAGCCCTCCACTACGGTGCACCCCATCGCCTGCGTTGCGTCAGGGCATTCCTACAATCAATCAGACAAGGCCACGTAGGTCACGCCACACAGTTGTGGATGCTTGCTGCACACGTGCACACAAATATTCTCTCCCCCAACCAGAGCTACGCGACTCTGCTAAGACTTTTCAAGGCGTACAGGGCGGGGTAGTTTTGCAGTCGGTGGAGCAAGACACTTTCTCCTGCCTACATTATTAACCTCACACCTCCACCGTACATCGTTTTGGAAGTGACAGTGATCGATTCATCCTTGATTTCACGCACAAAACACTTTTCCTTCTTCTCCCTCATTTTCTGGCAGCTTTGCCCCCCTTTTGCTCCGAGGACTCACCCATTCCTAAGTCGGCCTTAGCAGGGGACGTCAGATTCATATGTTGCACCTTTTTCTGAACTTCGAAGGCATTGACCCTCATCAATTGAGTTCTATGTGGCAATGTGTTCTCTGGACAATCAGGTGGGCCTTCCTTCTCAAGTGCAGTTACTTCAAGCTTGGAGGATCTTGCTTCACGTCTCCTTTTTATCTTTGATCCTGACGATGCATGCACTATACGACGCGCTACCGGAGCCAACTCCATCACAAATAGCTCCCTAGCCTGCATCTCTTCGGTTGCTCACCCAGTACCTATTTCTCACACAGTCCAAAATCGACTTGGAGAAGCACACAGTGGGTTCGTATGCTTGGAGGACACCCTTTGCTATTGGGGACATTACAAACATGTCTGCTAGCGCTCCCCTCCCCCCTAATCATTACCAGAAATGTGAAAATGTGAAATTTAAGGGAGCGTGGTTAGTTTTCCAACAACTGTCACAGATATTTTCGAACTTACCGCTTTACATACACGTCTAATATTTGGCTCAAGTATTCCTGGCAGTGCAATCTAAGCGTAGTGCGGGTTTACTTGCCCTGCCAAAAGAGTGTTGCAGGGCCCCTTAAGCACAAATCCCTGGGTGATGGCAGCCATGTTCCTGTTGAACAAAATTGTAGTGATGCATGGGCTGGTCAATTTTCTGATTGAAGCAGTTTTAAGCTCTCTTCATGGTCCTTTTGACTAATCTAACACCTGTATTGAAGAAACAAACGGCATGTCGAATCCCCCTATGGGGTACGAGCCATCGATATCAGCACCATCATATAAATATCCGTGCCTATAAAGATGTCACCCCTCAACGGCCAGTCATTACCCCGAACCCTCCTGTCTGTCTCGTCTTGCCATAACAGGGCAAATCTAATGCGTTTATTAATCATTACGCGCAGAAAATTAGGTCCTTTTTTTCTTGTTTTGCAAGCATAGCTCGTGCTTCAGATGCTGTGCTCATTGCGGTACCTGCTGCCGCACGAAGCACTCTTCGTGCAAAGTTCAAAGTTCAAAGTTTCAGGGTTTAACACCGCCAAAGCTATACGGACTATGAGGTATGGCGTTGTGGAGGGGCTCCAGATTAATTCCGGACACCTGGAGATCTTTAACGCGCGCCGAAATTTCAACACGCGGCCATTTTTGATGTGCACCCCCGCCTGAAAAGCTACCAGCCTTCGCGGCTGGAATCGAACCAGTGTCCTTGGGTTCACCGGCACAACGCTTTAGCCACTGAGCCACCAGGGTGGGTTTCGTACAAGTTCCTAAACTTTTTTTGAAGAGGCTGATCTCGGGAACAGCGAAAATGAAGTGTTAGACGAGCGTACAGCCGGTAAAAGGCTTGTCTATAACACAGCTTTCGTACTCTCAGCCCCATCCTGCCCCGCCTGAGCGGGATTTGAATAAAACTACTGCGGAATTCTGAAGTCTTAGCCCTTCGCTTTTGTCTCCGACATGTTTGGAATGAGTATGTTTCGGCAGTTTTCGGATGTAGCTGGTTGAAGTCGAAATCGCTGTTATAGACAAGCGTTTTACCGACTGTACGTGCTTGGTGTAACCTTGTAATAAAGTCCACAGGCATTTAGGTTGCCACTTCCTTTGTCCCTCGGCACTTCTCTTAATTAATTCAAGGCTCTGCGGACATCAAAGGGAGTGGAAGCGCAGCTGTCTGATGAATTGGCTTTTTGCAGAGATTTGGCAGTAAACCACGGCTAGTAGACCTTGGCAAACTAGCGAACCTTAGTTAGACTAAAGGAGCAATCGCGAAGCTACAGCTATGGCTCTTTAACATCTTATTAATTTCTAGAAGTGTGCAAGTATTTTAAATTTCGAATGCAAATCGAATATTTTCTTTATTCGGAATAGGCCCCGTGCGCTGGTATGGTGGCGCCACTCAATTTCAACCAGTGGCGCCCCCTGTCTGTCCGCGCCGCATCTTTTGCTCGTACCGCTCTTCGCCGGTCAGCGTATCTCGTGCACAGGGCCAGCGTGACTGCACTGAGCGGGCCGTGCCTGAACTATTATGTGGTTTCCAATAAATAGGAAGCCCAGAAATACCAAAAAATAAAGGCTATTTCACCTGCGGAAAAAAAAAAACTAGATGCCAGCAACCACGTCTTCGGCATAAACGCAGAAATTCAGACCGAAACAGAACCGTCTGTGTAGCCCTGTAACGTGGTGTGATTGAAATGAATAGTTTAAAATACAAGTGCGGCGGATGTAAGCAGAAAATTTGAAATATAAATTTTAATCCGTCAGCATTTTTGCTAATACCCCAGAGCACAATCTGTGTAATGCCTGGCATTTGCACAATAACGCACAATGGGAGATCGAAGTTAACGCGTCGTAATAGAGTAACTGTAGACCATTTGTCTAGTGAAATTAAGAGGACGTAAAGGAAAATCAATATAAAAATAACCTTGCTATATCGAAAAGTCTACCTTATTAACAACGATCACATGATTAATGAAACAAAATTTTAAAAACCTGGAAATACAACCCGAACAAGACAAAAAATTATTAAAACGCACCAAACGCCTTGCATTTGCACAAAAGGGCATAATTAGCGAAGTCAACACATTTTTCGTATAATAGCGCAAATGTATGTTATTTATGTAAGAAAAACTAAAAATATCAATAGAACTGGAAATAAACTAACGAAACAAAAAGAAAACCATTTCGCCGCACTTGCCTATTTATTCATTCCAAAATAACAGAAACCGGAAAAACCGCGCAAAAACACCGAAGAAATCAGAAAAGCACCAATCTGGGTGCAATAAAAAGCCACAAAAGTGGCGTAGGAATCCATGCACAGCAGACATACGGCCCTCTGAACTTCTCAAATTTTGTCGGTATTTCACGTACATAATCCCTTGTTTCGTTTCTGTAGTTGTCGGCACGCCCAAAGCGCGTTTTCTTTTCTTTTCTTTTCTTTTCTTTTCTTTTCTTTCTCCGAGGAAGCTGCTGGAAGGCTGTCTCCCGCGGCTGTGGCTAACACACGCGATCGAGGCTGTTTATATCAGTAGCCACGAGAGTCGAGCTGAAATTGTCTACGGAGTTGCCGCGTGCATTGGATAAGCCATCTGTGCGTCCAAGGAAGGACGCATAGCAACAGATAAAACGCTTATTTAAATGTTAGCACAACGAGCGCTATTGAAACTGTCGAACATCTAACTTAGTGTACACGTCACCCGAAAAAGTTCCCGCACAAATTCGCGATGTGAAACGCGGTTATACTGACGTTCCTGCGTGCGAGGCCAGCCACCAAAATGTAGAGCCAACATATGCTCCGACCACAAGCTCCCACCGATGCTGTTGACGAAGAAGGCTGGAACCAAGCGTTGGAAGTGATCAAATGGCTTCTTGAAGCGCATCCTGTGCTCTCCCTAATAACATTCGCGTAAAAGCCAACGTAATTTATTCTTCGGCGATGTTTCAGCCTTGTTTTTGTAGCTGTTGAGCCATCCGCAAACATCAAAGTAGGCAGAATTGCTTATTTTTCGCCCGTAAAGGCGCCTCTCTGTTATACCTCGACCGCTAAAGCGCTAAGTTGGCCGAGTTGGTTACTGCATACCAAGGAATTCATCGTGCTAGCGAAAATTAAGACAGGGCTACAGCTTTCGTCTTCTCTGTTAGTGTTCATCGCTCTGTTTCGTCTTTCGTGTTTCGTCTTCTCTTTAGCTGTATCCCTGTCTTAATGTTCGCTAGTACGATGAATTCCTTATTATACCTCGGCCGCTGCCGGCGGCTGATCTCGCCGGCCCCGAACGAGCAAAATATGCCGCCGTGGCTGCCAGGAGGCGCTGCCTGTGCCGCTCAAGTAGCAGCGCCACTGGCCTCACTCCCGAGTGAGATAAGGCCGAACTCCCTTCACAGCTGGGCTGCACCACCCCCGTGTACAACTGCAGTGGTCGCCAACGAACTTTGGCGGTCGCTCAACGGCTCAACCAGTTTATCCATGACGCAGAAGCTCCTGCCACCGGTTCCCGGCTCAGACACACTGCCAGAACTACAGCCCGTCACGACTGAAGCCAGTGATAAAGCGACAAAACGTTTACCCTTTTTTTCCCCTTAGTTTTGTTTCACAGCAGCCTTGGATTGGCATCAAAATGTGAAATAAACGGGTTCAACAACAACACTAGCACTCCATAAATGCACATTCGAAAATTTTGGAATATTCGGCAGCGACTGAACATACTGGAAAAGCTGAAAATGTCCGTGCAAGTAACGAACTATATGCGTGCCCCGAATTCCGGTAAAGGCCCAACTACATGGCACCGTAATTACCGACGTAGTCACGAATCGGCGTAAGCATGCGTGGAAGCACACGGTTCTATTCACTACGCCGGCGAGGGCAAGCAATACCACCTATACTCGGGAACAAGTTAAGAACGGCACCAGCTCATGTACGGTATCACTCCTCCTAAGCGGCGGACCCGGGTGTCAACGGGCGCGCGCGTTTTGAAAGGAGACTGCCACGAATGCGTGATAGCGTCTGCCTTTTCTCACGTAGTTTGTTTGCCGTCGCTGCAGTAGTTTATAAGCATATTAGGTACAACAAGATACAAAAACGGCTCGTGCCATATTCAAAATATTCCCAGTAACGCGCTACTTGTGCTGCGCGGAGTGACATCCGGCTGCGGTGATGAGGCGCAGCAGCAACTTCGGTGCCGTTCTTAAGTTGTAACCGAGTATAGTAAAAAGACCCCACGGCAGCGGCCGTGACAGCGCCGTCTGCTGTAAGGCTTAGGCCTAACGCCGCTCCGCTCAACCCACTTCAATGGAAGCTGGCCTCGTATTACTGACCATTAAAGCATCCAAACGAGGACCAATAAAACCAGGACCCTTTTTTTTTCTGCATGCCAACCCATTTTCAACGTGGTTGGAAACGCGTGGGGAGTAAATGCACCGCGCTCCGCACCTCCACATGCGCATTCACCAAGCTATGTCAATGGGAGAGTACGTGGGAAAATGTGCATAATTCCTCAATTCTCAGGCACCCTTTCTTTTCTTGAGAAAAATGCACCCCGAGCGCGTTGCAATGACGTACCGACCGAAAAAGTTATATCATTACGCTTGCTTATCATCACGCGAGGCAACCACGGTACGTTTTCACCAACAAACTGCCCAAATTTGCTCAGCTCGCGGCCGCGCCAATGTAATAAACAAAATGGAATCGAGGTCTATTTTTTACGCAGAATGAAGGCACTGCACTACTGCCAAGGCGCATGCACGCACGCAGGCAGGCACCTATAAACAAGATGCACTTTCGGTGGGTGCAGGTGTGTTACCTGCAAGGCGTGGAGGTCACGTGTAGCCTTTGTGGGGCGGAAGCTCCCGGGGCCTTGCAAATGCTTTTGCGAGCAAAAAATATAAAGTCTTGCTGATAGCGAGAACCCCGAGGTTTGCCCCGAGGAAGGAGATAAGGGCAGATAATTAGTATCTAGGTGTACGGTTCAGTGCCCGTGCCCCGTTGTTTGATTAAAAAATTGCCGCTCCCTGACACTTCTTGCCAAACATTTTTTAGACGCCAACAGCTCAGCGTCTCCTGTCGTCGTCGTCGTTGCCGTAGTCACGGTGCTAAAACTCGCGCCAGAACACTTTGTGCCTTAAGCAAACTGTATACTTTTTCCCCCAACGGCTTCATCTTCATAGGCAAAAACGCCAAGGCGCCAAGAATACACTTATACACTGCATGCTTCGCTCCTCCTCAGGTATCATGTTAAAAGCAGGTGGCCTGGGATTTTTTTGTTTTTTTCTTGGAGTTCGGACCACTTGACTTTGTAACGCCGCGGCCCCAAGGCGTGGTTTGCCATGATACATTATGTTGCAATTTGAAGGTGGCGACAGCCATCCTATCGCTGTAATAAATGAAGTTCGTATTTTCGAAGCAATAAAAGCTTTATCTTGAGAAGTTTCGCACTTTCCTTTGTTTATTGTTTCCTTTAAGCAAAGGTGTTTTCAGGGGGCATACGAAGTGGTTATTTCTGAAAACTTTGAGCAATTAACATTTATTCCAGCATAGTGATTTGTGAGCGTGTTACCCCCTCCATCTATTTATGCAACAATTTAGTCTAAGGGGTTAACAAAACTCTAGTTACTTTTGTTTTCCATCTTGTAATCACTACCCATATACTTTATTCGATACTCGAAGGCAGTTTTTGCCTTATTTGTACTTTACACACGTATTCGAAAATATCAATATTGCGACACCCCTACTAATTCCACAAAATATGAACCTTTCCAGTTGCGACCACCCCTCGCCACATCTTCCGAACCTCCATTGCTGTTTGGTTTGATGCACGAGAGCGCATGTTACACTAGTAGTTGACAACCTATTTCACAACATTTCTAGCGAGAATCGTACACACAGTGATAAGTGAGCGCAGCGCTTGTGCCGTCTTTGTACTCTTCATTTGCACCGTACTCTTCCAGCATGTCGTACCATGTCGCCAAATAAATAACCCGATTGTACTTTTGGCCGAGTATAGGGACCGGGCGGCCGTTGTATGGCACCACCGTCGCTTCAGCGAACAGCGCCGCCCGTGGCGAACCGCTCGTCAGTGGAATGCCGGTGGCGGTCAGCGCAGCGTAACTGTGCATGGCTTTCTGTCGTTTTTCTGCGGTGTGGCTTGCAAAGCGTACGTAACCCCACGTGCATTTTTCAGATCGGTAAATCTTGAGCGTGGATGTGACGTTCACGAGGCATGCCATGTGTGTGATTTACGCCCATACTCAGTATTTACAAATAGCAGACGACGCTCAATGCGCCAAGCTGGAAGTCAAGCTGGAAGTGAAAGTCCGTTGCTTCATGCAATTTTTTGATGCCTGCCTGCAGTTTCGCGTATCGAGGAGTATACTGCAGCTAAATGCTCCGACAAAGCCGGTGTGTGCAACCGATCTAAGAATGCTGCGGCGCTGGCCTTGCGCAGTTGATGACGGAACGGCGTCGACGTCGTGCACAAGCGAAAGACAAAGTTAGGGGGTGTATTCTAAGATTTACCTCAAAACAGAAATTGTGACGGACGACGCTTCCGTAACTTCATTACCTACGGCTGAAACGTGTTTAATTTCACAGAAATGCTCTTACTACAGTCACCGGTAATCGGAATCGTTGATAGAATAAATACCGCATGATAGTAGAACGTTATTGCTTGTCGCGAAGAAGCATTGCTTTAGAAGAATTGCAATGGTTTCTGGCTAGTTGGTAAATGGTTTTTCAAAAACCAATTCCTGCGTGGCTGAAGGACGCAAAACAGGAGGGTGCCCGAAACCTGTACTCAGCTTCACAACTGAATGCTGCGGTCGGTTTACAAGCTGCCACCTACGCTTGAAAAATCATGCACACCTTCGTCTAACGACGATGAGGGTTTATCGCAAAGCTCTATCGTATGGGTTGCCTTGGTTGCCTTCTGGATTAAAACTTTGGCTAGTTGAGCGTCGAATTTGACCAGCACGCAGTTTGGTCTTTTGATCGCAGCGTCTTTGACTTTGACCATTTCCCATTCGATTTCGCAGGAAGAATGCTTTGCATTCAGCCATCATAATCATTACACGGAGGGCTAGATGATTTTGCTGTTCAGCTTTGAACTTCCATGCCCCCTCTCCAAATCTAAACTTTGTTCAGCGTGTCGGAAATGTGTTTGTGCTGGAGGACTCGGGCTGATGCACCCATATTTGAGGCAACTAATCGCGCGTTTTCGGTGTTCACCAGGCATTACACGATTTTTTAGGTACTCTGTAAAGAATACTTAAGCATTAAAAAACACCGGCTGATGTTAACGCTGCCACATTTTTAACTATCGGTGCCAGCCTTTATTCTACGCAGGTGGTAAAACGGGGAGGGGAGGAGGGATGGTGGATGATTTGTAGCTTGGGCTGTTGAGTTGGTGAATAAGTTTGGCTTTTGATAAAATGACCACCACAAATGTGGGATTTACACTTCGGCTTTCAGGCTCCCATGCTGTCACAGTGTCGCTCACGAAAACCGAAGGCACAAAGCTCACGGTTACAGAAAGTGTAAACTACCGCAACATTTCTACGGCTACACGGTAATCGATCTCGTATGCAGGTGCCTTTATATTTAGAGCACACGTATCGAGGTATCCCAGCGCTAAGGCTGGCGTGGAAACCGTAGTCATGGAAACCAGTGTAGATAATTTAAAGTGGTAGAAATGAATAATAATATTGCTAATAGTTTTATTCCTACTCAGATCGCGCGGAGCCAGGCGCACAGCGCTGCAAAAAGCGCTCGTGTCAATGTAGCCCATTCCCAACCTTACAAGCATCCAATAAGTTTGCGTAGCCGTTAGTGCATTTAAGAAAAAAATAATAATACTAATAGTAGTTTTATTCGTACTCAGAACGGGTGTAGCCAAGCGCAGGTAGCTGCAAAAAGCGCTCATGCCATTGCAGCCGATACCCAACTTAGAAGCGTCCGACAAGTTTACGTAGTAATTACTGCATCTAAGAACCCAACACATCTGTCTAGACTTTGTTTCACCGCACATATACGCTCACAACACCACCAAAACATTCAAAGCACCGAAGCAAAGACGACAAAAACAACGGGAGGCTGTGTAGTCCAATGCACCGGCTCATTCCACTGACGAGGGGAGCGCCGAGTGGTGGCGCCACCCGTCCAGCTGCCCGGTCCCTATACCCAAATAATGGCGAAGCCAACCTAAAAGCGGGGTCCGCAATGGGAAGGGGGTTAATGTAACCGCGCAATGCATTACCTCCTGAGTGCGAATGCAATTTTTTTTTGCACGTCCTCGACTGCGAAACTGCGTTGGTGCGGGAAATGTGCACACCCCATTGCACTCGACGGACATGGCGAAATAGGTCTCTGCACTTACATGGAGTGGGGCAGAAAAAATTAGGCATTTATTAGTCATTCTCCAACAGCTGCGCACACAAACAGTTACTTTCTGCCCACACTGTTGTTCTGCTTCCAGAAAAAAACCGCAAGAGGCCTAAGCTCCACGAATTGGAACAAGAACCTAGCCAAGCTTCACACCCCCACATCAACTCACAGACCCCCCCAAAAAGTTGGACGAACGGATGGGATTGCCACGTCTTGCTCGATGCGCTCTGCACGTTCATCTATGAACCACCACTGTTGGGTTAGTCTAGATGTGGGAAGCAAACTGTAGATTGAATATTACCAATGTTCAAGTACCGGAGAATGAGAAGCCAGCAGTCCATTGGTATCGCGTCCAGCTACAACTGCTTGTCCGGTGCCGGATTACATACGACCTCCCTGCGGACGACGCCCGCAAGTCGCATAAAGCTGTTCAACTCAGCCATGGCGTGAAATGCCTTCTGTGCCTCCCCCTTGCACTCATCCAGACTCTCGTTGTTGTATCCTTGGATCTCTACGGCAAGGGCATTGCTGGAGTGCACCAGAAGGAGTGCAATGGCCCCGCTGGTGTTCCTCACGCTGCGCGTCCCATCGCACCAGGAGCCTTCAAAGACGAAGGGAGCAGCTCGCTCGACCAGCGCTTTATTGCGTGCCGCGACATTTCGCACGGCGAGCCAGTACCGGGACTGTCCGCGAATCCGCTTGATGTCGGCGTAAGTGAGATGGTAGTTGGCCTCGATGCCTTCTGCCAGATGTACAAGCAGAACACGGGTCGTTGTTGCGAACACGACGCGAAACGTGAACGAGCTCAGCGACTGGCTGGAACGGACGATTTGGGCAAGGTAGGCCACGTTGTGCTTGGACAGGTTCCACCGCTTGATGTGCAGGTGCTGGATGTTCTTGTTTATGGCTAGTGCATTGAGGATGGCCTTGCTAGCCAGCTTCTCTGGAACAAAGTTCATGGTGAACGTGGTGACTGTGCTTCTCTGGAGGCACTGAATGATCAGACGAGCGTCGTCCAGGGATACCACATGTTCCAGGCTGAGGTGAACATCAGTGAGGTCTTGATGCGATGCCAGGTCGGCGAGGCACGTGCGAACGGCGCCCAACTCTGACTCCTTGGACGTTGTGAAGCGGATGACCTTCACCTCAAAGTAATTAACAACCTTCAAGTTTGTTTCATTTGCGGGCATACTATGAAATTTGAGCTTCCTCTCGAGTTGCCCCGCAGCTTGGTAAAACTCGGGGCCTGCTTCTTGGATTGACAGTCCTAGCCTGCCGCACTCGGAGAGGCGAGAAAAAGCTCTTTCATTCGCTCCACCCCGAATGTGCAGAGGTTCAGGGTGAGCTGCTGCAAGGACTTGTTCTTTCTCATCAGCATCACGAGTGGAGCGATCGTCCAGTGTGCGTTGACAGCATCGAGGCGCTCTTCTGGACTAGGCACATCCGGAATTAGCCACCGACAAGTCCCTAAATTAAGTTTCCAGAGCGTAACGTTGGCCACGACCGCCTTCGCCACACTGATGATGTCCCTCATGTCCAGGAAGAATTCCTCCAGCCGTAACTCCTTTAGCTTCCCGAGTCCCCCCACTGCATCCACAAAGGAGCTCACTTTCAGTGTTGGTTCCTGCAAAGAGCTTGCGAGCCTCAGGTGTGTCAGTCGCGACATGCCCCGTAGGCAGTCTGCCAGTACCAAGCCGTACACAAGATGCAGGCACGAAACATCCAAGGTCAGTCGTGTGAGGGTTGCAATGTTTCCTATAGCGCTGAGCAAGAGTGTCGGATCTTCCAGTTGCGTTGTATACTTCCAGAGGGACAATCTTATCAACTTGGTTTGCCGAAGGAAGTCCGCGAACTCCTCGAACTTTACCTCGCCTTCTCCTGCCAGGTCAAAGTTCTCAAGGTGGAGGTCCTGAAGCCAGTACAGACGGAAGATGTTTGTTTTGTGCCAAAGAGTGCCACTTGATGCCGCTGTTCCCACTCGCACAAAAAGTTGAGCCAGTCTATCAGCCGTGTGCACGCACTCCAGCCACAGTTCTGTGAACAGGTCCGAGGCTAGGGTTACACTGTCGTTCAGATCAAGATAAATCACGCACCTGTGGTCGCATAGGAGCCAGCGCACTATGAGTGCCGCCCGCTTAACGGCGGCCGTTGATCCGGTCAGGGCGTAACAGCTCGGCAGCATGCCGAGGCTCAGGCCATAAATTGTGTCGCGCAGCTCCATGTTTAAGGCCAGAAGGCAGGTGTTGGTCACCGGCAGCTTGTTCAGCAGGTGGCACGGAAAGTCGCTCGTACATTTCCGCTCCATGTCAATGCCCAACTTCTCAAGGTGTGTGACCACTTGCCGTAGGACGCCATACGCTTCCTTCACAGACAGTCCTTGGGGGCACATGCTGTGTAGCTCCTCGGCATGAACTCGTGCGATGTCCTTTCGGGAGAGCAACTCGCTCTGTGATAAAAAGAGTGAAAACAATGTTAGTAACGCTGCTAACCAGGAATCGAAGCTAAGGGAATCAAGACAAAAACTTTCTTTAAGGGGAAGAGAGAGAGATAGGAAGAAAGTTTATTACATAAAAGGAATACAAACATAGTATACACACGATGGTCCCAGAGTCTATTTCGTAAATTAAAATGGTGTTTTTATGACACCACAAGCATGCGAAAAAAATTAAAGCCGTTCTCATGTGAAAGCTGTCGGAAGTGCAGAGCAGGGATTCACCATAATGGGCTGTAGCGCCGTTATCCGCTCACTGCTACCACCCAATGCAATTCAAATTTCCCGGCATTCGCTGTGCTCACGCGCCTCCTGCCTGAAACTGACCAGTGGGAGTTCTGTTCTTTTTGTGCGCAGCCCTTTGACGGCCGTCTCTGGGCTGAGCCGTGTCGCCGTCGTAACAGAGCGAACGATGGCACGACAGAATAGTGAAAGAAGGCAAAGGAGGAGAGCGTCGCGACATTGTTAGGGGAGGGCGTTTCGCCGTGGCAGCGCGAGCGCTCTCCGAAAGTGTGCGGGCATTGTGCTGTGCCCGCACGAGAGCCTCATCTTTGCGACGCTGGCGAAAAGAGGAGGAGGAACAACTTTATTGAGCATTTAATTGTAGCGCTTAAGCGCTAGATGGGGTGGTTCCCTCTTCTCGGGTACCATATGCTTCCAGTGCGTCCTTGCCCCTGGTGATCAGTGTTTGCTGGTCTTCCAAGGCGGGGCTGGACAGCAAGATCTCCCATCGCTCGGTAAGGGCATTATTGGGTAGGGGGAGGGGCGGGGGGAACATTTTCGAGAAATTGCACTCTCTTATGACATGTCGGAGTGTGCCAGGTTGTTTGCAAAAGTTGCATTCCTTTTTGTGTCTCTCTGGATACATTTTGTTCTGGAGGTATGGATGCGGGAAGGATCCGGCTTGGATCTGTCTATAAATGGCTTGCTGGGTTCTACTAAAGGAGCGGTGTGGTTCGGGGAAGCGTTTTCTTCCGTCCCTGCATAGGTCGGCAAACTCACTCACGAGTGCACTCACACACACCCACTCACCACTCATGAGTGAGTGGTGAGTGAGCCTTGCCATCGTTGTGGGCTGGTGAGTGCGAGTGCGAGTGAGTGCGAGTGCCACTCGCGGTGAGCCCCGCTCGCCACTCGCGAGTGCGAATGCCACTCGCGGTGAGCCCCGCTCGCCACTCGCGAGTGCGAATGCCACTCGCGGTGAGCCCCGCTCGCCACTCGCGAGTGCGAGTGCCACTCGCGGTGAGCCCCACTCGCCACTCGCGAGTGCCACTCGCGGTGAGCCCCACTCGCCACTCGCGAGTGCGAGTGCTCTCACTACTCGCAAGTAGTGAGTCCCGCTCGCCATTCTCGAGTGGCGGGTGCACTCGCGCAATGTGCGGTCCATACCGCTGTGAGCGGCGACCCTTGAGCTTCTACTCGTGTTGGCTAATCTTTGCAGGAGCCGCTCGCTGTGGTGGTGGCCGCTGGAGCTATCCACTCGTATGCTGAGCCTCTTTTATATAGCGCGACTGCATTTAGCAATGCCGTCACTGCACTCCTGCTATGGGGAACCATGGAATTGACGTTTCGGTGACGTGTTGATTTAGGAATAGGGTTTGGATGGACTTCTGATGCTGTAATGCACTGATACGTTTCCGTGTCATGCCTCATAGAGGGCATGCTGTGCACACTCGCGCGACGAGTGCTGTTTAGGGCTCGGAGCGTTTTGTGTCGGAATTGGTGTTGGTAAAGTTGTTTCAACAAAGAGGATGCATTCAACTATCGCTGCGCGCTGAAATAGAAGCACGAGGAAGCACCGTAGTATGGTGTCATGGTTGCTGGTGTTACATCACTGACTTGCTTGCTACAGCTATCGGTATATAGGATCTTCTACAGCGCAAATTGTGAGCGCCAGTACTCGTTGGAAAAGGCGTCAGAGATTTTCACGGATTCACGTATCAAAATGGCGGCACGGATCGGATGGGCCAAAGGCGTGTTGTGGAAGACGTGGCCTGTTTGCGAGGCATTGGCGTCTCAAAGGTATCAGTATTTGTCATTACTCGTTACAGTGGCGGTTTGTCATTACTCGTTACAACGGAGCACAGTGCAGATGGCGCCACGAATGGTTACCCAGCGTTCCCCGCGTAGGTGCTTGCTCTCAACGGCAGGAGCACCGGCGTGACGAATTTGTCGTCTGCTCTAGCGACGGTTGCTTTGGGCCTGGTTTTCATTCAGCGCCTGGGGAGGGAGAGGGCGCCTTGAAGGCAGCACCTGTAACAAGAGCGCGTGCCGCCCTCCTGCTCACCCTTCGAAAGAAGGCCCTCTCCGTTTTGTTTCCGCCGACGCACGTTCGTTGGGGACGCCATCCACGCGAATCCCGGGTAACGGCTGTGGAAGGGAGGGGGAGGGCGATCTTTGGCGCGAATCTCGGGTAACGGCTGGCAGAATCTCTGGTTTCGCTCTTTCTAGAGCCACGTGCGGGAATTCAAGTGACGCCACATGGGCAATAATTGTGGCTGTCGCGTAAAGCTTTGCTTTCCAACCGCCTTCACAGCGTGGATTGCATTCGTTTTGTTGTCTGGCTGCCACTAAAGTTGGCGGATGCGTTCGTGCGGTTTGACAAGAATCGTGCGTTATGTGCGTTGCCTGCTCGAATCAGGAAGTACGAATCGCTACTGTTGCGCGCAGTTTCTGAAATATATATTACATCAAGGTAAAATGCGCGCTGCCCTTGCTGATATGTTGTCATCGACGGTCATTTTCCATTACGGCTGTGAAATTGCATGCCATATTTGAAATTTAGACGTGGGCTCCCGCCTTTTGCTTTTTCACTTTCTGTGCACGGTCGTCAGCCAGCTACTTATGAAGGCGAAATTGCTTGCGATGTTTTATTTTCGTATTTTGCTTTTTGGTTAGCATGAACACTAGTTTCCGCCGTGTTCGCTGCGCTAGATCGCTGAAAAGGGCTTCCCTAACTAGTGCTCCTCACTTTTTATGTCCGATAGATTGTTGTGAGCGAGTGAGGGAGAGCGAGGGAGATTTTTGTTCGTTTTACCTGGGAAACGTGTTCACGCGTTGGTGCTGATTCTTACACCGTGGTGCTGAGTAACTGTGAGGTGCCACATTATCGTCATTACCGGCGTTTCCAAAGCAACAAGAAGTTGCGTGCTTGCGTCCGTTAGCTCTCGTGTTGGTTTGTATTGAGAGGTTTGAAATCGAAGCTGGTCAAGGCTCCGTAATAGGAATATACTCAATGGTCCCGCTTTTGCAGTGGAAAAGTTTTAGGGGAGGGGTGTAGGCGTCTCCTGTCGTCGTCGTAATCGTCGTTCGTGTCATGTAGTCACGGTACTAAAACACCGTAAACCTCATTTACGCCTTGCGCTGGAACGTAACGCGTACAGAAAAAAAACACTGGGGCACTCGTTTACGCCTCGCGCTAGAGAGCTTCGCGCTTCAAAGACAAAAGACGTTTTCAGCAAAGCTGCATACCTGTACCACCCCAGAGGTTTTATCTCCGTTGGCAAAAATGCCAAGGCGGTAGGAATACTTATGCACTGCATGCTTCGCCCTCCACCAGATTTCACGTTAGTGGAAATGGCCCGGGATTTTTTTTTAATTTGCACAGTACGGCACTTAGTAGCGTCGCTTGTCAGTGCACTGCGCCGACAAGTTTAGTATACCCCATTTGTTAATTTTATTAATGGACTCATTGTTAGGCAGGACCATATCATTCATCACAAAACTGCCGCATTTCGCGATGTCATCGAAGTTGTAAGCCCGCATTACATGCCGTTTTTTTTTTTTTCGCGACCGCCCACAGGAGACGCGCCATTTTTGTAGCCTCAGCAAGGGTGAATACGCATTAGCGGGATTCATAATTTTCGCTACGTTGGTGTTTCGGCGTATATTTGCAATTTCAGCTCCGATCCTCCCTCCCGTCCTTATTTCGCGGAAACTTTCCACATGAACACGTGACGGCGTAGTTTTGGATCAAGCTGTGCTTCCTGTGCGGCAGGCTGGCGCCGCTTTCGGGTGGGAGAATGTGGAGGGAAGGCCCCTTCCCTTCACGAAGCTTTTGAGGCGTGCATTTTGATCGCTGGAGGTTTCAATTTTGATCGCTGGGGTTCAAACTCCTTTTACTTCACCCGCCACCATCATCATCGTCAGAAACTTGGCTTTCATGCAGTCGTTTTCGCAAACAGTCTCCATCAGCCAGCAAATAAAGCTTTGCTTAAAAACGAAAGGATTTGTTTTTAAAAAATGCAAATTAATGTAAAACCTATTGGCAAATTATATTGTTAATGCAATAATATTTTGTAGTAAAATGACAGTATAAAGCAAAATATGCTCTAAACCGTTCAATTTCAAACACGTACAGTACGGACGAAAAAGAAAAAAAGATACCACACAAGCAAGTTCAGTTATGGCAAAGATAAAACTACAACTTTCACTACACGTTTTCTTAAAGAATACCAGAGGGTAAAGAAACGGTTGCTTAAGAGGTAAAAATAAGTTGTTGAAATTGGTAAAGAAACGGTCAGCATAAAAAAGAAACATTGAGAAAGTAAAATATTTTCAACGGCCGCACAGTTGTTATTTATTTTGTTTAGATCTTTCTACTGTACAAATATTAGAATTTTAAATGTTTAATATATCGCAAGCACTGTGCAAGTTCAACTAACATTTTTTTGCTTTGCAATTTTGCCACAGCTGCACGCTTAGAATTATCTGGCAGCTTCCAACACGCTATTGCTATATCGACGTCACGCTGTACTATAATTCTTTCACAGCCTCAAATTTAACAGTAAAGCAGTATTTTTAACATGGCTCAATTGATTACAGTACATCTCTGTACATCTCTGATTACAGTACATTGATTACGGTACATCTCTGAGCAACGCGCGTACTGCAATTATCTCCGAAGTTTGGGTCCATTCTTCGCGTAACCGCGATTCTCTGCCGTTGGTATCTGTCGTCGGGAATCCCACCACCTCTTTCGCTCCGGGAACAGCACGGAAGCGGAAGAGTGTGGAATAGCACTCGCTATCAGCACTCGCCCTTCAGGGAACCCCATAAATATTATATCCGACTCACAAGAGGCATGCCGAAATTATGCGCAAGGACGTATCACCCCGACCGCCAATCACATCCTGCAGCGAAACCGACTGATTCCACCAATCCGTCTAATCTGGACGCCTGGGCATGCGTGTTTCCCTGGCAATGAACGCGTTCATGCGGTAGCCCGAGGCCTCACTCTCCGGGCGCCAGTGGAAGACCAACCCAAACCAGACAAGAGAGAAAGTATCCCACTCACATACACACATATACTACAACACTACAGACTCTCCCGTAAAACACTTCCTCCGCCACACGCGCAACTCACCCGTGAGGAAGCCGCTGCATGGCGCCAGCTACAAACTAACACGTTTCCTAGCCTCTCGCTCCGGCACAAATTCTACCCTACCATGTACCCAGACAGATGCCCATCCTGTGGAGGACACCCGAACCTGTACCATTCCACATGGGAATGCCCCAAACCCCCAACCAAATTGCCTATGCCCATCCCCTCACCCTCCGGATGGGAAGCCGTTCTTTCCAGCTCAGCCTTGGACGACCAGCGCGGACTGGTCGACCGGGCAAGACGGATCGCAGCAGAAAATAGGGCCCTGGACTAAGGGCACCACCCTCTGAGAGCCAGATAGCCTGACTTCATAATAAAGTTTTCTACTTACTACTACTCTTTCGCTCTACGAAGTTTTCTTTTTTTTTTTACCTCGGCGGTGCCTACAAGCCGGCGCCTGCTTTCTCACCACCCTTTGCTTTTTTTTTTGTTTTCCTTTTCTCGCCATCGGCGATACCGATGCATTTTCGAAACAGCGCTTGTTCGCGCATACGGGCTGGCTGGCGCGCCGTATATCCTCGCCTCCTTCCTTTCTCCCCCCTCCCCCCCCTCCCAAACTACTCTGCAATACTGTCCCCCCTGTCAAGATACACGGACGCCTTTGCCCAGGACTCTGTCGACGGTCGCCGAAGGTCTGCAGGTCAGCCCAGCGCGCAGTCGTACACGAGAAACTGCGCCCCCACCCCCCTCCATACACGAATAACTTTAGGAGGTGTTGGCGAATTTGTTCGGAAGTTGACCTAAGTAGGAGAGCCCTCGTAAGCTACAACCAGGCGCCCGGACGGCGCGGCAATCTGTTGCGCGACAGAAACGAGAAAGTGCAGGTCGCTACCGCCGCCGCCGCCGCATCGCCGCCTCCAGCCCGTACTAAATGGAGCGATTTCGACTGCGAATTCGCTGATGCGGCGCCGCTCGTACGGCAAAACAACCTTTTTTCGTTGCTGCGGCAAAGTGCCAAACATTTGAAGCGGTAGAGCAAACGCCGCTCGTGCGGCGTGCGCGGCGTAGAGGGGCCGGACCTGCGGCCAATAGGAGCACAGCTCGGCACCACTTGCACGCTTGGAAACCAGAATGCGTTGCTTGTATATATGAGCGCGACAAAAGCGCGGGCACACCAAAACGTTTGTTTTTTTCTGCTGTGTGTGCGTATATTGATAAAGAATTTGCGATTCTTATATAAAATCGCAAATAAACTTATATTTACCGCAAACCAGGCAGAAACAACTTGCCAAGAAAGTAAAATAAAACCACCCTTGTTAAAATCACAACAACCTTTGCTGGTGGCAAACTTAATTCACTCTGCAAACAAGGCGCATCTGAAATGCGGAAATCGCGGCGTTCGCAGGCCCCATGTAGACGACAATTCCAGGCATTGCGAACTTCGCAAGTGGGAATGTTCGTTCCAGCGGATTCGCAGGCGAAATTCGCTCCATGTTGCATTTGTCTCCCATGTAGCGATCACCATAAGTCGCGTTGGCGATCGCTCCGCGATCGTCAACGCGACGTATGCCGCCGAAGAAAACCCGCATTCGCTCTGTTCTATACAGCTTGTGCAAAATCGGCAAAGGCATCGTGGCACCAGCGGAACTCGCCCCGACTAGTAAGAAGCTCTCAGTCGCATGAGCAGTCGCTAATAACAAATAATTTTCGAAGCCTCCCGAGGAGCTTTCCACACATTTTTTTTTTACGCGTGCTGGCTGTGACACTTAGTAACCGCGCCAGTCGCATGTCCTCTGTGGAGGTGAAAAGGTCGGGGTGACCGCCCCGCTAGCGTCTGTTGGCGGCTAGAGAAGCACAACGGTGCATGTAAGAGCTCGCTAATACTCTAAATGCTAGCCAAAGCTTCCTCCTCGGCTTTCTGTGCGACCCCCCCCCCCCTCCTTTCTAGCCGTCGATCGGAAATAAAAAGCGCTTTCATAGCGCGCTGCCACAAACACACTCGCGCCTGCACCCAGCGACTCGTGTACGCCTTACGTCCGCCAACATGACACACTGGAAACAATGTTTTCGAAATTCATTGCGAAGAAAATACACAAGCTGCACTCTCATGATGGTCAGAGGCACCGACAGAAAACAGGACATGAAGAGTAGGAAAGACACAAGCGCTGTTTAATAACTGAAGGTTTATTAGGAAAACAGCTTATTCAAGCAAAATAGTGAGATCAAAAACCGAAACTACGAATAGACGGCCCCCAAAGGTTACCTCACACAAACACTCATACATATGACTTGTCCAGGAAGGGAACTTCATCATCGGTTGGCGCGTTCTGTGTCGTTCCTTCTTAGGACCATATTTAATCTAAAGGCCTCACCGTCCCTGAGCGCGAACGTTTTTGAGACCTTGAAGACTTCAAGGTGGAATTCATAAATTAGCAACAAATGAACGAACGGCCCGTCACGTCAAAAATAATGCCAAGACACCTGAAATTTAACTTACAATGAATGTTCACGGCTCCAGCTTTAATGCCAGCAGGAGCTGGATAATCAGTTATGAAGCACAAGGTTATTTTTTTTTTTCGAATATTCCTACATAAACTTACGCGCGCGTTGCAATAGGGGGCGTGTTGATTCGGGCAAATACGGTAATACAAAAATGCGGCGCCATCATTGCATTCCGCCGGCACGGACCAAATGCTGTATGGCCGGTCGCCATTTCGGAGTTCAAAACTCGACGAGGTGAACTAGCAGCCGCGAATGATGAGGATACTTCTTGTTGCCACTTTTTCTAGTCATCCAAGCCTGACGTACTTCTGCGGGCATGCAAGAAGTGGAAATATTTTCATAACATAAAATAGCCGTATACAATGTGCGCGGCCCAAATATTGACATGCTGAATGTGCTCGTTATCTTCTCGGCAACCTGCTCGTCGGCAACCTGCAGCCCGCGGGGCAGGATTGGGGGTTGTGACGGCAGGGGGTAGGGGTGGGGGTTGTGACGGCAGGATGCTGTCACAACCCCCACCCCTACCTCTGATTGATTGATTGATTGATTGATTGATTGATTGATTGATTGATTGATTGATTGATTGATTGATTGATTGATTGATTGATTGATTGATTCTAGGTTTTAACTTGCTGACGCAATGCAGACGATGAGGCGCGCCGTAGTGGAAGGCTCCGGATTAATTTCGACCACTTGGGGATCTTTAAAGGGACACTGAAGTGATTTGTGTAAACATTGCGGGATTACTAGCGCAAATTGTAGTCCGGAGTTCACAAGCCATGTTTCAGCCACTCCGAGTGCGTTTACGCGAATTTATTTAGTAGAAAAATCAATTCGAAAATGCTGTCCTCCTTTCTGCATCCTCGCCCGTTTTCTGTGGCGTTTTCGTGGGCCGTCAGGAAGATATGACTTGGATTGAGTGAGCTAGTGCACGGCTCGCCGACCTTCCTGCAGAGTCAGTCGAACCAGCGTTTAGTCCGTCGGCCGCCGACGGGTCGTCGCAATTCGTTCGCTCATTCATTGATTGATTGTAGGGTTTAACGCGCCGACGCAACGCAGGCGATGAGGCACGCCGTAGTGGAGGGCTCCGGATTAATTCTGACCACCTGGGGATCTTTAATGTGCGCCGAAATCTCGTACACACGGGCGTTTTTGCTTTTCGCCTCCATCAGAAAAGCGGCCGCCGCGGCCTCGCGACCCGCGACGTCGCGCTCAGCAGCGAATTCGTTCGCTCAGTTGAAACGAAGACACGACACGTTTGTGAATGGAACAATGTGCCTTTCTTCACTTTGTTAGTTTGTACACTGTATCTAGCTCCAGGTCAAGGTCGCTCCACACAAGCGCTGCCCAAGCGGACGCTTCGCTGACTGGTACGCCAGTAGGAAAATCTAAGGCCGCTTGAAGGTGGAAGAACAGTCAGTGAGAAGAGTCAGCGGGAGAAGAATCCGCAAATCCAGCGATACGAAACGGGCATTCTCGCGAGTCTATCACCAGGAGTCTCAACGACGGAGCAGATCACGTACAAAAAAGAACAAGGCTTCTCAACCGCAGTCTTCAGAAGCCTGCTCACTACCAATAACTGAACAGGTGCTCGTCCAACGTGATGCCAAAATCAAATTCGAGAATTCAAAAGAATGACAGAAAGCTTTTAATGGCATCAGCGAATTACAGGGACAGTTTAACTGCCTGAGAAACGACTTGCAGCAGGTTGCCGATCAAATGCGCCAATTGCTCCAAATTGTCGACATATAGGTTGTTAATGCAAGAGGAAGCAGACCCGCTAAATGACGCTTTCATCGCTTCCCGTTGCCAATCGGTTGATCATACAATGAAATTGCCGCAGCATCACGCAAAATAGACCTCTGCTTAAGTATAAGATATCTAGGACGCGGCCTCTTGCTTTGCTTTTACAAGAAACTAGGGGACCGTATAAAATTCCTGACTACACTACCTTTATGGACCCGAAAATTGCTCATGCTTCCAAAGATCCGGCAAAACCAAAAACCGCCATTGTACAAGCTGCGGTACTGGTTCATAAGTGTTTCCAGGCCGTTCAACATAGGTGGGATGCCGCTAGCAACTGTAATAGGGAGGTTATCGTCGTTCGAATCCAACCTCCGGGAGGCAAACCCATGCTTGTCGTCTCCGTTTACTACAGGCCACAATGCGATTCTAAAACTAGACACCCACGACTGGATAACTCGCCTCTTTTCGCTGAAGTTTTCTGGTCCAATAATTATTGGACGAGACTTTAATGCAATAAGTAGCCTATGGGGATACTCTCACTCCTATCTACGAGAAAAACTCTTGAGAACAAGCCCTCGAACTCAGCTCCCTCCAGCTAAGAAATGAACCATTTGTACCGACCAGAGTTGGGCTTCACACTTCTCAGCGGGACACCTCACCGGACCCCACGATAACTACATCTGGTATAATCAAGAAATAACACACTCAAGATTCCACTTGGTGTAGCGACCATTTCCTCATGTTCCTTCATCTCATCAGTAAAAGGCTTCGCCCGAAACATACGTTTACCGTAACAAACTGGAATCTCTTTCTATCCTGCTTTCAAATCAACTCCCGACAGGACCTCCTTGAGTTCATACATAACGCCTCCGATGCTCGTACATCTGCTGCCGAATCAGCCATCGGCACTGTTGAGGTTGACAACCCAGATATCCATATGCATAGGTTGCTCCGAACGGCTCAACGTCTCATCAGGAAGTATCGAGAACGTGGCAAACGTCCCCCTGACCTCATTAAACTGAAACGACTATACAAGAAAATCAACGATTACTAAAAGACATTACAAAGAGAAAACTGGCAAAATCTTCGCAATCGGCTCCGGCAAGGGAGCCTTTGTGGTAAAGCAAAGCTTCCTATCATTGACGAAATGAGACTGCAGTCTGACTATTACGACATAGAAGAAACTATTATCAAGACACTCTTTCCGCATGCGACGAAGGATAAAACGGCACTAAAATCTCTTCCCGACATCGACATACCACACCCTCTAGACGAACTCAACACTCCTTTTACTCTGGGAGAACTTCACGTTGCGCTCGCTGAAGGCAAATCTAGATCCGCTCCGGGCCATGATAAAATCACTTGGCAAGATCTCCGCAATCTGCCAAAGCACGGCCATGAAGCCCTTCTGAGTGTTGTCAACGATACATGGGAAACGGGATAAGTCCACGAGCACTTGAAGACGACCTTCATTCATCCCATCACGAAGCCTGGTAAAGACGCCAGCGAAGACCCGAAAATCTGCGACCTATTGCACGAACTCCGACCATGTGCAAGGTCATCGAGCGATTAATTAACAACCGACTTCAGTTGCACCTCGAGCGCACAGGTTGGTTTCATCCATCGCTAACCGGCTTCAGACCTAATCTTAGTACGCACGACTACCTTTGGCTGATCCGAAGAGTCGTAAATCGCACATCTCGAAAACAACTCCCGGATTACATTCTGGCAACATGTAAATAACTCATTTCGAACCTAATGCAATGCGTGTTAGTGGGCCAATGAATGCTTTCATAGAAAAAAATCATCCAGCTCGATGTGGTTCAAGCCTTGCACGATCTAATGCAAGCTTCGCCATTTTTGAAATGAAGCTTTCTATTCCTCACTGGTGGCGTCGGCGTCTGAGTAAAAAATTCCCGCGCCTTCCCGCGAGGGGAACACGAGTAAATGCAGAGCATTGGGGCCTCAGTACTGATTGAAGGCAGTGTTGCTTCCATCGCTTCTTCCGTGATGCTGGTGTAGCAGATACGAGTAAACGTGGGCACGAGCGTCAACCAAGGAAGGAAGGAGCAACGCAGTGACTGAAACGCGAGCGACCGCTAGCCGCTATATTTGCAGCGCGCGCAGTAGAGGGAGAGCAGTACGGGGGGGAGGGGGGGGAGCGCGCATGCGCAAGCACCGCGCGCCCTTCTACGACCCACCGCGCTGCTATCACGCACCTGTCAGCGAACGCGCTGACTACGACGCATGCGCGCGCCAGCTGCTGTTGAGAGAGAGGAGGGAAGGAGAGGCGCACCTGCTGCGGACGCGAAACTGTTGACACCGTCCGACGCAGGAACAGGCGAGGCTAAGAAATGCTAAGAAATGTTAAGAATATCAGTAGATATATATATAGATATACTGTGTGTGTATGTATATATATATATATATATATATATATATAGATAGATAGATATATATAGATATATATATAGATATATATATAGATATATATATAGATATATATATAGATATAGATATAGATATCTATCTCCCGATATTCAGCAAACAAATTAAAAGGTCACCGACTTGTCAGACGTTTGTCTAATTACAGGTTTGAAAGACGCTGGCTTCTCTGCAAGCAAAATAAGCGTTAATGCCTGATGTGCGGTGTACTCGACACTTCCGGTTGCGAACTGAGAAAGGTCGACGGGGTCCGGACAGTTTCAATCGACCCAAGTTTTTTTGAGGACGTTTTATCCAACGCTGGTTACTCAAAAAAACTATATTTACCTATGTATTACTTTCTCATAGCTTTTTAAAAATTCCTTTCCGAGTTGAAAAAGTCGCACTAAAATGGCGAGCAATTCGCACTTCCAGCTAAATTGGCTCACATACTTATTGAATGGCCGATTTTTGTATCTTGTTTTTAAATGATGCATGTTTTTTTCGCTTGCAGTTAAAAGTTACCTAAAGATTTACATGACATACTTTGTGTGTCCGGCTTTTTCGCATAGCTGGCGTGCTGTGCAAAAAGCCAACGTTAGAACTTGTGCTACGCGAAAAAATCAAACGCACGAGGCGTCCAGGGAAGCCTTGTCCAGGGAAGCCATTCAGCTTGTAAAACAGCTACAGCTCCGCTGTTTTACAAGAAGCAAGTTCGCCGTAAAATACCGAGAAAATGCGGAGAGCTCTTGAGCGCGTGCCTCCCGGTGACCGCCGAGCGTTCCTGGCACGCACAGGGGCTTTAGAAAAAAAAATTCACAGCATATCCACGGGGTGAATGATGAGTGGGCGAAGCTCCTGAGGGTAAATCGTCGGTAAAACCGTGACTCTTCAGTGAAAGTTCGCCCACTACATCTGTGTCCGAACGTAACGTCTAGAAAGTCTCGCTTAAACCGCGCGTCGGCACCTTGGGGCTGAGCTCGCCTGATGCGTTTTGCAGACGCCTCACGAGCTCTCACTGCATCGGGGTCTGCCTGCCGATACGCGCGCTTTCTCGCCGCTTCCCGTTCTCTGACGTTTTGGAGATCCTCTTCGCGCCGCAGCCGTGCCGCTTCGCGTACGGCAGGGTCCTCGCGCCGTTGCCATGACGCTTGGGCCTCTCGTTCTCGAACGCTGGGATCTTGGCGGCGTCGTCGCGCAGCCAGACGACACGCTTCGGCCTCCCGCTCTCGTACGGCAGGATCTTGGCGGCGGCGTCGCGCAGCTTCACGGAGCGCTTCTGCCTCGCGGGCTCGCACATCTGCAGCCTTATCCATCGGGCGACTCCGAGCGCGCACCAACAGCGAACGGATTTTATTACAACGCTCCCCGCCATCTAGTAAACAATCCAAGAACTAAACTAGAGGTAGCCACGCCATCTAGTAAACAATCCAAGCGCATCTTTTTATCATATACAAGTACCGCCATCTAGTAAACAATCCAAGAACTAAACTAGAGGTAGCCACGCCATCTAGTAAACAATCCAAGAACTAAACTAGAGGTGGCTACATACATACGTCGAGGATTGACAGACCCACGCCCTAAGGAGCTTTGCCCCTAAAAAAGGGGGGGGGGGAGCAAGAACCACGAGAATCGAGAAAATGCCGAGTGGTAGTGAGCGCGTGCCTCGCGGGGACCGCCGAGTAGCCGGCTCGCGTAGTGAAAAAAGAACTCCAGCGCTGTCGTGAAGCGCTACTGGGCATGAAGAACACGCCAATGTCGATTCATATGACGTTGACTACTGCTAGCACAGTGCAAAGCGACTAGGGAACATGTGAATAAACAATTTCAAACTTGTACAAATGCGTGGTGATGTATCTTCAGGACTCGCGTTTCATAAAGAAATCCTGCAACTTCGCTGTGGTTCAAGCCTTGCGCGACCCAGTGCAAGCTTCGCCAGTTGAGCTGCTGGAAGTCTACAGTGCTGTGATTGACTTTTACATCCACCCTTCGCCGCGGAGAAGACTACGACCTCTTCGATGCATATGACGACAATTACTGGCACCGCAACTATGCGAATAAACAACGACACTTAAAACTTACCTATGTGTCCGGCAATGCTAACCTACAACAGCCCCGCCATTGATGTCTTGCGCGTGAGCACAAGTTTCCCTGAATATTTTTTTCTTCTAATCAGGTAGTGAGGGGAGGGTGTCATGAACCCCTGAAATGCCCTGGCGGATCCAGTGTGTCCGCGTACCCTCATTTGAGAACCACTGTATAACAGTTTTACTGAATTCGCTTCAATTCTCCCGCGTTCATTATGCTCACGCGCTATGTGTTGGGACTTTATGTCACTGTTTGGCTTGGCTCCCGAGCCCCCAGCCTCAGTCCTGAACGCAAGCCCTTTCTATATATCGTGATTAAAGTGTGATATTAACGCATTGTTGTGTTCGCTATCGCATACATTACGCCCACGTCTATTTTTACCCAAACGAACAGTGCAAGTGTCAGCTATGTAATTACGTTTTCCCTCAAATGCGCATAATGTTTACTTTTTGCTGAAGAATTTTGACAAGTATGAAGTGCGCGCTACCAGATTTGGTAGTGTGGGAACGTTTTGCTACATGTAAACGGCGACGCCGGTGACTTTCACACACGCGTGTGAAAGTCGCCGGCGTCCGGGAGGCTACATGGAGGAAAGAATACTTTCCTCCATGGGAGGCCAGGAGCATAGAATTTCATACAAATAATTAGAGGGAAAACTGGCGCTGCGATCGTACGCCTCACTGGGAGTGATGGGTAGTTGTGGATTCGGATTGGCACTCAATGGCTTGCGGATGTTACTATGGATTGCAGGCAGTTTCGTTTTCGTTTTGGATTTACATGAACGCATTTGCCCATGCGGTGTGTTGGGAGAAGCTATCAAAAATACGTTTCCCCTTGAACTGCATGCAAGTGCGCGCACTGACGCCACCCTGAGTAGAATGTTTTAGAACTAGAGTTGCGAATTGGGTGGGTTATCAATTCATTGCCGGCACAGCGAGTACGAAAACACAAATGACGGCGCTCTGTGCGGCGAAGTTGTCTGCGAATTAGGAGTTGCGGCGCTGCTTATTCGGCAAAGTGATGTATTGTCGAAGCTAACGACGGTTGCGAATCGCTTGGAATAGCCACACCTTTTGTGCGAACGCCGGCTACTACGGCCGCTACGGCGTAGACCAGCAGTATCGGCGGTCGATAGGAACGCAGCTTGATGAATGTCACTAATTCAGGCAAGAATAATTTCTCCAAAAGTAATCGGTTTCTTTTTTTTATGAGCACAAAACTTTTCGCTTCCTATTACAAACCACCAGCGCCGAAACTTTTTACAAGTAGTTTTTAAAGAAGTCCGCGTCCTGCTGTAGTTGGCGGCAAATGGCAAACCTGCTCCGCAAACCTCCTCGACTCCGCGTCTGCTTTTTCTTTAACGCGGCGTTCTATTTCGTACAAAACCAGTTTTTTGTCACTAACTTTTTTGTTCGCCATGTAATTTGTAAACGGAAAACCGGACAATAAGAATTTTTTTTTGTCAAAAAACAATTTGCGCAGCCAGAAGCCTGTTTCGATCTTACGCAATCCGGTTCCAAAACTACCCATCATTCCCATTGAAGCGTAAGCGCCGCTGCCATGTTCGCGTTGACACCAGCGCCAGTTTCCCCTCTAGTTATTGTATGAAACTCTATGGCAAGGAGAGCTCTCGAACCGGAAGTGGCGGGAGCAGACGACGTACCCATGAGCCTTAGCGCTTTCTCCCGGTCTCCTATAGGGGAACGTGACGGCACCACAAACACGATTTTTCCGTTAACATTAAAAAAAACGTAATTGTTTCATGCTGCATCACAGAAGTCCTGCAAGAGCTTCCGCTCTCAAAATCTGCGCACGATTTCACGTCAAATCATTCATTTCAGAAAGCATTTTCCCCACTGCAGATTGGTCGCAACACAACAAATTTTACCGGAGGAGCTCTCTTTGTTTTGTTCAAGTTACCCTGGTCGAAAAAAACAAACGGAAAAAAACCTGTTTTTCCATAACGCTTTTTTTTTAACTCTTCGAAAACTCTTCTTTTTAAGACGTCCCTTAAAATATTCAACCCCCTCTGTGCGCCTCCTAGCTTACAACACAATTATTCGTCCCATGCTAGAGTATGCGGTAATTATTTGGGATCCATACACTCAGACCAATATTAAAAAACTAGAAAACATTCAAAAGAAGGCGGTAAGGTTTATATGCAATTCTTACGGGCGCACGTCGATAACTGCACTTCTCCATAAGAGTAACCTGCCCACAGTATCTGAGAGGAATCGAATCCTACGCCTTAAAGTTTTCTATCAAATAGTTACTGGACAGTATGCTATTGACACCTCCAACATCTATCACTTTTCAACTGGTTACGATACAAGACGCCGACATACGCTAACAGTCACACCACTCAATCCACGCAACAATTGTTTCAAATACACATACTTCACGAGAACCATTGTCGATTGGAACAACCTCTCTAACAATGCGGTAACCGAAAAAACACTATCTGCGTTCGAGTTGCACCTGCTCACATGATGCATCTTCTTCTGTTTTCTGTATATTTGGTCTATGTTTGTTTGTGTGTTTTGCCGCGAAAGTTATTCGTGTAAATTATGTTTCTCCCACCCTGCTAAGATCTTAAACAAAGATAGCAGTATTAATAAATAAATAAATAAATAAATAAAAATCACGCCATATCCACGGAATGAATGATGATAAGTTAGGCGAAGCACGAGAGGGGGAGGTCATCGGTAACCGTAACTCTCCCGTGAAAGTTCGCCCATTACATCATTAAGAAAGACGTAAGACTGTGTGCTTACATTGTACAAATCAACTTTTATTTTGTTCTTTTATTTTGTTCTTGTTCGTTTGTTGTTTCGTTTCTTCGTTTGTTCTTTTCATTTCGTCGTTGTCATGACGGTATTGCGAGGTCCCTTCATTACGACGGCTTTATGATCTGTGAAATGAAGCGAGAGAGGTTCTTGTACTGGCTGCAATGGGAAGTTTGCAAACACTAAGTCTATACACGTTCCTCGGATCGTGGTAGGGTTCATATGGATACATCTGAGTGCGTATTTGAAGAAAGAACTTTTATTTAGGGCGAACTTGTGCCCGAACAAGACGAGAGGAAACGAGCAAAGGTCCTTGCGTCTCGTTCGATCTCCGAGAACTACTGCCTGCGTTCGTGGCGTGATCTCTTGCGTGATCTCCCCCTCGCAGTGCACGTGCGCTCGCGCCTCCGTTGGCGAACACAGACAAGCTCGCGCTCCCGGTGCCGAGTTTGCGCTGCCGGTTGCAGCCGGTTCTTGCGCGTGCAACGCGGCCCACTTTGCGACATCTCCGAAAGCATGCGGCGGTCACGTACCACGAGACACAATGGATGGACAGACCCATGGCTTTAGGAGCTTCGCCCCTAAAAATAAATAAACAAATAAATAACCGCTCACATCTCTAGCAGGGAGCGTAGGTTCACCTTCGTGGCTGGCCTGCTGAATGCGTGGAGCCCACCTTCCCGGCCATGGACATCTACTCCGCTGACTGGCTTGGCTTCCTGTGCAAGGAGCAGACTTGGCAGTAATTATATTAAAGTAACTAAGTTACTTTCTGCTGTAATGTATAATGTAGTGAATTGCTTTTGAGTGTTGGTAATTTAGTAATGTGATAAATTACTTCAGGCCAGTAATTTCATAGAAATTACTCATTACATTCCCAATTACTTTTGACTACAATATAGGCTGTCCCCCTTTCTTACGGCATAAAAAAGCAGACCAAGAAAAGTTGAAGAAGTAGAGTTCCCATGCCCAGAGAGTTTCTGGGCATAGGAACTCTAGGAACGCGAAGAAACAACGCTTCGACGAGAGCTCTGCCTGCTTCCTCGTGCCTCTTTGTTCCCTTTTCATGCGTTTCAAAGTCATTTCACAGTAATTTCATTAGTTTTGAAAGTAATAGTAATGTAATGTCATTACTTTCGGCCACCTGTAATTTCTAATGTACTTAATTAGAATTGAGAAAATTCTAGGAAAGTAATGAGCCATGTAATTTAATTACTTTTTAGAAGTAATATTTCGCCATCCCTGGCAAGGAGGCTCAAGCTCCAACTGTGCCAGTTTGGGAGAGGTGCAGCCGGTAAGATAGTCGTTTGGGCCAGGTTTGGCACTCCTGCTGAAGAGTGCTTTAAAGTATGGGGTACATAAGGCTAACAAGTGACACTCCAGTTATTGTTCATCTCTGTTTTTCAAATTTGTCGCTTCGGATACCATTGTGCTTTCAACTAGGAAAGTGTTAATGAAATGGTAGGCAGAACTTACGCTGAGCTGCGAATTTTAAGCAATCTGCAGGCACCCATTATTGAATGCACAGGAAACAGATTTATAACGTTTTGTCTACCTTGAAATTTCCCACAGAGGGGACGTGAAAATGCCAGCAATCAAATTTAATAAAATGTTCTTATCTGCTCAAATGCATCTAAAGAAGTGGCAAAGGATAGAAAGGATAGTCCTTCACAGGGTCTAGGTGGCTGAAAGTCTAGCATGGAACTTATCAAGCTGATGGGCCTGAAATTTCGATGGTCTTTGACGTCGCCCTTTTTGTAAATTAGAATCAGATTCACATTTTGCCGTCCATTTGGCACCTTTAAGGTGCTGAAGCATTGCGAGAGTAACCCCGTGAGCCTTTCTATCACAATGTTTCCACCATAGTGCGATAACCCGCCACGGTGGCTCTGTGGCTACGGCGTTGTGCTGCTGAGCACGAGGACGCGGGTTCGATTCCCGACCGCGGCCGCAGCTTTTCTGTTGGAGGCGAAAAGCAAAAACGCCCGTGTGCACGAGATTGGGGCGCACGTTAAGGATACTCAGGTGGTCAAAATTAATCCGCAGCCCTCCACTACGGCGCGCCTCATCGCCCGCGTTGCGTCGGTGCGATAAACCCTACAATCAATCAAACCGTAGTGACGTAGCGAGGTTTTTGTCCCATCACGACCTTAAGCTTTACCTTTTTTTCATTCCTTTAAGGGCCTTTTTGACCTCACGTTTGGTCGTTTGTTACTAGTCCAACACGGCCGTAAAAACATAACGCGAACACAGTGGCATAACTTGCATTGCTATCGGCAGTAACGAACAAGGACGTCTATTACCGCAAATAATAATGAAAAAAACGCTTGTGATTTCATCAAATCTGTCGATTATACAGCTTGTGATCGAGACTGCTTCAGTGGGAGAATGAATGAATGAATGAATGAATGAATTTATTGTCAAAATGGATAAGAAAGACCACCAGCAGGCGTAGTTTGTCTCACCTAAGGATGTACACCAGAACGCCTGCTGGTGTGGAGAATGGTGGACACAGGTTTACAGAAAAGAAAGGAGAGACAGAAGGGGAGTTGTTTCAGACGCGCAATATATTAAAAAGGAAAATTTCGCCTGTAAGCAAAAGGCCTCGCGAGACTTACTTGATTAAAAGGAATTCAAAACGGCGTAGTTTTTTTTTTTTTAACACTTTGACGAAGCGGGGTTTGATAAAATTTCGTGACCCTCCCGTACCCCCTCCCCCTTAGGTACCAGCTCTCTTCGTTTCCTCCAGTTCATGCCCGCTGATTGACACGGTTGACGTTTTATTTTCTATATATGTTTAGAAAACACCACCATAGGGTGCGTGGCTGTCATCCCGTCCCGCAAGTCAGTTGTGAGGGGGGGCGGGGAGGGGGGGGGGTAGAATAAAAGATAGTGGAGAAAAAAGAGAAGATTTTGAGAGTTTGTGTATACTGTACATGGTCGTTCGGTTCTGGTTGTCGCATAGAGGGCAAATGTTTATACGCTGCCGCACAGGCC
The DNA here is from genome assembly GCF_048455015.1 of Haemaphysalis longicornis. Taxonomy (NCBI): domain Eukaryota; kingdom Metazoa; phylum Arthropoda; class Arachnida; order Ixodida; family Ixodidae; genus Haemaphysalis; species Haemaphysalis longicornis. Next base: position 226,231,437 of record NW_027526361.1, read on the forward strand.
CGTTCGAACGAGGCCAGCGCCCTCAGGGCTGTACGCAGAGTTCCGCGGCAGCACTGGGCGCAGTATCGGCTCCAGCGCTTCATTCTTCTTCGAAGTCGGCACAGTGTAGCAGCAGGTGTTCGGCGTCTGCTAACACCTTACAACTCCTGCAGTTGCCGTTCTTGTTTTGATGCCATTGGTCCCGGGCTGCTGGTGTCAGTGCGCTGTTAGTTCGGAGCCGGTGCAGAACGGCCGCGGCCGATGGGCCCTGTCTCCAGTTCGGAGTGCTTTAGTGCGATTGCACGGCGGGTCAGGAGGCGCGCGTCCTCGAAGGACAGGTGTGTCCCTAAGGCGCGAACGGCCGAGCTGAAAGCGGGCGCTTCGCACAAGCCGGGGACGAAGAGGCGGAGGAAGCCACGGGGGATCAAAGGGGCAACATTCTTCCTTAATGGCCCCTCCTCCTCCTCCTTTTCCTCACCACGTGCTTGGAGAGGGCCCAAGGGGATCCACGCTGACAGCTAAACACCAAGGTGTTTGAAGAGTGGTCGTGGGAGAACCGGTCCCTGGTGCGCGGGTGGTGTCAGCAGCGGCGGCGACGTCTTCAAGCCGCAACGTTCCGTCAGGCTTCTCGCCATCGAAGATGGGGCAGCGACCGAGCACCGCGATCGTTGACCAGCGAATACCGGAAGAACGGTCGCCGGAGACGTGAGTTTTTTTCTCTTCTCTGTGCCCGCTCTTGCGTTGCGTGCTGCCGTTAATGATCTCTCGGTTTCTCACGAACACGGCACACATATATGCTTACGCCTAATTGCCACCAAGCAGTGTCATCTCTCTTTAACTTCTACGACTTTGAACGCGCGTGAAGGAATCGGGTTATCTCTTGCGGCGCCCTTTATTTGTCCGCATACTTTTGCAGTTACGAATACCCAGAAAACCTGTGCGGTATCCTATGAGCCTACTTGATCACACAAGCATTTGAGACCGCAATGAGTTTCAACCGAATTTTTGCGGTTTCTTGCACAACACCCCGGCCCGGTCTTGGCCAGCGCAAAGAACAGATTAATCGTATGGTCTTCCTGTTCACTGTTCTATATACTGTCTTAATGCTAGTCTGGGTATGAGGAAACCACACAGTATTTTTATATTCCAGGGCGCGGTCTAACAAATGTTTTGTGTGGAAGGAGTTTTGTTGACAAGGGTGCCAACCGAATTAATCTGCGAAGAAATACTCAATTTTTACATAGCAAGAGAAAGTGCGATGTATATGCTCGTCCCACCTAATTGTCTGATGTTAGTGTTATAAGCCTAGACATTTATGTTTCTGTACTGGTGTCAAAGCCGTGCCATTTATGGTATAGCGGAAGTCTGAAGGTTCTTTTTTCCTCATTATTGTCAGGCATGCGGAATTTTTTACATTGATTGTCATTTGCCAGCTTGAGCACCATTCTGAAATACTATTGAAGTGTTTGTTAAGGTAGTAGTGGTCTTGTCCATTTTTAATCTCTATAAATGATACAGTCGTCCGCAAATAGCATTATTTTAGAGTTTATATTAGTAATTATACTATTCATATACACCAGCAAGATACACTACGGCACCCATGATGTAACTGGTACTACATCCGATGCGATATGTTCGAAGGTAACAAACTGGGACCTATTAAACAAAAAAGCTCGAACCCAAGCAACAACTTCTCCGTCTCCGATAACATTTTTTTAGTTTGGCTATTAGCTTTTTGTGACAGACACAGTAAAAAAAATATGAAGCCGTTCCATTCAATGTCAAAGCTGTCGGAAGTGCAGAGCAGTGATTCGCCATAATGGGATGGAGCGCTGTTATCCGCTCACTGCTACCACCAAATGCAATTAAAATTTCACGCCTTCGCGATGCTCGCGCGCCCCCTGCCTGAAACTGACCAGTGGGAGTTCTGTTCTTTTTGTGCTCGCTTTTCCTCCTGCACGTGCCGGCGTTGCACTTCCACTTTTTTTCGCTTAAAAAACCAACCCAACGAGCGTTCCTAACTAAATGAACGCGGGTGCTGCCGGTTAATTACGTATATTTTGCATCAAATCTACCAGAAGTTTTTTTTCTTTCGCTAAACATCGGGGAGATGCATGGCGAGCGCCCGCGGTTCACGAGTTTCGAAAGCTTATGACTGTATAAACTGCTTGGCTTTCGAAGATCCTGGGTTACACGAGAGAAGTGTATAAAGTCATGCCCCAAGAAACAGTGGGTAACCATTCTGGATGTACTAGCGCAGTTTAAGATGTTTTAGCCACCCCCTTCAGCCGACTGGTGGCTGGAGCTACTAATTTGTGTACTGTGCAGTGCACTTTGTTTTGTCGCCAAGCAGGCAATAAAGAAAAAAAAAAATACGCCGCGGCGACGGAACGCCTGGTGTCTCTACCTGGGTCCCGCGAGCGAGCTACGACGACAAAACGACAAAGCGAGCCCCTAGCGGGCTTTGCCCGAATTCGTAGTTTGTACGAGTAGTATGACAGGGGGCGTTTATGAATACTTAAAAAAGATTATTGTGACATCCCGTTTTTTTGTTTGCTTGATTTTCATGCACTATTTGTCCAATGTTACACGGAAAAAAATTATATAAGGATGTATGCGAGTCTTACTTGTACCAAAGTACAGAGGTTTATACCGTGCAGGCCCAGAACAAGATGTTCTAAAATGGTTGAAGAGAACTGAAGTATCACCAAGAGTGAAGTCTTTCTTCTTTACACTGATACGGGCACGCTTTCAGTTGCAACATGGATGAAGAATGCCATGCCATGGGAACACGATGCCATGGGGAACTGACTGCTCTATTCGCAAGAAACTGGAAACTGTGGAGCATGTCTTTCTCCATTGTTGGGCAGCAGTGGTTCTATGGGACACTTCGAAAGAATTTTCCACTGAACCCCCATGGCATAGGGTTTTTGTGTACAGAGAGAGAGGATGGGTTGCCGTATGATCTCGTCATGTTGTTGGGCCCGCACAGTATTTGGCGGTCACGCAAGGCGTAGAATAATTGTGACGTAGACGCGCGGCCGACGCGGAAATATATCCGTGACAATGTTTCCCAGTTTATTGAAGTACAGAGCACAAAGACTTCTGTTCCTGAGTGGCTGCCAAAAAAAAGGTCATGGCACTTACTAGCAAAACACTAACCAGGTATACTTGTCCCAGTATAAACTAGGTACCTGGTGGATTTTACTAACTGGCCATGCATAACCTAGTAAAATTCTACGCGTGGCAATGTGGATCGGCTGATCGTGCAGCGCGACATATATAGACACATTCAACACGCACATACCACACTCAGTCAACCCAAAAATAAATTGAGCAAAAAACCAGCGGAATGCACGAGGAGAGTGAGTACAACTTTTTTTTCCTTTATTGCCTGCTTGGCGACAACACAAAACATACTGCCCAGTACACAAATTAGTAGCTCGAGCCACCAATCGGCTGAAGGGAGTGGCTTAAAACATCTTGAATTGCGCTAGAACATCCAGAATGGGTAACCACTCAGGTTATTCCGGCATGACTCTATAAACTTCTCTTTTATGAGCAACGCTTTCAATAAAGTACTCTCGCACTGTGCGAGCATCCTCTTCGGCATTTTGAACCGACATGCGAGTGTTCCACATAGAATGCAGACTAAGTGCCATGAACATATCATAGGGCACGCCTCCCTCATTGTTAAGGGCAAAAAGCGAATGCCATAAGGCGTTACTGGTAAGTCTTTTTTCAAGGTTCGTTGGAGGGTGTCCCAGTGGAACACTGCATCCCAACAGCTCCAGAAAGATGTGCTCGATTGTTTCCAGCTTTTTTGCATAATCACCCGCCGCGATGGCTCAGTGGCTAAGGCGTTGCGCTGCTGAGCACGAAGTCGCGGGTTCGATTCCCGGCCGCGGCGGCCGCTTTTCTGATGGAGGCGAAAAGCAAAAACGCCCGTGTGTACGAGATTTCGGCGCACGTTAAAGATCCCCAGGTGGTCAAAATTAATCCGGAGCCCTCCACTACGGCGCGCCTCATCGCCTGCGTTGCGTCGGCGCGTTAAACCCCACAATCAATCAATCAATTTTTGCATAATTGACAGTCAAGTGCCCATGGGTGTACATATAGTTCTTTTTCCTGCAGCCAGGGTTTTACCGGTAGCGTGCCACTATGAAGTTTAGTTACCTTAAAAACACATCTGCTCTTCTCGCTTTTATAGCCAGAAGCGGAAAATCATTCGATAGAGTTTGTGGGCTTGTCGCCAAAGTCAAATATTTTAGCGACAATTTTAGAATTATGCATTTTAATGTCAGCATATACAGGTCAGCATGTGGATCTGTAACGTTTTAATCGTGATTTGGAGTGGGGAAAGTGCTGTAGTTATTACGTTCAATAATTCATAGAATTTTGTTACTGTCAGTGAAGGTTAGTTTCAAACAAGCAGCAGTTACTAAGTGCACGGTAACGGTTCCACACTTAGTGGCAGGACCTACGTATCGTTCAGGGGGTAGTAAAATTCGTAAGGAGTTAGTAAATGCAGCCGTTACTACCCTTTTACGAGCGTTTTTGTTAAGAGTGAAGGGTCGAACCCCTCACCACGCTTAGGGAATTTTAAGACAACGCCAGCCCACCATGGCATGGCGGCCGTATTGTTGATTGCGTACATTTGATTTGTGTTGTACTGTCGAATACCGGGAATATAGAAAAAAAAAGATAAAGCGAGCCCCTAAAGTGCTCTGCACTGAGTAATCAAGTGCCGGCTCTGGTTTCAATGTCACCTCGTTCCTTACTTGGGACGTATGTGCAGGGTATCGAATCGGCGTTCATGGGCTACATGTACACGCGCGGCTTCACACAAAGCGGAGAAGTGCGGCGACTAAACAAACAAGCCTACTTAGAAGGGGGCCGAGCCGACTTCACCAGCGATGTGGCTCAACCACGCTCACCTGAGTCGAGTTCGAGAAAATGTCACTTCAATGGTAGTTGCGCAGTTCTACATAGAGGGGTGAGAGACAGGGAAGCTTGAAGTCAGCCCACCACAATGCCTGCCACACTACTCTTAGATGTCGGATGATATTACGCCCATAAATGGTAAATGCAAAATGAAAATAAAATCTCGTGGTGGCCACTTTTTGCGACACCTTCGCCTAATGTACGTAGTCTGGCTTGTTTTCTTCATCGACGCTCTTCTTACCTCCCATCGCTGCACTGTCTTTGTGGCCGAACGATTGCTCCCCTCAACGTCCAACTTTCTCCGCGCGTACTATACATGGACGTTTGAGGCCTGGGCTCGCTTCATTCGCTTTTTTTTAAAAGATAATAGACTTTCTTGGGCTTCTTGTACGCGGAAATTTTGGTCTGTCTGTGTCTGTTGGCCTGTATCAATGGATTTCGGTTCGTCTCGAATGCCTTCAAACCGAATGTCATTCGACTCTAATGCGAAGTTTCTCTGCTCCACTGGGTTTTGAAATGGCATTCGGGTCAAATGACGTTCGAGTCGAATGAGCAACCCAACTTCCAAGACACATTCGGGCTCTCGAATGCCACTTCAGGCACTCTCGCGCACAGCGTCTTCACTCAGGATAAACAAATATATTGCGGTTGTACTTAAAACAAACAATATATTTTCGTTTGTGGGACTTAGTTTTCTCTTCAGTCACTGAAATCGGGGTATCAGGATGTAATAATTCCATACTCTCAGCACTAGTGCAAACAAGCGACAAACCAGTGTGGCCAGACAGCAGAAAACATAAGCCCAACAGTAATAAAAAAAAACTTCATTACAATTCTGGATTTGAGCAAAAACTGTGTCAAAGCTCGCCTTTTTATTATTTGATATCATTTTACTGCCAAAGACTGCTCCTAAATTTGATTGTTGTATTTTTGCATGAAAACAAACTCAACTGCAGCCGCGCACGCAGCACGGTGAGCGGTTGTTAAAGCTTTGAAATGACATCGAAATTGTAGTGGAGCACGACGGACTCTGAATGGCATTCGAAGGCCCTCATATGAGTTGAATGACACTCGGTTCGAGGGCATTCCAGACGTCAGTTTATCAGGGCTATTATATATGCAAAGTATACATAAACTTCTAAATAATGGGTGGCGATGTCAATACACGTTCAGCAAAAAGAAAACAATAGGCATATTTGAGGCACAACATCAATACATAAGTGATATGTGCATTGTTCTTTTAAATTAATTTTTGGGACAGCAAATACCGCAGAAAAATACAAAAAGCGGTCGCCAGCGACACTAGCCCTCCTGGCGGCATTCTAAGAAGTCAAACGGCACAGTGACGAAAGGTTACAATAGATAGCGTGTGGAACACGCGTGGAGCAGTGGAGAGCGGTTAATTTAAATTGAATTGATCAAACCTCAAGCGTGTTTATTGTAGGAGGAGGGATGCGGGAGAGGAGGAGCATGAAAGGGGAGCGAGAAAAAGAAGGGAGGCATTTACTTGGCAGGTCCGGAAGAAACTGTGGTCTTCCGACGACATTTGCGGCAAAGTGAGCACCTGCGCGGCATATTTAAACACCAGAGTCTTTCTTAGACTACTTGAACGCAGAAATTTTTGGCCTTTCTCTCTGTACCTCTGTTTGTTTGTTTAGTTATTTATTTATTTATTTATTTATTTATTTATTTATTTATTTATTTATTTATTTATTTATTTATTTGAAGTGCTCACCAACAGCGCAAAGGCCTTCTCGGGTGAAGCACTGGGTACATGAATGTGAGGCATACAAAAGACAATATTCAGCCGCCCGGGCAAAGTTACACTCGTGTCGGACGATACCTTTATGTACCCACGGCCCTTTCTAATTGTCTGAGTTCGGTGGCAACGTTCATACTTGTCAACGTTGTTGAGATAAAACAAAACAGTACGCATTCCTGAGGCATCAATACATCAATTCATAAGTGCCATTTGCAGGGTTTCTTTATTAAAAATACTTGGCTGCTTGATTTTAAAAAAATACGCCCAGAAAAATACAAAAGCGGTATCCCCACGGTGCCCCCGGCCGCATTCTAAGAAGCCAAACGGCAACGCGCCGTTCCGTCGTTTGGAAAGTTTTTGCGTATAAACCTCTCGTTTCAGAATTGTCTTGACTTTTGGCCGGGTGGTATACCACCGAGGGACAGACGAACATACATGCAGACAAACCGACCAAAATTTTTTCGATTAAGTATGCCAAGAAGCACTGACGTCTTTAAACTTTCACCCTCCGTTGCTGCATCCGCAGGGCCAGCCGACAAGAAGACGCCCATCAGGAGGGCAGTCCGCAGTGTCAGCCATTGGTGGGAGCGTCCATGGGTGACCAGCCGGAATGCCAGCAGCCGCCGGAGGGTGTGCATGACGCCTGCGCCAAAGCCAATACATCAAGGCGTCACAAGTTGTACCGCTGTTTCCTTCGTACCTCCACGGAGGTTGAAGAGGTGGGTGCATTGCGTCAACCGTGGCATTATAAGGGCCCGTGAAGAGAGAATACAACTTTGCTCAATTTGGAAGAACTAGATTCTGCTAGCTCACTCGGCATCGTTCCAGCTACAAAAGACGTTTTCATTAAACTAAAAAGCAACATGCCAGAAATATTTCAAAACTTTCAAATTTTCCGCTACAGTGACACAATATGGGCAGGAGTGACGTAATATGGGTCTGTAATAAAAATATTTTTACTTATGTCAACTGCACGTTAGCATTCAAGTGATGCGATTAAACGGAACTAGATGTATCACTACAACCACCCACTCTGTTTCTTTGCGTTGGCTTATGTCGGCAGCCGAAAATTACACCAACACGATTATGTGACGTCACAGAGAAATACAGTCGAGCCCGATATACATCGGGAAACTAAAATCAGTTCGTTATATCCGCTTTTCGCTATATCTGGACACAAAATCGATGTATAGAAATGATAACGCGGAACGAAGATTTCTTCGTTATAGCCGCTATTTCGTTCGGGTGCGGTATAAGATGGTTATGCTGTATCCAGAAGGTACCTGGGGAGTCGCCACTGCTTCACTGGTTTTCCTTAATACATCTTTTACTTGTTTTATGTTTTAAGATAATTTTGCGGTCACTGTGTTACGGACAAAACAGTCCTTTTTAGTAAATCAAACTTTTATTTTGTCTTCATGGCCTTTATTATGGCTGCAAGCGTCATCATTCAGCCATTGTGAAAGACTTGTGCGTAACGCCGCCTCACTCTAATTGAAAATTTCTCTGAACGACGCGTCGCCGTCACATGTGCCACTACTCACTAAGCGGACGATGACTGTGAGCAGAGGAGTGGTAGGTGGGAGCATGACAATCCTGAATCCTCTCAACAAAGGCGACGGCATGTCATCCACATTGTGCAGCAATTTGGGCATCTGAGGGAGTTTATGAGTGCGTCTATCGAAGTTGAAGTAAAAACGGAAACACTCATAAAAAAAACTGGTAAAACCTTTAAATACATTGAAAACAACACACACGACGTTTCGGCTTCGCTACGGAAGTCTTGTTCACAATGGCATCCGTAGCGAAACCATTGTGAACAAGCCTTTGCTACGGTAATATTACTCGCTAATATTACTCATCATGTGTAATAATTTGTGTTCCGATTGATTATTAGGATGAGGAAATTAGTTGAAGTTTTTGCACTCCGGCGCTCTAAACAAAGGTTGGCCAAAAAGAATTTAAGTGCGGACAATTCCCGCTACACATGTTATGTCATTTCCTTTCCTCACACCATTGGTCATAACAGTAGAAAGAGCAAGAATGTTCACTTCTTCCTAAAGACCAGCTGAATGCTTGTAAGCAGAGCAGGGGAAAACTACAGCTATTGGCCACCCAAATTTCCACTATTTTGAAAGCAGCTGCTACTGATACAGTCACGGTAAACAATGTTATTAGATTTGCCAGAAGGCCTGTAGTTTTGGATTCATGGTTTTCTTTAGCAGCCGTTTCTGTCGAAACTGCAGAACTGACGCATACCTGCGAGGTTGAGTCTCTGAAATCTCTGTTGCGCTTCCGACAAGCCACGCGTTTTCTTCAGGGATGAGATCATAATTACGAACTACTATGGATGCTTATGATCTAGGGGAAGTCCACAAGATTAGGAGGTGAACAATAGGGAGGAACAAATGTTTAATTCGAATAACACATATACACTTTCTTTGATGAGACCAAGAGATTCCGACATACATGTGGAACCAGAGCTGTGAGCCGTCGAAAGAATGCGTTTTTTGTGTTAATGATTGGATGATTTTAGGCGTTGTCAGTGTTATGAATCTATATAATGTCTCAATCCATGCTCCTATAGCCGGATATCATGACCATCAGAAAAATATCCATACATTTTGCAAATTACGATTGTAAAATAAATTTCTGGGGCAATTATCTAGCCTTGAAGACATGCATCATTGTGATGCCAGCAGCGTGACTAGATGTCACAGAAAGCGTTAGAGCACGTTATAGTGGCTCTCGTAACAGCCCGAGGGATTCGTGCACTCGTATAAATTATGAACAAATTGCCCCGCCCATTTCTCGGAAAGCTGTGAAGGTGCACCATGGGCTAAGTCGTCCAATGCTCGTTTTCATCTTGTTAATGGAAAGCTGAAAAAAAAATTTTCCTATAACGTTTTTTCGATGCTATGGGTGCCCAATACCCCACTAATCATAAAATGACACATTAGACGGTCTATCGCAGCGTGAGTATTTAATAGAGAGTTATAGCAGAGCGGAGAAACGGTCCCGGTACGGTACCCGGTACGCTTGCGCATGCGCAAAACCAGCTTTTTCACCTCGGCGCACGCGCAGTGACGCCGGTCGCCTACCGGGTACCGTACCGGGATGGGTTCTCCACTCTGCTCTAACTCTCTATTCACAGCATCGTTTATTGGTGTCAGTTTCGGTTTCGACGAAACGAACTCCGAGCCGGCAGCCAACCGGGCCGCGCTCATGACGTCACGGTTTTATCGCACCACTGACAGGCCGGACACGCTCGCGACGCACCCAGACCTGCTCAGACCCGCCGTGGTCTCCACCAACGGTGGTCTCCACCATCTCCAGGCGTACGGGCAGCATGACATCCGTCCCGAAACCACAGCCAGTGCGTATTCACGTCATGGGCGCCCTCGTGTCGAAAATTTGGGGGCAGGAGCAAACGGCGTCATGCTGATGCCGATGTCAAAAGGGTATCCGTTCTTAGGTTTCTCGTGCGCGCGATGAGTAAAATAGGTTTAAAGTATGTTACACTGGAGGTTGCTGCTGAAACATTCTGGGAGATATCGTCATATGCAAAGGAAGCCTTTTACATCATCTCAGCTTTGAAATTCCATGTAAGCACTCTTTTAAAGGACCCCTGCAGCGTTTTTCTTCCAGGTTATTTTCCGGCTTTACGTCGTTCTTCAGGTCATGCACAGATAGGCGCTAAAAGAATTATCAAGATACGTGCAGAAAGGCAAGAGTTATTCAATTTCTAAATTTAAAAATACAAGCGAATTGAACGTTGCTCTCGCTCTCTCCAAAACCGGGGGACTGCTGTTTGCTTCCCACTCTCCTCGATGACGACGCGTCGCGGAATCAATGAGGACGCGCCGCGTTCGGAAGTTTTAAGTCTATGGTTGTCTGACCTGGGAAGCTCCTTTCCGCGCTTCTTGACGGCGTCGTTCGGCGGCACCGCGACAACCGCGCCGATACAGCGCAGACAAGTAGAAAGCGGAGATCGCCGAAGTAGAGTGAACTAAGACATTCTAGTTCACTCTAGCCGAACTCACCTGCCCGTCGGGCTTTGTTGGTGTATGTTTCTAGGCCTACTTTTCTGAACTCTACCATTCTCTTTAAGCTACTTTTGGTTAACATGGAGGCTGTTCCTAACAAGACTTACCTTGAAGAATGCCAAGAGTGATTCTAAGTGTGAAGCGTGTGCGCTGCCTTGCTACTTAGACTTGATGTGAACTCCACTTGTGATTTCACAGTAAGCCGAGAAACAGTCGCACATACGCTCTTTTTTTAAGAAAAGAGACTTGTCAGGTGCTCACAAAGGAAAGGCAGCCTCCCCGCGGTCGAACTACCAACATTCAAAAGCAGAGTCTGGTGCATTAACCAGTCGGTCATTCCACTTTTTTTATTTGTTGCCCGTCTTCGACAGTAACATAAGACACCAGGTACAATGAAAAAAAAAAAGAAAGCAACAGTAATGCCGCCATGCGGCTTAGGGCCAGCGTTCTCTTTTAAAATTACCTAAACGCAGTTAGGGGTTCAATTTTTGACAACGGCTCTGATGTGTTCCTTTGGGATGTACTCCTAACGAGGAAAGATTTTCCACTCAGCCCACACGGATGCGCTTTGCGCATTGATATATAGAGAAGACGGTGTGCCATTCGACAGTGTCTTGTTGTTGGGCCTGCACAGCATTTGCCGTTCGCGCATGGCTTGGCTTCATTGTGCTGTAGACGAGCGACCAACGCCACAGAATTTTCGGGAAAGTGGCTCACAGTTAGTTGAAATTCAGAGAATCACTCGGCTATTCCAAGACGCGGCAAGGTTCAAGAGCTTAGCATACGATGCCTGCAGTCGTCAACTAGTATCTATGTGTGTGTTTAGTTTTTGTCGTTTTCCGGAATTTCTGGTAGTTGTAACGTTTGCTTATCCCGAACCGATATTGTGGATGATCCTCTTCGTGCTAATACTACAACAAATTAGGCCAGAGCTCCCTCGTTTCACTCATAAAAAGCTGTCGCACAGTCGCGGCCTCCCCGACGCAGGCCAAGGAATGCACCATTATGGAATTGCAATTTTCTTTGGTAACAGCTTTCCAACAAAAATAGCGCCGTTAAATTTGTGTCATGGTAGCCGATTGCTGCTAAAAAAAGGTAAATTTGATTGTTTTTTGGTGCACGGAACGGCGCTTCACAGTGCGAAAGCACGTCCCCAAACGCCGAGACGCTCAAGAAGGACGGAAAACATCGAATCTGCTGTCTGCTTTGCAATGCTCGCCGACTACACCCTTCTGGCGTCGGCGCTGATATCCGCCGAGAATAGACATAGTCATATAAAACGCATACCGACGATTTGGCATGCATTTTAGCCAGGTGCGCAGACTCCGGACATCGTGCGATTCTGAGAGCATTGAAAGCGGCGCATCGTACGTAACATGGCTTGAAAGGGGGCACACACGCTAGAAGCGGCCAGTAGTGTCTGGCTTTGCTACTATCTGCGAATAAGTTTTTATGCATCATTTAAGGGGAAAATATGACGTAGAACATAATTAGGCTCGTTGTGGTGGATACATTGACATTACAAAATATTGCCCCCCGCACGGGGCACCTTGAGCAATCTTGGTGACGGTACTGGCGATACCGCGGACCCCGAGCCCCCCAACATAAGCTGTGTCCTACCGTGGTGATGTGTTTTTAAGGTGAAGGGTAGAAACCTCTAACGGTGGCCGTCGGAGCCTTGGTCAAGCTCCGGCCGATGGGCTCCCTGCCTGGTAGACAGGCAGGGAGCTCCGGGACCTCTTTGACTACCAGGGTAAGGTCAAAGGAGAAAGTACCCCCCTCTCCCTGCTTTTATACTATGATATATGGCTTCCAAATTTTCCAAATCCAAAGATCGGCCCCCCAAAAGGGGCCGCACCGAAGTATCCTTTCCTCCGTTGCCAACGACGAGTTTCCCAAAGCCGGACAACTATGCTAGGTTTTTGGTAATCGAATCTGTTGATGCGTCGAACCCCCTTGCCACAAAGTCTGTCTTCTTGATCTCGAAATTTCTTGAGGGCATTGTTGGTCAGTCCTACAAAGCCAAAAAACTCAGAACAGGAGAAGTTCTTGTGGAAGTGAATAACAAGCAACAAGCTACCAATCTTTTGACTCAAACTAGCATCGCAGATCTCGACATCAGGGTCACACCCCACCGCAGTCTTAATAGCTTCAAGGGTGTGATCACTGAGTCAGATCTGATGAATGAAACTGACACCGATCTGTTGGAAGGCCTTAAGGACCAAGGTGCGACAGCAGTGAGGCGTATCAGGATTCGTCGAGATAACAAGGAAATCCTAACAAAACATGTAATATTGACTTTTGACCATCCCACAGTTCCTGAATCAGTAAATGCAGGTTTCATTCATTGCCCCGTCAGGCCATACAACCCCAACCCCCGCCGGTGTTTTAAATGCCAGCGGTTTGGGCATGGCACTACCGCCTGCCGTGGTCGACTAACATGCGCCAAGTGCGCACAACACGATCATCCATCAGACAACTGCCCATCGCAAACCCTCATGTGTGCTAACTGCCAGGGGCCCCACGGGGCCTACTCTAGAACATGCGAGAAATTCAAACAGGAGAAGGAGATCATCAAGGTGAAAGTCACTGAGAACCTTACCTTCCCAGAGGCGCGAAAGAGGTTCGCCTCTTTCCCCCTGGGGAGGTACGCCGACGCAGCTCGCCGGGGGGCGGAGCGGCGTCTCGTTTCCACAGGGACCCAGTTCAGCAAGTCTGACCTGGTCCCTCCCCCGCCCCCCCCTGGGTTGCCTCTGGCAGCCCAACCCGCCATCACGCCGCTTGCTGAGGCAGCAGCGGTTGTGGTGGCAACCTCTTCCGTCGGGACAGGTGCCGCTCCCGCCTCTGTCTCCCCATCCTCCAGTGCGTTGGAGGGTGCCGAGGTGATGTACACCACGGGCCCCGCACCGGTTCCCACCGCCACCGCACCGCCCGTGCCACCTCTGGCGCCCCGGACGCCCTCGACGGTGGCGGCTCAAACGAAGGGCTCCCGAGGGGGGGCCAAGTCCGGGGGGCCCGGTCCATCGGGCACCCCTCGGACATCCGACGACGACATGGATGTCGGGCCGTTCCTGCTTGCAACGCAGCGCAAGGAACGCGTCCCGACGCCAAAGCCTCCCGACAAGCCAAAAAAGGCGAGAGTTACAGCCCCGAAAGACGACACATAAACAAACATACACACTCCAGTAGCTCTCACACTAAATAATGGGAAGAGAAAATATTGTTCAATGGAACTGCAGAGGCCTTCTGAATAATCTTGACGACGTGTATGAGATTCTGCATACCAATCAGCCAAGTCTAATGTGTGTTCAGGAAACACATTTGAATTCTAAACACACAAATTTCTTGAATAGTTACCTGGTATACAGGAAAGACAGGGATGGCTGCACACACTCTTCTGGGGGTGTGGCCATAATCGCCCGGAAATCTTTAGCATGCCACCCTGTCACTTTGAACACTATCCTTGAGGCTGTAGCAATACGCTTGATAATATTTAATAGGTTGATAACGGTATGCTCCATATACATTTCTCCTGATGTTTCACTTACGAGCTCCGACTTCGAGGCGCTGGTTGACCAGCTGCCCGAACCCTACATCCTTACAGGCGACCTTAATGCTCACAATTCTCTTTGGGGCTCTTCTCGTACGGATGCCCGAGGTCGCCTGATAGAGAGGTTTCTTACATCCTCTGGTGCATGCCTTTTCAACAAAAAACAGCCTACATACCATAACATAGGTCACAACACATACTCATGTCTTGACTTGGCGATTGGCTCCGCAGTTCTCTTTCCTCTCCTCGAGTGGGCTGTGGGCACTGACCCATACGGTAGTGACCACTTCCCCACCTCACTCACATACATAGTTTAAGGCCCATGCAGTCCATCTTCCCATAATAGGTTTAATGAAGCACGAGCTAACTGAAATACATTTACACAGACATCCAAACTACACCACACATCCATAGGACACCTACACGTCGAAGAAGCTACCCAACTCCTCACGGCTCACATCCTCGAAGCCGCCGAAAAGTCTATTCCCCACGTCTCTGGTGCCCCGCGCAACAAGAGGAGGCCGTGGTGGAATGAGGACTGTAGGCGGGCGCGAGAGGCCCAGAACAAGGCGTGGGGTATCCTGCGCCGGTACCCCACGTCGGGAAACCTTTTATTGCTGAAAAGGGCTAAGGCGATGGGAAAACGTGTGCGCCGTGAGGCAAAACGAGAGAGTTGGCGCTCATTCGTAACATCCATAAACTCTTACACTGACTCTCGCAAAGTCTGGACACGAATACGCAAACTAAAAGGACAACAGACACACAGCCTGCCCCTGGTTAGTACAACAGGGGACAAACTGGAAGACCAGGCTAACACACTCGCACAACACTTCCAACACGTGTCCAGTTCAGCACACTACACTAGCACTTTCATTAATCACAAACAATTGGCTGAAAAGAAGTCTTTACTTGATAATGATAAGTCAACCTCCTCTTATAACTCGGAGTATTCACTTCACGAGCTGAGGACCGCTGTGAGCACTTGTAAACCCTCAGCTCCAGGCCCAGACAACATCACATATACAATGATACAGCACCTACACTCAGACACTCTTCTAACACTCCTCCACCTATATAACAAGATGTGGCTTTCGGGGCACATTCCTCGCTCTTGGAGGGAGGCCATAGTAGTGGATTTCCTAAAAGAAGGGAAGGACTCTTCCTCTCCGTCCAGTTACCGGCCCATTGCTTTGACAAGCTGCCTGTGCAAGCTCCTCGAGAAGATGATAAACCGTAGGCTCGTGTACTTTCTTGAGTACAATGGTCTTCTCGAGAGCTGCCAGGCAGGCTTCCGGGCGGGGCGATGCACAAATGATCAACTGGTTTCTCTAGAGGCCTACATAAAGGATGCATTCATTCATAAGCAATACTGTATGACAGTATTTTTTGACATTGAAAAGGCATATAATACAGCATGGCGCTACGGCATTCTTAGAGACCAAAATCTTTTGGTATCTCGGGTAACATGCTGAACACTCTTTGTAGTTACATGTCTTCACGAACATTTCGTGTCAGGGTCGGTTCGGCACTTTCAAATGTTCACGTGCAGGAGAATGGCGTGCCTCAAGGTGGCGTATTGAGCTGCACCTTGTTTATAGCTAAGATGAGCTCTCTCCGAAAGGCACTGCCGCCAACCATATCCTGCTTGATGTATGTAGATGACGTTCAAATATCTTTCAAATCATGTAACATATCCATTTGTGAACGTCAGGTCCAGCTTGGGGTAAATAAACTTTCTCGCTGGGCAGATGAAAATGGATTTAATCTTAATCCTTCTAAAAGTACCTGCGTTGTATTCTCAAAAAGGCGGGGCATCCTGCCCTATCCCGACGTAAAACTCTTTGGTGACTCGATTCCAGTACAAAGAGAACACAAGTTTTTGGGTGTGGTGTTTGACGAGAAACTCTCATTCATACCCCACATAAAACGACTTAAACAAAAATGCCTAAAAACAATGAATATTCTAAAAGTCTTGTCTCACCAATCGTACGGTGCAGACAAACAACTCCTGCTTCGACTTTATGCCGCGTTGGTAGGGTCACGGTTGGACTACGGAAGCGTTGTGTATGCTTCAGCCACAAAAACAGCACTTAAAATGCTCGACCCAGTGCTTCACTTAGGGCTTCGCCTGTCTTGTGGGGCGTTCCGTACCAGTCCTGTCCACAGTCTTTATGCAGAGTGCGACAAATGGTGCTTAGCGTACCAGCGAACTTATGTTGACCTCCTATATGCCTCCAAAATCTCATCAATGAATAACCATCCCTTTAAACCGGTTTTTAATGATACGTCCACAACTAAACTCTTTTTAAACCGCCCATCCATTGCTGTTCCTTTCTCGCAGAGAGTGAGGGACGCGGTGACTATACATGACGTCTCCATCTTAGACACATTCAAATCATCTCACACTGATCTTGTAGCACCATGGCATCTTCGTCCTGTGGCATGTGACTTGTCTTTCGTACAATACAATAAGAACAGGACACCAAGAAGTGGGATTTTGCAGCATTTCATGCATCTGCAGAATAAATACAGGGCTGCAGAGTTTTTCAGCGATGCATCTAAAACGTCCACTGCGGTGTCTTGTGCTGCGCATGGGCCCAATTTTGAAGCATGTAGAACAATGAATGCTAATACAAGTATTTTTACGGCAGAGGCATATGGCATATTTCTGGTTGTAAGTCACATAGTTGAACATCATATTCCTACATCCGTCATTTATACAGATTCGTTGAGCGTCGTCCGTGCATTATCATCCGGAAAGTCATCAAAAAACCATGTCATTCATCTTGTCTTCAAAACGATTATGGTAGCTTATTCTTCAAACCTTGGGGTGACTGTGTGTTGGGTGCCAGGCCACTCTGGCATTGGCGGTAATGAAGTGGCGGATGGAATGGCCGCCAATGCTGCACTACGAAACACAGTCGACATGGCAACACTACCTTACACAGACCTCAAGCCACACATTATACAACAACTCCGTAAAACTTGGCAAGCAGACTGGAGCGAGCAGACAGACAACAAACTACACGTAATAAAACCACACTTGGGACAATACACTACTGACTCACACAACAGGCACATTGAAATTACCTTAGCTAGGTTACGGATAGGCCACACGCATGTAACGCACTCGCACCTGCTCACGGGATCTCCAAGACCCCTGTGTAGCAGGTGTGGGGAGGGCCTATCCGTAGTCCACATACTCATACAATGCAAGGCACTTGACACAACACGACACAAACACTTCAGAGAACTCTACAGACAACATATTCCCCTACACCCATCGCTGTTTCTAGGTGACGATGCCATGGTTTCTGTGAAATGGGTTTTAAAATATTTGTCAGATGTTAAGTTTTTAAACCTCATTTCCTATCATGCGTAATCACATCTGGCCCTATACACCAGCCATGCTCATTGTCGTTTTGTGATTTTACTTTTGTTTTTGCTGATTTTACTTAGTGTTTAAGGTATCACCTCTCATATACGACTATTGTTTTGGCGCTCTTTGCCCCAGTTGACCTTGCGCCATAAACATCAAACCATCATCATCATCAAAATATTGCCAGCTCAACCAATCGTAGGGCGCGCAGGCTTCCCGCGTTGTGTCGACATATGAAGGCTTCGGGTGTGGCGTAGGTAGTGCCGCATTTGCTTGTATTTGTAGACGTAAAAAATCGTACTTATTTCCGCACCGATCCTGATATTTTTTTGGCGCCTGTATCTTAACAACACAAAGAACAGACGTAGGGCCAGAAAAGTACCCGTAAAAACTATTGGAGGAGTCCTTTAACCAAGAACGAAGCTCATGTGTACACGTTATGTGGCGTGGGGCCAGTGCATGGTGAAAGAGCCAGCCAGGCTATAGTAGGAGTGATCACCGATCCTTAAGGTCCAGTTTCTTCATATTTCGAGTAAGCATACTGATTGCCATTTTGAGCTGCTTCACAAAGTACAGCAAGGATACCTTATCATGTCGTGTTATGACACAGTAAGCAAATAATTTGAAATTCTAAACAATCAGACGCAGTAACTTGCTCTTTTACGGTATTGTCACGTGTTGTATAAGAAAGGGCACACGCAACGGTCGACGACGAGGAAGAAGAAACGGAATCTTCGTCTTCGGATCGCGCGCTAGGCCCGGTCACTCGGTTCTCGAGCTTTAGGTTAGACCCTTGGCTGTAGCCGTTTGGTCTTTTGTGCCTCATTAAAAACCCCTACCACCCGGAGCACGCATTCACTGTACGCTACACTGGTGGAGGTGCGGGGTACAACCACCTGATGTCCAGGACCCCTCCTGGGAGCCCGGTACGGCCACGCTTTGTTGACACCCCGGTTCATCGGATTAGCCGCCGCCAACTCGGCCTGTCTCCTGAGTACGGCCTCCTTTCCAGCGACGCGCCGAGACGCCAAGTGGTTCAACCGCAAGTAATGACGCAACCAGTTGCCTCTCAGGTAACGCTTCACCAGCCGCGCACTCCTGCCGTCTTCCGTGGTGAAGCGTTCGAAGACGTCGAGGACTGGCTGGAGCAGTTTGAGCGTGTCGCGTCGTTCAACCAGTGGAACCCTCAACAAAAACTTGGGCATGTGTACTACTCGCTGGACGACGGCGCCAGGACCTGGTACGAAAACCGAGAGGCGAGAGGTGAATTGTCGACGTGGGACGAATTTCGGCGGGAGCTTCTAGAGTCGTTTGCCTGCACAGACCGCCGAGAGCTCGCCCAGCGACTTCTGGAATCCCGCATTCAAAAGCCCAACGAAATGGTCGCAATGTTCGCGGAGGACATGGCTCGCCTATTTCGGAGAGCCGACCCCGATATGTCCGAGCCGAAAAAGCTGCGACACCTAATGCACGGTGTAAAAGAGCAGCTGTTCTCTGGCCTCGTGCGAAATCCTCCTCGTACGGTAAAGGATTTCATCAAAGAGGCGACAGCCATCGAGCGAGCCCTGCAGGAGCGGTGCCGACAGTACGACCGTGGGGCCGGCAGATCCTCCAGCCCAACTGGCACTGTGGTGACTGCTGCGTCCACCGATGGATCACTGCGGCAGCTCGTCCGATCTATCGTTCGGGAGGAGTTGCAGCTGCACGGACTCGTTCCTCCCGGGCCGGCGTCTGCATCAGTCGTCGACATCGTGCGCCAAGAAATCAGGCAGGCCTTAACGTTTGCAGCCCCGGAACAACAGCCACAGCCGCTCCAAGCAGGCTATGCGTCGGCAATGCGTCGCCAACCACCTCCTGCGAGCGCCCCAGCGCGCAACTGTATGCCTCAAGCCGACGTCTGTCCCCAGGCAGCGGCCGCCGGTACACGCCCCTGGCCGTCGGGAAATTCATTCCGAGGACAAGTGCGGAAGACTGACCTCTGGCGTACCAGTGACAACCGGCCCCTATGCTACCACTGTGGCGAAGCAGGCCATGTTTACCGCCGTTGCCCGTACCGCGAGGTTGGCCTTCCCGGATTTTCTCCTGCTGCTTCCCGGCCTCGCTTCGGACAAAGACCTGCTGCAATCGAAGACTTCCTCGCTGGTCGTCGAAATGCCTCGCCCTCGCCGTCCCGCCGATATCGATCACCGTCCCCAGGGAACGACGCTCCACTTAGCCGCCGCGACGCTACAGATATGCCGAGGGGAAGATCCCCAAGCCCTAGACGGGGAAACTAGAAGCAGCAACTCCGGGAGGCAGGGTTGCTGATAGCATAACCCCGCAAGACCTTCGAAATCATGCGAAGCCGCCGAAGGAATTCACGACGACGAGAGTGACTATCGCCGATGGTGGAAGCGCCGATCTCGTCGTATCTTTGGATGGACATGAAGTTGTTTCCCTTGTTGATACCGGAGCGGATTACTCGATCATTAGCCTGACCCTCGCTGATCGGTTGAAAAAGGTTAAGACGCCATGGCCTAAGATTCAAATTCGCACTGCTGGGGGCCACTTAATGACGCCGGTGGGGAAGTGCACTGGCAGGATCAGCATAGGAGACGCTACTTTTGTTGGCACTTTTGTGGTCCTAGCAGAGTGCTGCCGGGAGCTCATTTTAGGAATGGACTTTTTAAGAGAATATAACGCTGTCATCGATGTGGGCGAGCGCTTAATCACCTTATCGCCGAACCCCCGCCTGCCGGAAAGCGAAGAATGTCGCTCATCGTTGCGGGTTATCGACGACGACGTCAACATACCGTCGCGCTCCTGCATGCTCGTATCCGTCAACTGCGACGTGCGAAGCACTGTAGACGGCATCGCAGAACGTGTCGATGCGCTTTTATTCAGTCGCGGCGTTGCAGTTGCCCGAGGTGTCGTGCACTTAGTCGACGGCAAAGCGGAGTTATTGCTGACAAATTTCAGTAATGAGCACCAACACGTCGCCAAACATACTGCAGTCGCCTTTTTCGAGGACATTCCTGGCGGTGACGAAGACTGCTTCGCCTTACAAGGCACCCCGCCTGGCGAGAGCAGTCTCGCTCCCGCGATTGATGTCAACCCCAGCTTGCCGTTCACGCAGCGCCAAGAACTCCGCGAACTGCTCATGAAGTTTATGGATTGCTTCTCTTCGACATCTGCGGTCCGACAGACGCCACTCACAAAGCATCGTATCATCACTGATGACGCAGTAAGACCTCTTCGCCAAAATCCCTATCGTGTGTCTACCAAGGAACGTGAAGCAATTCGTAGCCAAGTGGAACAAATGTTGCAAGACGATGTCATTCAGCCATCTCGAAGTCCGTGGGCGTCGCCCGTCGTTTTGGTTAAAAAGAAGGATGGCACTTTACGGTTTTGCGTAGATTACAGGAAGCTAAACCAAGTGACCAAAAAAGACGTCTATCCGTTGCCCCGAATCGACGACTCTCTAGACCGGCTTCGCCACGCCCGTTACTTTTCCTCCATGGATTTAAAGAGCGGGTATTGGCAGATCGAGGTAGATGAGCGCGACCGCGAGAAGACCGCCTTCATAACACCGGATGGTCTTTTCGAGTTTAAGGTCCTGCCCTTTGGTTTGTGTTCGGCGCCGGCAACATTCCAGAGAATGATGGACACTGTCTTGTCCGGCCTCAAGTGGCAGACATGCCTCGTGTACCTGGATGATGTCATCGTTTTCTCGTCAACATTTGGAGAACACGTGAAACGACTATCTTCAGTCCTTCGTGCCGTACGAGCCGCCGGTCTTACCTTGAAAGCGGAAAAGTGTCATTTTGGTTATGAGAAGCTCCGTTTCCTCGGCCACGTTGTCAGCAACGCCGGCGTCACACCCGACCCTGAAAAGGTAGCCGCTATCTCCAATTTCCCGACGCCCAAGGACAAAAGGGCCCTGCGGCGATTTCTAGGCCTGTGTTCTTATTACCGGCGCTTCATTGAAAATTTCGCACACATCGCGGCTCCACTAACCTGCCTTACCCGTAACGACGTCGCCTTCGTATGGACCAATGAGCAGCACGATTCTTTCGAGGATCTGCGCCGGCGTTTGCAAGAGCCACCTGTACTCGCCCATTTTGATGAGGACGCTGCGACCACCATTCATACCGATGCCAGCAACGTAGGTCTAGGCGCCGTTCTTACCCAATGGCAAGACGGTGCTGAAAGAGTTGTTGCGTATGCAAGCAGGACATTGTCCCGTGCGGAGACCAACTATTCGGCCACCGAGAAGGAATGTCTGGCTGTTGTATGGGCGGTCTTGAAATTCCGCCCGTACCTTTACGGCCGTCCCTTCAAGGTAGTGAGCGACCACCACTCACTTTGTTGGTTGGCCAATTTAAAAAACCCCACTGGTCGCCTAGCCCGCTGGAGCCTGCGGCTTCAGGAGTTTGATCTGACGGTAGTCTATAAGTCAGGAAAACATCATTCTGATGCAGACTGCCTGTCCCGAGCCCCGGTCGAGCTCCCCGGCCCTGAAGATGAAGACGACACGGCTTTTCTGGGAGCAATCGACGCCCCAACGTTGTGTAAACAACAGAGGCAAGACACCGAGCTGCAACCACTTGTGGACTTTTTGGAAGGCCGCTCTACACGGAAGCCCAAGCTCTTCGCACGCGGCCTAAAGTTCTTTTGTTTACGGAACAATATCCTTTATAAACGCAACTTTGGTCCAAATGGCAGAGCCTACCTTTTAGTAGTCCCTGCGTGTCTTCGCCACGACATACTACAGGCCTGTCATGACGAGCCGACTGCGGGTCACCTTGGTTACGCGCGTACAACTTCCCGAATCAAGCAGAACTACTACTGGCCGAAGCTTCCTGCGACAGTGAAACACTACATTCGCACCTGCCGCGAATGTCAGCGACGGAAAACACCGCCTGGACGCCCAGCTGGTTTACTGCAACCTGTACAAATACCGAAAACACCTTTCCAACAGATCGGCATGGACTTTTTGGGCCCCTTCCCAACCTCCTCTTCGGGAAATAAGTGGATAATCGTCGCGACCGATTACCTTACCAGATACGCCGAAACAAAAGCTCTTCAGCGTTGCACTGCGCTCGACGTGGCTCAATTCTACATGGACAACATTGTTCTGCGCCATGGAGCACCAGAAATTTTGATCACGGACAGGGGAACCGCATTCAACTCGGCGTTGGTACGCGCCATCATGGATCTCACCGGTACTTCACACCGAAAATCTACGGCCTACCACCCACAGACGAACGGCCTGACCGAGCGCTTGAACAAAACCATTGCAGACATGCTAAGCATGTACGTCGACTTAGAACACAAAAATTGGGACGCAATTCTCGCATACGTGACGTTTGCCTACAACACGGCCCGGCAAGAAACCACGCGCATGACGCCATTCGCTCTCCTGTACGGACGCGAGGCAACAACGATGCTGGATGCCATGCTCCCACACGACCACGGGAATGCCGACGAGACTGCGCAAGCGATCGCGCAGCGCGCCGAAGAGGCGCGGCAGCTCGCTCGGTATCGCATCAGAAAACAGCAGGTGCAGGATTCCTCTCTTTACAACGCTCGTCACAGGCACGCTTCCTTCGAGCCTGGCGACTATGTATGGGTGTGGACCCCCATCCGACGTCGAGGGCTAAGCGAAAAACTTCTGAAACGCTATTTTGGACCCTACAGAGTTCTGAAACAACTGAGTGACGTCACCTACGCAGTGATTCCGGAAGACGGTGTTCCATCCCGGCGTCGCCAACGCCGGTCGGAAGTGGTCCACATCGTCCGCATGAAGCCTTACTTCGCAAGAACGTGACACGCCCATACTGGATCGCTGTTTCACCACAACTTCATGCGAGCATCGGGACGATGCTTCCCCTGGGGGGGAGGTAAATGTCACGTGTTGTATAAGAAAGGGCACACGCAACGGTCGACGACGAGGAAGAAGAAACGGAATCTTCGTCTTCGGATCGCGCGCTAGGCCCGGTCACTCGGTTCTCGAGCTTTAGGTTAGACCCTTGGCTGTAGCCGTTTGGTCTTTTGTGCCTCATTAAAAACCCCTACCACCCGGAGCACGCATTCACTGTACGCTACACTGTACGTATGACACAGTAAGCAAATAATTTGAAATTCTAAACAATCAGACGCAGTAACTTGCTCTTTTACGGTATAGAGGATGAGCCTAAAGAGGACTGGACTGCGCCTGAAAAAAAGGTTGGGCTCGGAAAAACTGCAAATTGAAACAAACAGTTCACAGTTTGAGCGAGTACATAGGCTCGGGAAATACCAAGAAGAAAAAACAGACCTATCATAGCGAAACTGACCTTTTTTAAAGACCAGCAACGCATCTTATCATCTGGGTACAAGCTAAAACGCTTAGAATATTCTATTGGCGAAGACTTCTCGCCGGCTATGCGACAAGCTAGAAGGCAGCTGCTTGAATTCCCGAAGCCTCAAAAAGTGTCTTCCAATCTATCACTTGATTGCCTGCTCACCAATAACAAAACATACACGTACAATAAAGTCACTGATGCAGTTGTCTTGTCACGTAGATAGCTAGATATCAGCACGTGTCAAGGGGCGAGTTCTCAGCAGAAACCACCCATATCTGGGACATCGTTGGCACTATCTTTTGCAAGTACTCGCAGCATTCTGCCTAAGCGTGACTTAGTCTCTTCTCTACTTGACGATAACCAATCGAATATTCGTGTTCTCACCGAAACATGGCTTAATCCTGACATAACCGCCTATCGCATATCCAGTCTTATAGTATTTATCGCAAAGATAGAAGTGGAAAAAGAGGTGGTGGCGTTCTTTTAGCTATTAGGAAATCGTTACCATTCTTTATCATCGACACAAATTCATCCCTAGAAATTGTGTGGGTGGCTTTAACGATTAATACAACCAAACCACTACCAGGTGCTTGCTACCGTCCGCCTGACGCCAGTTCATCATTCGTTTCCGATCTACGCAATAGTTTAACCACGGCTGTTCAGCTGTGTCCAACGCATTCGAGTATTTGTTTGGAGATTTCAACTTTCCGCTCATAAATTGGGATAATGTATCATCGACTTGTCGAACTCCAGTTTAATTTATAAATCTCACTCCAGATTTTAACTTGTTTCAGGATATTCACGAACCTACCCGTGGTAATAACATTCTCGACCTTTTACTCACCAGTGCTCACGAAACAATCAGACCCGTAACGCACCTAAACGGCTTTAGTGACCACGATTTCCTTCAAATAGCCATGAATGTTCAATTACCTTTTACATCCGTCTCAAAGAGGCACCTTGAGCAATCTTGGTGACGGTACTGGCGATACCGCGGACCCCGAGCCCCCAAACATACGCTGGATCCAACCGTGGCAATGTGTTTATAGGTGAAGGGTTAGAAACCATGAACGGTGGCCGTCGGAGCCCAGGTCAAGCTCCGGCGGATGGGCTCCCTGTCTGTTCACCAGGCAGGGAGCTCCGGGACCTCTTTGGCTACCAGGGTAAGGTCAAAGAAGAAAGTACCCCCGTCTCCCTGCTTCCCAATGTATCATATGGCATTTTCCAAACCCCCCCCAAACGTGATCGGCCCCCGAAAAGGGGCCGCACCGAAGCTTCATTCCCACCCTTGCTAACAATTGCATCCCAAAAGCCAGATAACTATCCGCGCTTCTTGATTGTTGAATCTCTTGACAAGTCAAATCCCATCTCCTCCCAGTCAGTGTTCCTTATCACCAAATTCCTTGAAGGCATCCTTGGCAAGTCTTTCCAAGCCAAGAAACTGAGAACCGGCGAAGTTCTGGTCGAGGTGAACACTCACCCGCAAGCCACAAGCCTCCTTACCCAGAATTGCATGGCAGGTCTGGACATCAGAGTCACACCCCACCGTAGCCTCAATAGCTCTCAGGGTGTGATTTCTGAGCCAGATCTGATGAATGAGACGGAAGCCGATCTGCTCGAAGGTCTGAAAGGCGAGGGCGTGACGGCAGTGAGGCGCATCACCATGCGGCGAGATGATAAGCAAACCATGACAAAGCATATAATCTTGACATTTGACCGTTCCACACTCCCCGAATCCATCAAAGCAGGTTTCATTCACTGTTCTGTCCGGCCTTACATCCCGAACCCGCGGCGCTGTTTCAAGTGCCAACGGTTCGGGCATGGCACCACCTCCTGTCGCGGCAAAACAACGTGTGCAAAATGTTCATCCCAAGATCACGATACAGATAACTGCCAGGCACAACAATTATTGTGCAGCAACTGTCATGGACCTCATGCTGCGTACTCCCGCACGTGTGAAAGGTTCCAGATGGAAAAGAAAATAATAAATCTCAAAATCACTGAAAACATCACCTTCCCAGAGGCGCGGAAGAGGTTCGCCTCTTTTCCCCTGGGGAGGTACGCCGACGCAGCTCGCCGGGGGGCGGAGCGGCGTCTTGTTTCGGCGGGGACCCAGTACCGAGAGTCGGACTTGGTCCCGCCCCCGCACCCCCCTGGGTTGCCTCTTGCAGCCCAACCCGCCTCCGCACCGCTCGCTGAGCCAGCAGCGGCTGTGGTGGCATCCACGTCCGGTGGGGATGCTGTTGCACCCATCGTTTCCTCCTCTCCACCGGCCCGAAGCACACGCAAGGGCCCGGACGAGATGGAGACGGAGGCAGTCGCAGCGACCCCCTCCCCTGCCTCACTGCCTGTGCCATCTGTCGTGCTCCCCACGCCTTCGGCACTGGCAGCGCAGGCAAAGAACGCCCGAAAGGGTACCACGTCAAGGGGGCCCAGTCCGCTGGGCACCCCCTTGCCATCAGATGACGACATGGACGTCGAGCCCTTCCGGCTGTCATCGCAGCGGAAGGAACAGGCTGCGACGTCCAGGTCAGTAGAGAAGGCCAGAAAGCCCCTCCCAAGAGTGCAAGCCCCGAAAGACCCTACATAATCACTCTCCAGTAGCTCTATCACATCATAATGGGAAGAGAAAACATAGTTCAATGGAACTGCAGAGGCCTTCTGAATAATCTTGACGACGTGCATGAGATTCTGCATGCCAACCAGCCAAGTTTAATGTGTGTCCAGGAAACACATCTGAATTCCAAACACACAAATTTCTTGAATAGTTACCTGGTATACAGGAAAGACAGGGATGGTTGCACACACTCTTCTGGCGGTGTGGCCATAATCGCCCGAAAATCCTTAGCATGCCACCCTGTCACCTTGAATACCGTCCTTGAGGCTGTAGCAATACGCTTAATAATATTTAATAGGTTGATAACGGTATGCTCCATCTACATTCCTCCTGATGTTACACTTTTGAGCTCTGACTTCGAGGCGCTGGTTGACCAGCTGCCCGAACCGTACATTCTAACAGGCGACCTTAATGCTCACAATTCTCTTTGGGGCTCTTCTCGTACGGATGCCCGGGGTCGCCTGATAGAGAGGTTTCTTACATCCTCTGGAGCATGCCTTTTCAACAATAAACAGCCTACATATCATAACATAGGACACAACACATACTCATGTCTTGACTTGGCTATTGGTTCGGCAATTCTCTTTCCATGTCTTGAGTGGGGTGTGGCCACGGACCCATATGGTAGTGACCATTTCCCTACTTCATTAACGTACATAGGTACAGGCCCGAGCAGTCCATCTTCCCATAAAAGGTTTAATGAAGCAAGAGCTACCTGGAATACATTTACAGAGACATCCCAACTACACCACACATCCATAGGACACCTACACGTTGAAGAAGCTACCCAACTGCTCACGGCGCACATCCTCGACGCCGCCGAAAAGTCCATTCCCCACGCCTCTGGTGCCCCGCGCAACCAGCGGAGGCCGTGGTGGAATGAGGACTGTAGGCGGGCGCGAGAGGCCCAGAACAAGGCGTGGGGTGTCCTTCGTCGGTACCCCACGTCGGATAACCTCATTTTGATCAAACGGGCCAAGGCCTTAGGAAAACGTATGCGCCGTGAGTCAAAACGAGAGAGTTGGCGTTCCTTCATAACATCGATCAACTCCTACACAGACACACGGAAAGTATGGACGAGAATACGCAAACTCAAAGGACAACAAACTCACAGCCTGCCTCTGGTCAGCACTACAGGGGACACACTCGATGACCAGGCTGACACACTCGCACAACACTTCCAACACGTGTCCAGTTCAGCACACTACACGAACACTTTCCTGAAGTATAAAGCCTCTTGTGAAAAGAAGTCCCTACACGACAACAACAAATCACAGACTTCTTACAACTCCTTGTTTTCACTACATGAGCTGAGGGCTGCTCTGAGCACGTGTAAACCCTCAGCTCCAGGCCCAGACAACATTACATACACAATGATACAACATCTACACGCAGACACACTTGAAGCACTTCTACATCTATATAATAAAATATGGCTTTCGGGGCACATTCCACACTCTTGGAGGGAGACCATTGTAGTGGCTTTCTTGAAGGAGGGAAACGACCCGTCGTTCCCCTCAAGTTACCGTCCAATAGCCCTGACGAGCTGCCTGTGCAAGCTCTTCGAGAAGATGATCAATCGCAGGCTTGTGTACTTCCTCGAGTACAATGGTCTTCTCGAGAGCTGCCAGGCAGGCTTCAGGGTGGGGCGATCGACGAACGATCAACTGGTTGCACTTGACTCATACATCAAGGATGCCTTCGTGCATAAGCAGTACTGCTTAACTGTCTTTTTCGACCTCGAGAAGGCCTACGACACCGCTTGGCGTTATGGGATCCTTAGTGACCTCAGGTCATTCGGTGTTTCGAATAATATGTTGAACACCCTTGTTAGTTATTTGTCGGAGAGAGCGTTCAGAGTAAGAGTTGGTTGTGCACTTTCAAAGGTTCACGTCCAAGAAAATGGCGTGCCACAAGGTGGCGTGTTGAGTTGCACTCTCTTTATCGTAAAGATGAACTCTCTTGGAAAGGCACTGCCACCAACAATCTCTTATTCTATGTATGTAGACGACGTGCAAAGATCTTTTAAATCATGTAATATGTCAATATGCGAACGTCAAGTCCAGCTTGGTGTCAAGAAGCTTGCCGGCTGGGCAGACAAGAATGGGTTTAAATTGAATCCTGCAAAAAGCTCCTGCGTTGTGTTCTCCAGGAAGCGCGGGGTCCATCCGGACCCAGACATTACTCTGAATGGCGTGTCGCTTCCTGTGAACAAGGAGCACAAGTTCTTAGGTGTTGTGTTTGACCAGAAACTCACATTCATTCCACACATCAAGAAACTTAAACATAAATGTCTGAAAACAATGAATATACTTAAGGTATTCTCTCCCATCAATCGTATGGTTCCGACAAAGAACTCCTACTACGGCTCTATACTGCTTTGGTTTGGTCTCGTTTAGACTATGGCAGTGTGGTATATGGGTCGGCGACTAAAACAGCGTTGCGAATGCTTGACCCAGTGCTACACTTGGGGCTACGGCTTGCGTCGGGTGCTTTTCGCACTAGCCCTGTCGAGAGTCTGTATGCCGAGTGTAATAAGTGGAGCCTTGAGAACCAACGGACGTACATGGACTTACTTTATGCGTTTAAAATTTCATCGCTGTATAACCATCCTTTTTATCCTGTTTTTAACGACACATCCACATCTGTTCTTTTTGTAAATCGCCCATCCGTTCCTCTGCCCTTTTCACTTAGAGTGAGAGAGCGAGCCTCGGATCTGAGCGCTTCGTTTTTAGATGTGTACGGATCAACCTTTTCAGACATTTTACCTCCTTGGAAAGTTCGTCCTGTGTCCTCCGACCTTTCTTTTATGAAACTTGACAAAAATCGGGTACCGCGAGCTCCAATACTGCAGCACTTTCTGTCTCTGCAGTTTAAATACCCACTTGCAGAATTTTACAGTGACGCGTCTAAAACCTCCACTATGGTCTCCTGCGCTGCTCATGGTCCGAATTTCAGTGCAGCCAGAACCATGAGCGTCCACACGACAATTTTTTCAACAGAAGCTCATGGGATTTTGCTGATTGTACGACACATACATGACAATCAAATTCCGAAGTCTATCATCTACACGGATTCCTTGAGTGTTGTTCGCGCACTGTCATCGCATACACCCCCCAAAAACCACATAGTTAATCTTGTATTTAACATTATCATGTCTGTGTATGCAAAGAAGCATCAGCTGGTCCTCTGCTGGGTTCCAGGACACGCTGGGATCGCTGGGAATGAGTTGGCAGACGAGAGGGCAGCTGCTGCTGCACTCAGGAGCACTGTAGACATAACAACCGTACCGTACACAGACCTCAAGCCACACATAAGACAACACCTGCGCAGAACATGGCAAACACACTGGGACGAACAGACAGACAACAAACTACATGTAATAAAGCCACACTTGGGACGGTACACAGCTGACTCACACAACAGACACACGGAAGTCGCCTTGGGTAGGCTACGGATAAGGCACACGCATGCAACTCACTCGTATCTGCTGACGGGATCTCCTAGACCCCAGTGCAGCAGGTGCGGAGAGGCCCTGTCCGTAGTACACATACTAATCACATGCAAGGCACTTCACACAACACGACACAAACACTTCAGAGAACTGTACAGACAACATATTCCCCTACATCCATCGTTTTTCCTAGGTGATGATGCCATTGTTTCCGTGAAACGTGTGTTTGAGTATTTGTCCGACGTCAAGTTTTTAAACCTCATTTCCTATCACGCATCATGAAATCTGGCCCTATACACCAGCCATGCTCATTGTCGTGTTGTGATTTTACTTTTGTTTTTGCTGATTTTAGTTAGTGTTTAAGGTTTCACCCCAATCATCGACTATTGTTTTGGCGCTCTTTGCCCCGGTTGGCCTTGCGCCATAAACATCCAACGATCATCATCATCATCCGTCTCAAAGAAAATAATACGGTATTGTAATAAACGAACTCCTCGAAAATGAACGAAGAACTTAGAATATTTTTTAATGATACGCTACTCCCATCTTGCACATGATTGAAAATCAGCGCGTAAAAAACAAAGCGTAAAAAAGGAACGAGAAGTAGACAGGAGAGCGCTGCACTCACAACTGGTTTATTTTGAAGAAAACACTAGCAATATACGTACACCAATCTCCCACGTGGCGGTAAATAATTACAACGAATAAGCAGAAACAAAAACGCAATCCCTCGTCGGTCTGCACAAGTGTTTTCTATTACTTTACGTGGTCATGCAAAGGTGTCATGCAAGGGCTACGTGGTCATGCAAGGGCTACCGACTCTAGGGCGACTCGTTGAGAAACTAAAGTGGTGAGCAGAAGCAGGCTACGAGTCGCCCGCCAGTTTGTACAAGCCTTTTTTAGTTGTAATAACAATGGAAAATACGTGGGCGAGGTATCCGTTATGTTGTATGAAAGTGAGTTTTAATTTTCGAACAGGACGGTGAATTTACAAGACAAGAGCAAGAACTGGCTGCTTTTTCCGCATGTGCAATAGATGGTATAAAGTCATGTTCATTTTTTCAATAAAGCTAGCTGTGAGTCTGCGCCCGTCCGGTCCCTTCCTTATTGTCTTGTATTTGAAGCGCAGTTTTTCTTTTCTTTTCTTGAACAAGTCCTTGAAAGCGTTATGAAACCGTAATATGTACTTTTTTTGGGGGTTTTCGGAAACAACCGAACCTTCTCTTCAGCTCATATTTGCCGAGAATGGCCGTATGTTACGAATGATGCGTGGGAAACGTTATTCTAAGTCTTTTTTAGATTAGTTGTCGCTGTTTGCCAGAGATCATAAGAGGCTACTTGCAATGGCAGCCTCGGTGAAAAGTTGCTGATTCTTGAAGGTCGCAGGAGTCTGATGTTTTTCTGGAAGGGTCAGTTACTCCACGGATATATGGGCGACACAGAGCTATGGAGCGGCTGCACTACATAGCGATTGCCTTTGCGACGAGAGTGCAGAAAAAAGGAATGGCTTTTTTGCATGCTTTGCCATGATGAAAGTCTTTAGCTTAGTTTAGGAAAAGCAAGTTTTCTTCCTGAGTCCCCTTGCTTTTATGCCTAGTTAGCGGCATTACTAACGTGGTTTTCACTCTTTTTATCACAGAGCGAGTTGCTCTCCCGAAAGGGCATCGCACGAGTTCATGCCGAGTAGCTAAACAGCATGTGCCCCCAAGGACTGTCTGTGAAGGAGGCGTATGCCGTCCTACGTCAAGTCGTCACACACCTTGAGAAGTTGGGCATCGACGTGGAGAGGAAATGTTCGAGCGGCGCTCCGTGCCACCTGCTGAACAAGCTGCCGGAGATCAACAATTGCCTTCTGGCCGTAAACATGAAGCTGCGCGAAACAGTTCATGGCCTGAGCCTCGGGCCGCTACCAAGGTTTTACGCGCTGCCCGGATCAACGGCCGCCACAAAGCGGGCGGCACTCATAGTGCGCTGGCTCATATACGAGCACAGGTGCGTCACGTCTCTTGATCTGGATGACAGCATCACCCTAACCTCGGACCTGTTCACCGAAATGTGGCTTGAGTGCGTGCACACGGCTTCAGGACTGACTCGCCTTCATGCGCGAGTGGGAACAGCAGCATCGAGCAGCACTATTTGGCACAAAATCAACATCTTCCGTCTGTACTGGCTTCAAGACCTCCACCTTGAGCACTTTGACCTGGCAGGGGAAGGCGAGGTGAAGTTCGAGGAGTTCGCGGACTTCCTTGAACAGGCCAAGCTGACAAGATTGTCCCTCTCGCAGTACACAACGCAACTGGAAGATCCGACATTCTTGCTCAGCACTATAGGAAACATTGCAAGCCTCACACAACTGACCTTGGATGTTTCGTGCCTGCATTGTGATGACGTCTTCTTACTGGCCGACTGCATATGGGGCATGGCGGAACTGACGTCACTGACACTTTGAGGCTGCCTGCAGAAACCAACCCTGAAAGTGAGCTTCCTTGTGGACGCAGTGGAAGGACTTGAGAAGCTAGAGGAGTTACGGCTCGAGAAATTTTTCCTAGACATCAGTGACATCAAAAGTGTGGCGAAGGCGGTCGTGGCCAGTGATACACTCTTGAAACTTAATTTGGAGACTTGCCAGTGGCTAACTGTCGACGTGCCTATACCAGATGATCAACAGGACACGGTCAACGCACACTGGGCGGTTGCTCCCGTTTTGATGATGGTGACAAAGGGCAAATCCTTGCAAATCCTTGGTATGAACCTGAGCACGCTGGGGGTGGAGCAAATAAAATTGTTTCTTGCCGCCGCTCTGAAAGATGGCGGAAACCCAAGACTGTCGATATCCAGTGTAGGCAATGCGTTTTACCAAGCTACTCTACAAAGCGAGCTGAAGCGGTATACCAAAAATATTCACGCGAAAGAAGAAAACTTAAAGCTTGCTTTAGACGTTAAGGTGCCCTCCATCTACTTTACAGCATCTAGGGAGTCACAGTTCGGCGTCGTTCGCAAGTGCCTCGCCGACCTGGCATTGCTGCAAGGCCTCCGCTCCCTTCATCTCCGCCTGAAACATGATGTGCCCCTGGACGACGCTCATCTGATCATCCAGTGCCTCCAGAGAAGAACAGTCACTACGTTCACCATGAACTTTGTTACGGAGAAGCTCGCTAGGAAAGCCATCCTCAAGGCACTAGCCACAAACAAGAACATCAAGCACCTGTGCATGAAGCGGTGGGACCTGTCCAACCGCGACGCGGCTTACCTCGCCCGAATCGTCTGTTCCAGCCGGTCGCTTATCTCATTCACGTTCGACGTTGCGCACGCAGCGACGTTCCGCGCTCTGCTTGTGCACCTGGCAGAAGGCATCGAGGCCAACTACCACCTCACCTTCGTTAGGATCGGGCGGTCTTGCGAACTGTCGCGGTACTGGCTCGCCGTGCGAAACGTCGTGGCACGCAATAGAGCGCTGGTCGAGCGAGCTGCCCTCTTCGTCTTTGAAGGCGCCTGGCGCGATGGGACGTGCAGCCTGAGGAACACCAGCGGGGCCATGGCGCTTTCTCTGGTGCACTCCAGCAACGCCCTTGCTGTGGCGGTCCAAAGAGACAACAAGAGTCTGAATGAGTGCAGGGAACAGGTACAGGCGGCATTTTACGCCATGTGCCAGTTGGACGCCTTCATGCGACTTTCAGGTGTCGTGCGCACGTCGGTGGTATGTAATCCGACACCGGACAAGCAGTTAAAGCTGGACGCGATACCAATGGACTGCTGGCTTCTCATCATCCGGTACCTGAAGTTTGGTGATATCACTGTGCACCGGGCTTCCCCCACCCCGACAAACACAGCAGGAGAGGTTCATAGAGTGAAAACGGCGTGAAAAAGCTATGCTTCCGTCTGTTTTGTGTGAGGTGCTCCGTGAGGCGAGTTGCCGGTGAGAAACGTGGCGACTTTCTTGTCTTGCATTCGCGGAGCTTAGATGGAAGCGGGCCAGTTAATTGCGAGAAGTAGGACATCACTGTGAACAGAAAATAACTTTATATGTGCAGCTGTTTGAGAAGGGCTACTAAATGCTTTATATTGTTCTGCTACACCCTCTCCAGAGACTTATTTTGCCAGATCCATCGAATGCTACGGGGTGTGCACATTTTTCGCGCTAAAGCAGCGGGACAGTCCATGTTACGGTGACCATCGCCATGAGGGAAATTACATTCCCACTTTGGAGGTGATAAGCTGCGGAGTTATGTTAACGCTTTGTTCACTAGGTACTCCACGTCCAGGTTTGCTTCGCCGTTATTTAAGTACTCGGTCAAAATTACAATCGTATAATTATTGGGTGATATGGTACGACATGCTGGAAATGCACAGAACAAAAGAGGAGTACAAAGATGGCACAAACACAGTGCTAACTTGCAACCGCGTTTACGATTTCTGTTACCAATTTCTTGAAATAGGCAGTCAACTACTACTATATGCATGTACTCTCGTACATTTAGCTAAAGAGCGATGCAGGTTCAGAAGATGTGGGAGGATTGGGATGATTTTGGAGGTAGCTCGAAAAGTTCACATTTTGTAAAAATTGGGAGATATTAAGGAGCCATAGTTGCTGCTTCTCAATGGCTTCTTCAGTTAAATCGAGGTTGACTAGTTTACGAGTTGCAATAGCCGAGGTTTCATACCCAATCTCTGCAAGCAGCGAAGTCATAGGATAGCTGAACTCCTGTACTCCATTTGATATCCGCAGAGCAATAATTAGTCAAGGGATGTGCTGTGAGACAAAAAATGTGGCAAATAAAAATGCCCGTGGGCTTTATTTTCAAATTTACGCTAATGAAGCACGCTCGTCCAACACTTCGCTTTTTCTGTTACCCAGACCAGCCTCCTCAAAAATTGTTTGGAAAGTTTGTCCGCAACCCGCCGTGGTGGCTCAGTGCCTAAAGCGTTCTGCCGGTGAACCCAAGGACGCAGGTTCAATCCCGGTGCGGAGGCAGCGTTTCTGTTAGGGGCTAAAACCAGAAACATCCGTGAGTTGAGGTTCTGGTACACATAAAGATCCCCAGGGGGTAGGAGTGAATACGTAGCCTTTCCACAACAGCATGCCTCATGGCCTGTGGGTGGCTTTGGTGTATTAAACCCTGAGAATTTGTTGTTCAAACTTTGTATACGAAGCAGTGCTTCACCATGAGGCACGCACCGTAACAACAACCACATCCATGCAAAACAAGAAAAGCCCGGATTTTTTCCGCATAATTACTAAAGGCATTAGATTTGCTCGTTGTTTCTTCAATACAAGCGCCACGTTAGTTTAAAGGGACCATGAAGTGAACATGCAGCTTTGTTTTATTAAAGACGATAGTCTTGCCTGGGCTACTTAAACCCAGAAATTTTGGATTGCCTGTCTGTCTGTCTGTCTGTGACTCGATTCCACCCGGCCAAAGTAAAACAAGGCCTGCGGAATAGTCTTATATAGTCACAGCCAAATCTACCCGTCTAAGTCCGGTGTAATGTTCGTACTCGCAACATTGTTGAAGAACAACAAGACATTACAACAAATACATAAGTAATAATTGCAGTGTTCCTTTATAATATTACCATAGATGCTTAATTTTTTCGAAATTAAACACTTCCACTACAGAAAAAAAAATTGGTCCCATCTCCCCGCGAGGGGGGACTCGAGTAAATGCGTCGCGTAGGGGGTGGGTGTATTGCATTAACGTTAGTGTTTGGGGGGTGGTGGTGGGGTGGTAGTGAATGTGTTAACTATTATTGCTTATTACTATTAATTATTATTATTTCTTTCATATATTAATTATTACTTTCGTGATTTTGCGACTCGAGTCCCCCCTCGTGGAGAGATGGGCCCAATTTTTCTTTTTTTGTGTGACGCAAGAAGTGAAGGCAAGGAGTAGGTGGTTGTAAGTCGTTATTTATTTATTTGTTGCTGTTGTCGTTGTATTTGACGCTGAGAACGACGGCTTCGTGGTCGCTAAAGTGTACTGTTAAGGGGTCTTTAAGCAGTGGTCGTGCGTTGCAGCAACTGGTGAAGACGAGATCGATGCAATTGCTGCCGTGTATCAGCAGCTTCTTGACGTAGTTTGAATGAGTCAAGGATATAAGGCGCGTTCGTACTCTTTGATTCTGTGTCGCTTTTTTGGCGCAGTGGGAAGAGCACCATGTACCTCGCGTTCCGCCCACAGGTAGTGAATGCGTTGTATCAGCAGCTTCGTGACGTAGTTTGAATGAGTCAAGGATATAAAGCGCGTTCGTAGCCTTCCATTCTGTGTCGGCTTTGTGGCGCAGTGGGTAGAGCACCATGTACCTTGCGTTCCGCCCGCAGGGTCGTGGGATCGAAACCAGGCGCCGGTAAGTATTATTTTTTTATATAATGTAGGGGGAGGGGTGCGGACCTGTTGTTGAGAGCGAGGAGGTAGCGTGATGCGGGAGGGGAGGAGTGGGGGAGAGGGCGCACCTGCGCGCTGAGCTGTTGCGGACGGACGGCGGACGCTACATGCGAGATAAAGAAATGCTCTGACTCCCGTTTGTTTTGACTCCCGCTTTCTGCTTTGTATCTGCGATCGCTCGATGTGCACGACCAGCTGGACACTTCCAACGACTTCCTGAACGCCGGAGGAACATTTTGACCCCTCAATCGACGTGATCGGACCAGCGGGTGCCACAACAAGCCATCCAGACTCTGCGACCACGCCGACGCCCCACCAGGCCTACAGTTCAGGCCTAGCGTGCACGGCCCCCGCCGTGCACGGCAGCCATCGCGCCGCCGCTGAGCGCGCGCCTCTGTGCCACGCCAACCATGTCCACATCTGCCGACGAGAGCTGCGATGCGACCAACCACCACGGGTCAGCGCCAGAGCCTTCCCTGCAACATGATGCAGGCGATAACAACGAAGCTGTCACCTCAGACATGGACTTCGACCCTCAAAGTGGCCGTGCCCTTCCAGCCCCCAATCCCTGGCTCACTGTCATAAACTCCCGGAAGCAAAAGTACGTACCTTCTAACCAAGACTCTGCCATGCTATCCAGCAAGCCCCAGGCTCCCAAGCGCGTTATCCCTCCGCCCCGGTTCCCACCTACCCACTACATCACTGTTCTGCGACCACACGACGGTCTACGTGTCGACGCGTGGCCCATCCAAGAACTGGCGCGAAGCATCTCGGCTGCGAGCCACATCCCCGACTGCCAATTCCGGTGCCTCGTCACCCTCCAGGCACAGTCTAAAACCAATCTCATCGTGGCCGGCACCCCTGACCCTGCCATTGCCGACCGGCTCACCCACATAACAACTATAACCCTCCGCGACGCCCAGTATCAAGTCTCGGCGTATATGAAACCTCCCCCTGGAACTTCCCGGGGCGTCATCCACGGCCTACCAGAGGATATTACGCAAGACCAGCTTGTAGAATACACTGCCACCAATAGACCCTACCTGATTCACGCCAGGCTCATGGGACGGACCCGCTCCGCTCTGCTGACATTCAATGGCACACGGGTACCGTACTATGTCAAGTTCGACTGCGAAATGGTGCGCTGT
Organism: Haemaphysalis longicornis; assembly: GCF_048455015.1. Classification (NCBI taxonomy): domain Eukaryota; kingdom Metazoa; phylum Arthropoda; class Arachnida; order Ixodida; family Ixodidae; genus Haemaphysalis; species Haemaphysalis longicornis. The sequence continues at coordinate 226,269,025 of NW_027526361.1, forward strand.
AGACCCTACCGCCGTGCCATCCAAACGTGCAAGTGTTGCGGTGAAGTGGGACACCGTCAGGATGTGTGCCCCCAACCAGAACAGCCCCACTGCCCTGTCTGTGGCATCCCAACACCTCCTCCTGACCACGTGTGCACCCCCCACTGTAAACTCTGCGAAGGACCCCACCCAACTGCTCATAAGGACTGTCCTAAACGCTTTCTCCCCACACCGCCGCGGAAACCCTCCCGGTCCAATTTTCCCGGGACATCCAACCTGCCAACCTCTCCCAGCCAGGAATTCCCGCCGCTGCTACTTCAATCAGCCGCGACAGTCACCGGGAAGCCACCAACTGCCCAATCTCAGGTGAGCTGGTCAGACGTCACTCGGGCCCCTCCCACTGCTCGTCCCTCCCTACCTACAGCTAACACCCAATCCATTCCTCCCGTCTCCCCTGCCCTCGCCTCGGCGATCGCTGAACTCAAACAGCAACAGCAGCGTTTTCAGTCACAACTGGACGATCTAACTAAAAAGATAGAGGCCCTGGTGGCCACTCCTCCTCCCACACCCTCCCCGCCGCCGCCCCCACCCGTAGAACAATTACACACTGTGATTGACGCCAGAATTACGACGCTCATCAAAGAACTGATTGACACCCAAAAGGAAACTCTTGCGCCTCTTTGCACAGGCCTACAGGCGCTCACAGACCGACAAAACAAACTAGAGCAGGCCATCCTTAGCATTAAAGAAAACCTCGCCGCCACCCACCCGCCTAAGAAGATAAAGCATCACCCCTACTATGACTAACGCCCAGTCAGCTTCGCTCTCCATATTACAGTGGAACTGCCGCTCCCTCGCAAGTAAGCGCCACCAATTGGCTTTCTTCGTCCTGCAAGACCCCCCGGATGTCATCGCCATTCAAGAATCAAACGCCGCAGTCCCCTACCTGCAGCAATACACTGCATTTACGGACGACCCACAACACCGCACCGCCACTTTAGTGCACAAAACACATCCTGCCCAGTCACATCGCCTTCCCCAAGACATCCCCCACACTTTCGTTGAGCTTATTTCCAATCGGCCCCAACACCCCAGTATTTACATCCTTAACGTCTACAGTCCCCCCACCGGCAGCCTATCCACCCTAGAAGCTCTACTACATGAAGCCACGTTAATTGCAAAAAACTGTCCGCTCCTACTTCTCGGAGATTTTAATGCTCCACATCCTTCCTGGGGCTATGCCCTGGCCTCCAAAAAAGGCACAGCCCTCCTCCGGGCCACGCAGAATCATCAGCTCATCCTTTACAATGACCTCACCATGAATACTCGCATTGGCAACAGCGTGGCTCGAAACACAACGCCCGATCTATCATTCGCAAGGAACGTCACCGGCCTCACTTGGACATGTCTAGAAGAAACCCTCGGTAGCGACCACCACATCATCTCCATCCATCTTCCATTAACACAGAAACCTATAAGGAAAGGCACCGCACGTTTAACAAATTGGCCCGCTTTCCGGCAAGACACAGATACCCTTCCTTCCATTACCCAAGATCTGACTGCTTGGACGCAAGCCCTTAACCAACGGGTCAAAAAGCACACACAAGAAATTGCACTCACCGATACTACGCCCGCTGCCGACCCCCATCTCACCCATATCTGGGATGCCCGGCGAAGCCTCACTAAAAGATGGCAGAGGCAAAAACATAACCGCACATTGAAGAAACGCATCGCTCTCCTCACCCAGCAAGCCCAAACGTATGCACAAGAAATCCAACGACAGAACTGGCGCAGCTTCTGCGACCAACTGCAGGGCACGTTACACTCAAAAAGGACGTGGCACCTCCTTCGCTCTCTTCTCGATCCCACTAATACCCGGCGGCATACCGACCATAAGATAGAACGCCTCATCAAGAACAGTGATCTCCCATCGCAATGCCTTCTTGAGTCGATCCAGCATCATCTCTTCGGCCACCCAAGCTGATATCCCCGTCCTCCGGTCAGCCACTATACCGGCAGTCCCAATGAAGACCTCGATGCCCCTTTTACCTTAACGGAACTCACCGCAGTGCTTGCCCGCCTCACACACAATACCACGCCCGGGAAAGATAACATCACATACCGCGTACTCCGTAACTTGGATGAGGAGACCCTGCAGGAACTCCTCACTCTCTTCAAAGCTCACTGGCAAGCAGGAACCCTCCCGGCAGATTGGCGACATTCGGACATCACCCTCATCCCGAAGCCGAACAAACCCCTCACCCCCACCACTCTCCGCCCAATCTCTCTGACCTCTTGCCTCGTAAAGCTTCTTGAACACCTGATACATCAACGCCTATCCGATCACTTAGAGAGAGAGAGAGAGGAAAACATCTTTATTAGCCCTTCTATAAAGGCTTCTGCGTTGCTGGGGGAAGGAGCTGCTGTTACCAGTCGCCCCCAAGAACTGCCTCAATGTGTTGGAGGAGGGCCTCCCAGTGCTCCTCTTCTGTCAGTCGTAATGAGGAGGTGGTCAATTGTCCGACTGAGGGCGCGTACCGGCCGGCGCTTTTCGTCCGCTTGCGGAGAGCGAGTTTGAGTTGTTTTTGGGGATCCTCTGGGGGGTCAAGCCACTCCGCCCAAGTGCCAGGAGTAGGGGAAAGGGAGTCTGTGTATATGTTTCTTGTCTGTATAATCTCTATGCAGTCCCACATGTAGTGCTGGTTGTTAGGGTACCCGTGACCGCAGCGTGGGCAGCTAGGGTGGCCAGGTTTATTTTCTATGTAGTGCATGATATGTGGGGTGCGTAGGACACCTGCTTGAGCTCGGCGGATGCAACTTGTCTTCGATCGCGGCCAAGAGATGGGAGGAACGCAGTGTGTGTCTTGATCGGTGCGAAGGTCTACCAACTTTTGGTGCCTGGCTTGTCTTTCTTCGACGCGGCTGGTGTGGCGGTCGTATTCCTCCGGCAGCGCAATTGGAGGCTCAGACTCGCGGAAGAGAGTTTCGCGCGCGAGTTGGTGAGCCGCCACATTTCCTGGTATCCCTTGATGACCTGGGATCCAGCGGAGTTCAACCGAAAGCTCTGGTTGGGAGGTTAGATGCACTTCGAGAATGTTGCGAATGTGCGTGGCTATTTTATTGCGGCAGAAGAGGCGGATCGCATCCTGGCTGTCAGTCAGTATAAGCAGTTTCCGTCGGCCGGTGAAGTTCGTGATGGCATCTGCTATGGCTAACGCTTCGGCATGACCGGGATCACTAATTCCTAGGAAGCGACGAGTACTTTGTCCGTTCCCGTAGTACGCGGCGGTAGCAACTATACCGTCGTCTGATGCGGCGGCGTCGGTGTAGACCGGAGTGTAACCCTTGTCTATCTTCTGCGCCACTAAATGGCGGGTGGCACGCGCTCTGTGGGCTCTGCGCTCGTGGTCGTTTTCCACACTCATGTGGCGGGGGATAGGATGTACAGTCAGCCTTGGCAGGTGTTCCCAAGGAGGGCGTTCTGTAATGTAGCCTTCTGGTTCCTCGATTTGTGCCCCTAGGGAACGGAGTATAGCTCGTCCCTGTCTAGAGGCGCGCAGCCGAGACTCTTGCGCTTCTTTGTGGATGTCTATGCGGAGTGATATTGGAGTGTGAACTCCCATTCGTCGAATCTCATGTAGTGGGGTGTAATTCGGGAGTCCCAAGGCAACACGAATAGGTTTGCGCAGTTGCGTTTCTAATTTTTCTATCTGAGTGCGTGTTAGCCGCATGTAAGGGGCTGCGTACATCAAGTTAACACTAGACGGCACAAACATATCAAGGAAAGAAGAAATTCGAGTGCTCGGCTTTTGGCTTCACCAACAAGGCAAAGCGGACACTTGGGTTAAAAAAATCACGACACAGATCAATCAGATCACGCACATGATGAAACGGATTTCAAGGAAGCGACATGGGGTAAAAGAACATGAACTACTACGAATTTTCGAGGCGTTCATCATTCCGATCACTTAGAAAAGCAGAACCTCTACCCTCTTACCATGTTTGGTTTTCGCCAACACCTTTCCACGCAAGATGTGCTCATCCAGATCAAGGAAGAGGTGCTTGACCACCTCAGCCGCACCACCCCGAAGACCATTCTTACATTAGACGTCAAGGGAGCCTTTGACAATGTTACACATCAGGCCATACTAGATAACTTAAACACCACGGGATGTGGACTGCGAACTTTTCAATTCGTCAGTGCCTTCTTGCGAGACAGAACAGCAACTCTCCGCCTGGGCCCCCTCACCTCAACTTGTCTCCCCACCACGGCCAAAGGTACACCCCAGGGTTCGGTTATTTCACCTTTACTCTTTAACATCGCCATGCTCTACCTCCCGGCCAAGCTGCAAGAAATTCCTGGAATTCACCACGCGTTCTATGCTGATGATCTCACCATTTGGACAACCCGGGGCTCTAGCGGTGAGCAGCAAGACAGCCTACAGCAAGCTATTGACACAACAATGGAATATCTCCAACCTAGAGGACTAACATGCGAACCTACTAAATCTGGCCTTCTCGTTCTTCGAGCTCGCACTAGGGGAAGAAAAGCTAACACAACTCCCGATCCCCAGGTCAGCATATCCGGTGTTTCCATCCCACAAGCTCCCACGCTTCGCATCTTGGGAGTTCCATTCCATCAAGACGGATCCGGGTCAGCTCTCCTACCACAGCTACACAAGACAGTCTCCCAGCTGACGCATCTCATTCGCCGTATCCGGGGCTCCTCATATGGACTGCGAGAGTCAGACACATGTCGCCTCGTACAAGCCTTGCTCACCAGCCGTATCACTTATGGGACCCCCTTCGTCAATCTGAAACCCCAAGAGACTAGCAAGTTGGATGCTCTCATAAGAAAGACGTACAAATCAGCCCTCAGCCTGCCTACTTACACCGCGAACGAACGACTCATGAAACTTGGCCTCCACAACACCCTGAATGAACTTATCGAAGCCCAGCGCGTATCTCAGCTGCAAAGACTTGCCCTCACCCCCACAGGCCATCAGGTCCTTCATAATATAGGCCGAACCCCGCCCCCTGCTCGTCTTAACCTACAGCGCATCCCCCTTTCCATTCGGCAACAACTCAGAACAGCGCCCATACCCAGGCACATGCACCCCATTTGCAACCGGGCGCGAAGAGAAGCTCGAGTACGCCACCTCGAGAAGCGTTACGGCAATGACCCGCAGACCCGTTACACGGACGCTGCGCATCCCTCCCCCAATTCTCCGGCTACGCTTGTCACCCTGGACATTTCTGGCAACACCCTTACTGCGGCAACTTACCGAAATATGCCTACACCCGAAGCCGAAGCCCTGGCCATCGCCCATGCCATTACTACACATCGAAATCAGCCTTATCTCACCATCATTAGCGATTCACAGCAAGCCTGCCGCCTTTACCAGGCCGGTCTCGCCCCACAGCAAGCCTTACCCATGCTACGCTACCTACCTCCGGACCTAGAAGTGACCATTGTATGGACTCCTGGCCATGCCGGCCTGGTTGGGAATGAAGCGGCTCATGCCGCAGACCGCGATCTGCACTACCGGGCACTCCCAACTTCAAGGACCGACACTGGTTGCTACCCTCCCACCACTGAAGACACGCTCCCTGCCCTTGATTCCACCTTCAGTGCCCCCCGCACGGGGCACCTTGAGCAATCTTGGTGACGGTACTGGCGATACCGCGGACCCCGCGCCCCCAAACATACGCTGGATCCAACCGTGGCAATGTGTTTATAGGTGGAAGGTTAGAAACCATGAACGGTGGCCGTCGGAGCCTTGGTCAAGCTCCGGCCGATGGGCTCCCTGCCTGTCTACCAGGCAGGGAGCTCCGGGACCTCTTTGACTACCAGGGTAAGGTCAAAGGAGAAAGTACCCCCGTCTCCCTGCTTTTATACTATGCTTTATGGTATTGTCTAAAACCCCCTCCAACCGTGATCGGCCCCCTAAAAGGGGCCGCACCGAAGTATCGTTTCCCCCATTGCCATCTTTGACATTTCCTGAACCAGATAATTTTTCTCGATTTCTTGTGATGGAATCGCTCAATCCAACCCACCCTCTTGCATCTCAGTCAGTCTTCTTGATCGCCAAGTATCTTGAAGCCATAGTAGGAAAATCGTATAAATGCAAAAAACAAAGGTCTGGTGAACTCTTAATTGAAATAAATGACAAGCAGCAGTCTGCAAAGCTTCTAGCTCAGACTAGACTGGCTGATCTTGACATCCGGGTCACACCCCATCGGAGCCTCAACAGCTCGCAGGGTGTGATATCCGAGACAGACCTCCTGAACGAAACCGATGCGGATCTCCTTGCCGGCTTGAAGGATCAGGGCGTCACTGCCGTGAGACGCATCACCATCCGCAGAGACGACAAGGAGATTCCCACCAAACACATTATCTTGACTTTCGACCGCGCAATTCTTCCACAATACATAAATGCAGGTTTTATTCGTTGCTCCATCCGTCCGTACATCCCGAACCCGCGGCGCTGTTTTAAGTGCCAGCGGTTCGGGCATGGTACGAACTCTTGCCGTGGCCGAACGACGTGTGCAAAGTGCGCGGCGCACGATCATCCGAGCGAGAACTTCTCAGCCGAAACTCTCACTTGTGTAAACTGCGGGGGGTCGCATGCGGCATACTCCCGCAAGTGCGAAAAATTTCAACTAGAAAAGAAAATCATCAACATCAAAGTCACTGAAAACATCACCTTCCCAGAGGCGCGAAAGAGGTTCGCCTCTTTCCCCCTGGGGAGGTACGCCGACGCGGCTCGCCGGAGGGCGGAGCGGCGTCTCGTTTCCACAGGGACCCAGTTCAGCGAGTCTGACCTGGTCCCTCGCCCCCCCCCCCCCCCTGGGTTGCCTCTGGCAGCCCAACCCGCCACCACGCCGCTTGCTGAGGCAGCAGCGGTTGTGGTGGCAACCTCTTCCGTCGGGACCGGTGCCGCTCCCGCCTCGGTCTCCCCGCCCTCCAGTGCGTTGGAGGGTACAGAGGTGATGGACACCACGCGCCCCGCACCGGTTCCCACCGCCACCGCACCGCCTGTGCCACCTCTGGCGCCCCGGACGCCCTCGGCGGTGGCGGCTCAAACGAAGGGCTCCCGAGGGGGGGCCAAGTCCAGGGGGCCCGGTCCGTCGGGCACTCCTCAGACATCCGACGACGAGATGGATGTCGGGCCGTTCCTGCCTGCAACGCAGCGCAAGGAACGCGTCCCGACGCCAAAGCCTCCCGACAAGCCAAAAAAGGCGAGAGTCACAGCCCCGAAAGACGACACATAAACAAACACACACACTCCAGTAGCTCTTACACTAAATAATGGGAAGAGAAAACATAATTCAATGGAACTGTAGAGGCCTTCTTAAAAATCTTGACGATGTATACGAAATACTGCATGCTAATCAGCCAAGTGTGATGTGTCTTCAGGAGACGCATTTGAATTCCAAGCACACAAATTTCTTAAATAGGTACATGGTCTTCAGAAAGGACAGGGATGGCTGCACACACTCTTCGGGCGGTGTAGCCATAATAGCCCGGAAATCCCTAGCATGCCACCCTGTCGCTCTCAACACCGTCCTTGAGGCTGTAGCAATACGCACAATAATTTTTAATAGGTTGATAACGGTATGCTCCATATACATTCCTCCTGATGTCACACTTTTGAGCTCTGACTTCGAGGCGCTGGTCGACCAGCTGCCCGAACCGTACATCCTAACAGGCGTCCTTAATGCACACAACTCTCTTTGGGGCTCCTCCAGAACGGATGCCCGAGGTCGCCTGATAGAGAAATTTCTTACATCTTCAGAAGCATGCCTTTTCAACCAAAAACAGCCTACATACCATAACTTAGGACATAATACGTACTCACATCTCGACTTGGCTATTGGTTCTGCAATTCTCTTTCCATGTCTTGAGTGGGGCGTGGGCACGGACCCATATGGTAGTGACCACTTCCCCACATCCCTAACATACATAGGTAAAGGCCCATGCAGTCCATCTTCCCATAACAGGTTTAATGAATCAGAAGCAAACTGGAGTACATTCACAGAAACATCTAAACTACACCACACAACCATAAAACACATACACGTTGAGGAAGCAGCCCAACTCGTCACGGCGCACATAGTCGACGCCGCCGAAAAGTCCATGCCCCAGGCCTCCAGTGCGTCCCGCAACCCAAGGAGGCCCTGGTGGAACGAGGACTGCAGGCGGGCACGAGAGGCCCAGAACAAGGCGTGGGGTGTCTTTCGCCGGTACCCCACGTCAGATAACCTCATTTCGTTTAAACGGGCAAAGGCTGTTGGGAAGCGAGTGCGTCGTGAGGCGAAAAGGGAGAGTTGGCGCACCTTCCTCACTTCCATCAACTCATACACCGACACACACAAAGTCTGGACACGAATACGAAAACTAAAAGGACAACAGACACACAGCCTGCCCCTTGTTAGTACAACAGGGGACACACTGGAAGACCAGGCTAACAGACTTGCACAACACTTCGAACACGTGTCCAGTTCAGCACACTACACAAAAACGTTCATGAAACACAAGACATCTGTAGAAAAGAAGTCCCTGCGTGATAACAATAAGTCGCACACTTCTTACAATTCTCCTTTTTCAATTCATGAGCTGAAGGTTGCTCTGAACGCATGTAAGCCTTCAGCTCCAGGTGCAGACAAAATCACATACACCATGATACAACACCTACACCCAGACACTCTTGAAACACTCCTACATCTATACAACAACATATGGCTTTCGGGGCACATTCCTCGCTCTTGGAGAGAGGCCATAGTAGTGGCTTTCCTGAAGGAAGGAAAGGACCCTTCCTCTCCCGCTAGCTATCGGCCCATCGCCCTCACAAGCTGCCTGTACAAGCTCCTCGAGAAGATGATAAACAGGAGACTCATGTACTTTCTTGAGTACAATGGTCTTCTCGAGAGCTGCCAGGCAGGCTTCAGGGCGGGGCGGTCCACCAACGACCAACTCGTCGCGCTCGAGTCCTATATAAAGGACGCCTTCATTCACAAGCAGTTTTGCACAACGGTATTTTTTGACCTTGAGAAGGCCTATGACACCGCTTGGCGTTACGGGATCCTCTGTGACCTAAAGTCTTTCGGTGTTTCGGGCCATATGCTCAACACCCTTGCTAGTTATTTGTCCGAAAGAACGTTTCGCGTGAGAGTAGGTAGCACACTCTCAAGAGTTCATGTGCAAGAAAACGGCGTTCCGCAAGGTGGAGTGCTAAGCTGCACTCTGTTCATAGTTAAGATGAACTCCCTTGGGAAGGCACTGCCACCTACAATTTCTTATTCAATGTATGTAGACGACATCCAGGTATCTTTTAAATCATGTAATATGTCCATCTGTGAGCGTCAAGTCCAGCTCGGTGTCAAAAAACTTGCCAGCTGGGCAGACAAGAACGGTTTTAAACTTAACCCAGAAAAAAGCACCTGTGTTGTCTTCTCCAGGAGGCGTGGGATCCATCCGGACCCAGACATTATCCTTAATGGCGTATCGATTCCTGTGAGGAAGGAACACAAGTTTTTAGGTGTGGTGTTGGATGAAAGGTTTACGTTCATCCCTCACATTAAACAATTGAAACATAAATGTCTAAAGGCTCTCAACATTCTTAAAATCTTGTCCCACCAGTCGTATGGAACGGATAAGCAACTCCTGTTACGTATTTTCAGAAGCCTAGTGGGGTCTAGATCGGACTATGGGAGTGTTGTGTATGGGTCAGCCACTAAAACAGCACTTAAAATGCTCGACCCAGTGCTCCACTTGGGGCTTCGCCTCTCTTGTGGCGCATTCCATACGAGCCCTGTACAGAGTCCTTACGCAGAGTGTGACAAATGGTGCTTATCACACCAGCGAACCTATGTTGACTTGTTATATGCCTCTAAAATTTCATCAATGGACAACCATCCTTTTAAACCGGTTTTTAATGATACATCCACATCAAAGCTCTTTTTTAAATCGCCCATCCATTCCTGTTCCCTTCTCGCTCAGAGTAAGGGACGAGGTCACTATTCATGAGGTCTCCTTTGTAGACACATTCAAGTCATCTATCACCGATCTTGTAGCACCATGGCATCTTCGTCCTGTTGCATGTGACTTGTCTTTCTTAAAATACAATAAGAACAGGACACCAAAAAGTGGGATTTTGCAGCATTTCATGTATATACAGGATAAATACAAGGCTGCAGAGTTTTTCAGCGATGCATCTAAAACGTCCACTGCGGTGTCTTGTGCTGCGCATGGGCCCAATTTTGAAGCATGTAGAACAATGAATGTTAATACAAGTATTTTTACGGCAGAAGGATATGGCATATTTCTGGTTGTAAGTCACATAGTTGAACATCGTATTCCTACATCCGTCATTTATACAGATTCGTTGAGCGTCGTCCGTGCATTATCATCCGGAAAGTCATCAAAAAACCATGTCATTAATCTTGTCTTCAAAACAATTATGGTAGCTTATTCCTCAAACCTTGGGGTGACTGTGTGTTGGGTGCCAGGCCATTCTGGCATTGGCGGTAATGAAGTCGCGGATGAAATGGCCGCCAATGCTGCACTCCGAAACACAGTAGACATGGCAACACTACCGTACACAGACCTCAAGCCACACATTAGACAACAACTCCGTAAAACTTGGCAAGCAGACTGGAGCGAACAGACAGACAAAAAACTACACGTAATAAAACCACACTTGGGACAATACACAACTGACTCACACAACAGGCACATTGAAGTTACCTTAGCTAGATTACGGATAGGCCATACACATGTGACGCACTCGCACCTGCTCACGGGATCTCCAAGACCCCTGTGTAGCAGGTGTGGGGAGGGCCTATCCGTAGTCCACATACTCATACAATGCAAGGCACTTGACACAACACGACACAAACACTTCAGACAACTGTACAGACAACATATTCCCCTACACCCATCCCTGTTTCTAGGTGACGATGCCATGGTTTCTGTTAAACGCGTTTTCAAATATTTGTCAGACGTCAAGTTTTTAAACCTCATTTCCTATCACGCATCATGAAATCTGGCCCTATACACCAGCCATCACCATCATCTTTATTGATCTTACTATGTCCAGTTTACACGTTTTATACCTACCTTTTGTGGTAATCACTTCTTTTCATTAAATAACTTCTCTGGCGCTCTTTGCCCTCGTCGGCCTTGCGCCATTAAACAAAAACCATCATCATCATCAGAGTGGGAGGACGCTATGAGTGTCTATTTATTTTTTACATTCTTACCCTGCCATTCCCATTTCCCCAATTTTATTGTTGTTTTAAATGAGGGGCTGTATACACCCCCTACACTAACCTCTTTTAAAATCGTCACATTTACAGCACCATTTTATTAAAACATCATTCAAAATGATCAACCATTGCATTGGCGCTCTTTGGCCATCGTTGCCCTTGCGCCATAAAACAAACAGATACATACATACAAGAACAAAATAACGAAATTCTACCGCCGCGGTCAGCAATTGCGGTCACTTTTCACTGAAGCACATGCACAGCGATTAACCAAGCTCTCAATCACTTTCAGTACAAACGTTATGTCGATTTCTCTCTAAGAAAACACTACAATAAATGGCACTGCATGTTAAAAAATATGGCGTCTTTTTTCAACACATATCCCCCCTCCCCGCCCCCCCCCCCCTGAAGGCCCGTTTTTTTTCGGGGAAAGGTGGTAACCCTAACACGCACACACACACACACACACACACACACACACACACACACACACACACACACACACACACATATATACCTACAGACACAAACCCATATCACAAACACAAAAAATAGAAAAAATAGCACTTCACACAACACGACACAAACACTTCAGAGAACTCTACAGACAACATATTCCCCTACATCCATCGCTGTTTCTAGGAGATGATGCCATGATTTCCGTGAAACGTGTGTTTCAGTACTTGTCAGACGTGAAGTTTTTGAACCTCATCTCCTATCACGCATAATCATATCTGGCCCTATACACCAGCCATCACCATTGCCGTTAATTGACTTTATTGTTATTTTGGCTTTAGTAGCCACTATTTTATTTTAGATACTTTTGTTTGGCGCTCTTTGCCCCAGCTGGCCTTGCGCCAAAAAACTCTAACGATCATCAAAAATAGAACACGGAAAGTCAGCGCATTGTCAGCACGAAAGTCAGCACATGGCACAGAGGAAACCATCGAAAGCACAACGTCCGAACACCCACAACTTTTAACCCAGGTCAGTTTCGCCGGCATGCCGCCTTGAACCAACAGTGCAGTCTCTCCTTAGTCGCCTGCAGTGCCTAAACGATGATGTGCTGATGATGAACGGATAAGGTAGGAAGACGAAGGATATGCGCCGATGGTAAATAAATGCAGGGAAAACCATGAAGAAAGCTTGGCAGTTCAAGTTGTTCGCTGGCGTTACAATATACAGTTGTCTTTACGCTGAACAGCAAACTTTCGCAAAACACAGAGCGCGAACTCTGCTGTGGGGTGAACAAAAGTGTGAGCTTTCCGCTGCGCTGAGCTTTCCGCTGGCACAGATGATGTTGACGGCCCAATTTAACGATTGCGCTAGTTCATTTAGTGTGCTCAAAACGCCTTTCAGGGCCCCTTTAAACTAGCGCTTTATATAGCTGGGTAACTCCAATTTAGTTCTAAATAAATAGGTGTGAATAATTTTTATTGTGCGCTAAACTTTCTGAAATCTGAAAGGAGGCGATATCTGGTGTGTACACATGACGTTGTCGTTCGTATGCACATCACGTGACCTGGAACCCTCACAGCTGCAATAATGCTTTAATACTGGTCCAAGTTTTGTTATTGCGAACTTTTTTTCTGCTTGTTCCTGTTCTCCAGAGATCCATCGCGGCCGCGGTGGCTGATTTTCTGATGGAAACGAAAAGCGAAAATGCCAGTGTGTCGAGATTCGGGCGCACGTTAAAGACCCCCCCGCAGGGGGTCAAAATTAATCCGCAGCCCTCCACTACAGTTCGCCTCATTGTCCTGTTGTAGCTTCGGCGCGCTAAACCCCACAATCAAATCAAATGTTTTGCAGGGAGGATACTTCCAAGAGCGGCGCGAAACTTCAGTACCGTGCAACTAACTGCAGTGTTTCGGTTTCGAAAACTGGGCTTGGCTATTCGCGTCGCATCGGCCCTATTACGCGAAAGAAAAAAGAGCTCACAACGCTTATTCGAAACCAGGCTGTATTTTATTGCGGTTTTAGTTGAGGCCAAGTTTTTTAGTACCGCTCTTAATCTTACGTGCAGATAAGATAAGAATATTGCCGCGTCACTCACTGTCATGGTAGCCGGCATTCGATTTGGCAGCATACTTGCTGGTAGATGTGAAAACTCCGCTTTCAAGCGGGCGCTATCAGCAAACCCGTTTCGATTCATAGTGTCTCGAGTGCTGTCATTTCACTTGAGATAGAGAGCATATACTACACAAAATCTCTGTTGCATCGGGTTGAAGATTCTCGAAGGAATTTCCGCAACCCGTTTGCCCGTCATTTAATACTTCCTCCATGCCTGTATACCTTACTGAGGCATCGACAGGCCGGTCGCTATGCTTTCCCGATCAGCTGCGCTTTATCGGAAGGGCTGTGACGCGGCCCGAGCTCAATACAGTTGAACCTCGATTTTACGAAGTCACCGGACCCGCAAATTATTTCGTTCAATTGGGAACTTCGTAAAATCGAGAGAACGACAAATGTATTGCCTAGAGAAAAAGCTTGCGATTTTCACCTGCGCGCCCTTTGAGAGCAGCGTGAGCACACACTCCTCGTAGCTGGCCAGTGAAGTCAAAGCGTCCTCGGCCCCCTCGTGTGCCCCAGCAAACCGCCTCAGAAGGTCGACGCCGTCCATCACCTGGCTTGGTGTGCTCTCGGGAGCTTCGACAATATCCGGATCATTCGCATATTCAGGCTCCTCTTTTGCGCCGGAAATAACGTGCACTCTCTGCTCGTCGTCCGCTCTGTTGTGCCAGTGTGCGCGTCTGCGTCGGCGTTGTTGTGCCAAAGCGCTCGGCCCAAATTCGTTGCACGGGGCGACGCTCAAACAGCGGGGCCGATTCACGTGTCGTTCAAACCAGGCCAAACCGCCCGCGGCCGACAGGCTCAAACATGCACCGCCGCAGAGTCGCCTCATCCTTCTGCGTCGCGGCGGCTCGGCCGAATCCTGCATCGGGTGAACGACGGGCAACCGACATGCCGCCACTCGCCTAGAGGCGGCTTCGTGGAGACGGTGTGGGCGTCGCCCTCCCTTTCCCCATCGTGGCGGCTCGGCTGACGCAACCGCTTCGCTTCCTATCGTTGGATTTCAAACTTCGACCAGCGAGAGTCCCAACTGGAGTGATTAAAACTTCTCGAGGCTCCAACGGACTTCCGGGGGTATAATAACCCGCCCGGAGGCACTTTTCGTCGGCACTCTTTGGCGGTACTTTTCGGAGGCACCGAGTGGAGAGGGGCTGTCGCCTTTGTGCGAGCCATGTAACGTTTGCTTACCCTTGTACATACTGTATATAAATGTTGCTGCAACTTTTCGTCGGCTCGAGAACTTAATTTCATCGCTGTGCTCTGCGCCGCGTCGATAGCAGACGGAGCAAGGCAGCGTCGCTACGCCGGTGACTGCGCTCGGATGGCCAGTCCCAACAACGGTGACAGCGTCGGGATATGGCTGATTCCCAACATTGGTGACAAGCTGGATGCGAGTCACAAATTGGTGACTGCGGCTAGAGGGCCCAGTCCCAACATTGGAGACAGCGCTGGGATGCCCAGTCCTAACAGCGTTCACGAAGTCGTCGAAGTTTCTGTGCTGCGGCCACCTCGTCACGCCGACGAAGCTCTTCCCAACAACTGGGCGATGCTTCTTCGTGCTCGTGTTGCGGGCTTGGGGAGCTGGCAACACGAGCTAACAGCCAGCTCCACTGCCAGCTCGTGCGCTCGCACTGCGCTGCCAGCACACTGCCAGACATTCAGACGCCATAAATTTGGAGAAAAAAAAAAAAACCTTTTTCTATGCATCTTTTTTCCATGAATGCTTCCTTAAATCGGGTTTGGCAGAGAAATTTGTCTGGTTATATCGAGTTCGTCAAAGCATTAAGAGTATGGGCAATGGCGGGGAGAATCCGAATTTGTTCGTTATATCGGGAAATTCGTAAAATCGAGTTTCAACTGTATATGCTTGGATGAGGACGCCTGTCTCAAGCGCCTCTTCGATTTAATTGAATTTTATTATACCTCTATGCAGTAAAAAGAATAGGGCGCTAAATAGACGAACATGGAGGTAGGCACATATATATACGATCCAAGTGCCAATTCGAACTGTTTATTTATGAAAAGGCATGCTTACTTATACACAGAACCCGAGTACATATGATGTGAATACGTTCTGAGGGGCTTCACCAGCATGAAATTGAGTTGCTTACGTATTGACCAGACAGCGATGCGAAGGGCTCGAGAGAGAGAGAGAGCTAATAAAAGTCAAAGATAGCAAATGAGCGCGCAAACATATGTGCAATTTAGGGATTTCGCTTACTGCAATGAAGGCTGCACGACCATCCAGTACGAGTAAATATTGGATCTTTGCATTTGTTTTGTTCGAATGATGTATAACGCGCAGTCAGAGTGCCCAGATCACGTCTTATATATTTGCCTACATATTTTGCCGCAGCTGAGGCTATGACTGCTGGCACTCGCGTTTGTTAACGCTCTCAGAAGACGAGAAACAGCTTGTAGGCGTCTGTTTAGTAGGATTACGTTGTCGAGCATGTGGTTCAACCCAGACAACACAAACACATCCTGAGCACATCCCGAGGACGTTCTATTGAGGACATCATGATGTCCTCAGTATGTCCTCTTCTGATGCTCAATTGGTACTGAAAAGGTCCTATTGTCCGGCCTCAGCACATCCTCAGAACATCCTCAAGATGCAGCCAAGGATGATTACAGTACATTCGCAGGACTACTGTACGACGTCAGGACATTTTGAGGACTACTTTCTAGTCATGCTTTTTTTGCTAGGTGTTATGCACAGGGTGTTCGAGAAAGGAGGGGCCTGGGCTTGATACTGCCATCCCCGACGTATTTGTGCAATTGACTCTTTGCCAAGGTATGTCACTTTGTGTACCCCTGGAATCTCCACTGGGTACATCCTTTATGTGTTGCATTAATCTAAAACCAGTACTGCCCAAGCCTCCTCGTTATGACACAAGTATGCAAAATATGCTGGAGATAATAATTTATTGCACAAGCAAATGCATCGTAGTGCAATGTGAGGCGACACATGCTGTGAATCGTCACCGCAGTCCACTGGAGAGCCTAGTAGTCACTGGAGTCCAACTGCCCCAACGACCCTAGAAAAATGATACAAGCAGAACAAATTAGCAAAGCATATACACAAGAATTTTCTCTGAACTGGACCCCACCATTTTGTAATTAATGATGATCCAGCTTCTGGGCATTTCTTGGGGACTACGGGGCGAGCAGACGATAGCGCAATCACACCCTGTTGCGCTGTGGCGTCCTTGGTTATCAGACATCCCAGCGGCATCGAAACTCGGTGTCACTTATTCGGTATGTCAACAGCGTGAACTTTAACAGTGCTTAAGGGGAACGTTTAAAGCGACGGGGAGCAGCCAGCTTTGCCCATTAATTCCGTTCTCAACCCGCTAAGGCGGCAAGCGTGCACCCTACGTGTGCTGTCGTGATGGGGGTTGCCTGTGAGGATATGTTTTGTTGTGCCAGCAGGACGAATGCCCAACGTTTTATCACCAATTGACGTTTACTTTCTTCATTGTGGGCAGGTTTCCGTCATTGACTTAACTTGGCAATGCACAGCAGCCACCCGTCCGGGTGTCATTACGCCGTTGTTCGCTGAACAAACTATCGGCATAAGCGCAAAGTGCTCACACAAGAAACGTGTTAAGTGCACCACGACAAAAGAAGTGTCTGCATGTGTGGAGTCTATTCACTTCACAAATTTCCTGCATCCCTCGAGAGCCGCCGTGAATGGGTCGTCGTGTTGAATCGGAAAGTGTTCGAACCTAGCAAATTTGTGAGAGAAGGTACGGTCCTACGCTGCTTTGTAAGCACTGTTTATTTACTGTCATGCTAAATCCTTATCGCATGTGTCTGTGCTCTGGAGGTATTCTCTGTTCATTTCATCCACGGGAAAGTGGTAAAAATCAACCCTACACCTTTGCTGCAGCTAGGGTACGCGAAAACGGCGAGCTGAAACCGAAATAGGAGTGTCGCGGTGGCGAAGCATGCCCGGTCGTTTCGGTAAATCGCTAAAACGCAAAACCTCTTTAAACGTGCAATAAGTGTTTAGCATGAGGGTGAATAAACAGTGCTCCCAAAGTAGAGTACGACGGTATTTACTCTCACAAATTTGCTACTTTTGAAGTCCCTCCGCTTCAGCACAACGACCCATTCGCGGCGGGACTCGAGGGGTGCAGGAAATTTGTGCAGCAAATAGACTCCCCACACGCCGACACTTTCTTTGCTGTGGTGCAATTCACACGTTTCTTGTATGAGCACTTTGCGCTTACGCGGATTGTTGGTGCAGCCAACAATGGCATAATGACGCTCAGACGGATAGCTTCTGTACATTTCCAAGTAAAGGCAATGACTGCAACCTGCCCTGAATGAAGAAAAAATAAATATCAATTGGTGATAAAAGGTCGGGTGTACGACCTGCTGGTGCGGCGAAATGTAGCCTCACAGGCAACCCCCATCAGGACAAAGCTCGCGTTGGGGGGCACGCTAGCTTAGTGGGTTGAGAACGTAATTAATGGGCAAAGCTGATAGCTGTCCAACGCTTCAAACGTCCCCCTTTAGGCACTGTTAAACTTCACGCTGCTAACATACCGAATAAGTGACACTTACCGATTTTCCATGCTGCTGGGATGTCTGATAACCACGCACGGTACAGCCCAACAGTGTGTGTGACTGCGTCGTCGTCTGTTGGCCCCGCAGTCCCCAAGAAATGCTCGCCAGGTGGTGCATCGGTCGCCAGAAAATGGCCAACCCGGCAAAATTCTTGTCTATAAAAAATGAGAGCATTACAACTTCGTTGCATTATTACAGACTTTGACAACCTGACTAAAATGCTAAAAAATTTGCTCACCCAGCTGCACGGCTATATTTTCAAAGTTCTAAAGGGGAAGTATTGCCGTTCATGGTGCAGTGCCTTCCAAGGTGTGCTGAATGAGTAGTAGCCATTATTTAATTACCTTTACCCAATTAGCTTAGAATGCAGAATGCATAGACCACGCTCCAAATGTTTCTCTAAAATTTTAAGCTATTTTCTTCCCAAGGTATTGACAGTGCCCTTTCCCTCACACCATCCTCCATGCCAATTAGATCTATCAACATACTCGCAATTCACAGGTGGGCTAAATTTAAATTTAAGTAGATCGCTATTCCTGAACCTGTTAAGCAAAAAGTCGATACTGACCGTGAAGTGTATTACAATAACATTTTAGAAGCTTCAGGTAGCATGAAAACACATTGAAAACCGGTAGCATGAAAACCCATCACTGAGCAGGCAGCAGCTGTTCCTTGCAACAACTCCAAAAACCACAATTCCGGGACCCATCACTTTCTTAAATTGTGGGTCCTGATAGGGAGCAACAAGTGGTCCAGAGTCATGTGCAATGGACAAACAAGGTCACCTTGTAGGATTTTGAGGTTTTTCAGATTTATATCCTTTTCCGCCAACCTACAGCACAGTTGCACTAGGGGATACTGGGGCTTACGCACCACCCTCTTTAGTGTCGACATGGTTCTCAAATGGAAACGCACTCCATGCGTCCAAGGGGCCCAAATGCTCAACATCAGATGCCAAATTGCACAATCCATGCACACTGTGCGTGACATTGTGCTCACCATAGGCAGCAGCAAAGCCCTTAACAAAATACCTCAAAAGTCTATTTGCATACAGCACATCGCATGCCGGCGTACAAGATGTTGTAAGGATTAGGATAACCACATGGAAAGTGAGAAAGTTCTGGTACAAGTTTTCAGGTAATGCTGTGGAAAGGACTACAGGCCCTTCGTACAGCAAACAAAGCGTAGTTCAGCAGCTTTCGAGTGATCCAGTTCTGGAAGACTTCGTAGCCTCCTATTGAAGTCACACGGAACAAATTCGGCTAATTCAAAGTTTCCTTCTGAAACCTCATTGGCTACAAGTGTCCACAGGTTTTGTCGTGGCTCCCGAAACCACAGAGCAAGTAGTTTGCGCATAACACCAAGACAAACATGTTGCATGTAGTCAAGGGGAACGTTCTCAATAAGGCCTATAGGTATACCCGCGTGCTGTTCTTCCTGTGCCTTGTCACGAAAGCTCTGATCTGTGCGTAACTCCTGTCTCATATCTGGGTAACACACCCTGTTCTCATGTTTGCCTTTCACAATGCACTTTGAGCAGCAGAAGAAGTCTGGATGGCCTTTTGTGCACAAAACAAATGCTTTAGCAGGAGCATCACATACTAATGCATGCAGCATCATAAAAAGGGGTTTGTAATGTAACAGTTATGCCATCACCAAACAACACTTTCATTTCATCAACAAAACCTGACAGCGAATCATTCGCGTCACTGGGCTTGCTACGGCCGAAGAAGCACTCACATCAAATAGCTCCTTCTCAACATTGTTCACATGGCCAAGAGTGACCCAAAAGGTAGTTCTCGTGCTTTTACATATTTCTAGGCCGTCTATATTGAAGGAAAGGCTGAGTTCTGCAGGGAGCTCTGGGCAATCCTGAAGTATTTTGCACAGTTCTGCTTTTACACTGAAGTGCTGGTACAGTTGAAAGCTTTATTACAGTAAACACGGAAGCGAATGCCGCTCAATACATGCAGAGCGCTCTGGTGAGAGGATGGCGTGCTCTCACAGTTTGCGCGATTGGCGGATGCACTCCCTGAAACGCCTTATCGCATGCCTGCCTGCTGCATCAGTTAGTCACGGAGGATGACATTTTTTTATCACCCAATTAGGAAGCGAAAAGAAAACGTTTTAATCCATTCGCGCCGTTTCGCGCTTGATAAAAAGCCCTTCATCGGCACATGTATTCTCTGGAATCATGCCCTGGTATCTAACGTAGCTACTGCAGCAGCGCAATCAACCGTTGCCAGGGGGTCGATCCGCCAAATGTACGAGCTGCGACAGTTCGCCATCCCATCACTAGACCTCTATGCATGTACTGAGCGACACACGCTCCCGTGTTTGCTGTACAGGGTGTTGCGACGATAATTGGAACACTTTAAAAAATTTTCCTGAGGTAACCACCGCTCTGTTTGCACTGAAACTTGCCACGAAGGTCGCATTTTGTGGTCTATTTTGTTTTATACCGGGAACAACGACGGTACTTACCTTTGTATTCTGAAAATAAATAAAAACAATTTTAGCCTACAGCAAACTGGCGGCTGATTTGGACGTGCGAGCCAGCGCAAGTTGATGTTGGAACGACGGAACCACCGGGGGCATGCAGAGCGAAACGCACGTTTGGGATTCAAGGTAGGAAGGAGCCAAATGGAGCAGCAGACGATCAGAAAATGCAACTAGGAATGAACTAGCAGACGATCAGAAAACCCTGTTTTCGGGCTCGCACGTCCAAATCAGCGCCATTTTTTTACAGGGGAAAATCGTTTTTATTTATTTTCAGGATAAACAGGTAAGTACCGTCGTTGTTCACGGTGTCAAACAAAATAGACCACAAAATGCGACCTTCGTGTGAAGTTCGAGAGCGAACCGAGTGACGGATCGCTCAAGAAAAATTTTTAAAGTGTTCCAATTATCGTTGCAACACCCGGTATAAAGCTTTTGAGTGTACTTTCCCCCTGAACGTTGCGAAGTACCATTGGACCTTGGTGTGTGCAGCAGGGCTCTTCCAGACGATGGCAGTGATGAAAAACACGTGTGGCTGTGCAACACACCAAGCAATGATGTAACTGCGGCAAGGGTCGATTTAGAGTTTACCGCCCTCTCCTGCAGTTTGTGCCGAAACGCCAACGTGGTGTCTCCATCGTCTTCGTTAACAAAACTGTGGTCTGACAACTCGTGATCTCCGCTGGACAGGGGCCACGCAACGCGACTCTCGATGTGGCGGCGGTTTATTACAGACACAGCAGTATGTCACGAACTTTGCTGCTGGTGGTTGCTCGGACTGGGATTACGCCTACACCTCGAGCGGGTGCTAGCATCTAATTAAGTTGCTTCTAAACAAAGCCCACGTTGTTGCGATGTCGACGGCTTGGGCTCAAAGTCGATTTGCGCGCTGCCAACTAACGCGTAAAATGCATCGACGTGGCGCTTCCGTTCCCGCCTGAGCTGCCGCTCGCTGCTTTCTGACATTTGGAATCCAGTAAAATTATACAGAGAGCTCACGTTTGTTATTTGCACCCGCGACAGGTACTTACCTCCGTGCGTGGCGGCCATCTTTCTGAAGCCGACTGGCTCGTCTTCAACTTTCTACTTGGCTTGACTAGAATAAGTACTTGCGCATGGTGGCCAGCAACAAAATAGAAGTGCTGAAAAATTGTTTCACACAGAACGCATGCACTTACTGAACATTTTCTCTTATGCATCATTTTTAATTTTAAAATTTGCAGAAGATGTTTGTATTCTTCTGAATGTTGAAAAGGTACCCAGCCAGTAAATTAGAAGCGCTATTTTTTTACCTGTATTACCAACAAACAATGTGGACGAGAACGCTAATCACTATCTGTGTGAAATACCTGCGCGTGAAAACTATATTAGCGAGCGTTCCCATTGTCTTCTAGTGACCAAAATTAGCACATCCTGAGAAAGTCCTCAAATAAACGTTTATAAGACACCAAGCGCACTGACGTACTGAGGATCACCTGAGGACATAGCAAAATCAGTGAGGACGTTTGGACCTTTTGAGGACGTCCTGAGGACCTTGTGTGTTGTCTGGGAATAACCATCAGTTTGTAACAGCGCTGTAACATATTGAGCTGCTTTATTGTAACGTACATATGTCCAGGCCGCGGCCTCCGCGATCGGCTGCCGGCGGCGCTGACGCCGGCGTGCCGGTACGCCGCCGGCAGCCGATCGCGGAGGCCGCATCCAGGCTTTCCCTGCAGGTTACTCCCATAGCCCGGGATAGCGCTCGAGTACAGTCGCTCAGTTTGTTCGAGATCTGGACCAACACTCCGTGCCGGCGGCCACCTTCGTGTAGCACGGTGCCACTGTGCACCACGCCGATATTCGGGGCAACCCCGGTCCGTGAGGTAGTTATGACCAGAGCTCTCTCTGGTCGTCGTCTCATGCTCGGTGTTTCGCTGTCGACGTTAACGCCCGTTCACACTGCGACGAAAGCGACGAGAATTCTGTCGCTTTGTCGCGCGACGACAAAAATTGGTCCCGACCATTCGCCAAAAACGGTCGTCGCGCGACAAAGCGACGGAATTTCCGTCGCAATACGCGTTTTTTGAATCTGATATTTATGTGCATCTCGTGCCTCCTCATTATTGAGTGTGAGTTTATAGACACCGTCCTCTGGAAAACAAACAAACCAAAAAACAACATTGCGTGGCGGTTCCGAAACCAGAACTAACTCGCAACAAGACGACGCAAGCCAACAGCAGTCGCAGCCTATAACAAGACTGCCGCTCTGCCGCTTTGCAATATTCGCGATCGTCTGCGATCGCGTGCGTCCATTCTGACCTAATGATCATTCGCAACCTGTTTTCGGCCCAATCGAGGGTTATCAAATCGATCCTCACATCCAGTCGGAGATCTGCGACCACCCAGATGAGCCAAGGAGAAGCCACCAAGACCCTTTGCAGCGACGGACTCGTCTGGATAGACATGGAAGTAAGGATACATAACGTCGGGGTAAACGTTGCATTTCCATCACTGCAATGCAGAGATGTGCGGAGAGAACGGAAGAGAAGGAGTGCTGTCGTTGGAGATCTTCTCTCTAATCGTTCCACGCTTCTTGGCAACATTAGGCATATAGCAGCCTGTCCTCAGTTCCTAATTTCGAGATCAATCCGACATCCGGCACATTGCAACATGTTTCTGAGCACGCCGATTTCTACAAGTTTAGTTGGAGACTTGTACCTGAATTACTATTTTGCACGATTACAGGGCTTTGGGAATTTGTCACTTCCTTGCATATGGATCTTGTGCATTGATGGAAGTTGTGCAAGGGATTGTTACACATATGACACAATTCCGCTTACTGTTTTAGGTCGGCAAATCAGCTTACACTTCGGATTAAGCATTGGTCATCGTTCTATTGATGCAGTTTATTCGCAGTACTTTAAGCAAGCCGTGCTCCCTGTTTGATTCAGTGGGCATGGTTTATTTAGTTGATTATTAAGTTGTGTGAAAATGAATACGTATCTCATTGGCAGCAAGTAGACTGCATATTTTGGGCAAAATTGGGCAGTGTGTGCCCTTATTTTCGCAGCGAAGCGAGAAGGGCAGTCGGAATCTTTGCAGCCCCAAGTAATATGCTGAGAGCAGACGACATGTGCAGCAGACGATAGGGTGACCGCTTCATTAGGTATGCGCACAAGCACTGCGCATCTGCGGTAAAGTCACAAGACTGCTCTAGTAAGACTGAATGACGTGCCCTTTTCTTCATCCCACAGTATTCATGCTAACTGCGATACAGATAACACCTAAAAAAACTACAGTTTTTGGAGGCGTGCTGGCTTCCTGGGGTTCCTAAAGCCAGATTGCCGAAACAGCCGCCCACATGATGGTCTAAGTAGTTGTCTTTTGGGAGTAATAGCAAGGCTGTGTGTTTTTTTTTTTTTTGGTCTCCGTTTTATAGAAGGCAGAATGCTGTTTTCTCTGTTTATGCGCATGTGTTACAGTTTATGGATACTTGGTGCGGTATGCTCTGAGCATGGTAAGAAGCAGTGGTATTGGAGGGACAAATTTTCTGTCCTGTAATAATCTTAAGTTGCCTTTGCAGAATTTAGTTCTTTCTTCATGCAGTGAAGACAAGCCGCTGTGATGAGTCATGCCGGTGTGGAAAACACGGAACTGATATAGACGACAACAGTAGACTGATTTAAGCAACATTTCACACTAACCGAAATCATAGTGAGCTGTGAAATGCGTAATCGTTTGAACGGAGCAAAGTTGTGTGCTCCCTTCACAGTTCTTTTATGCGATGGAGGAAATCTGTGCTCAGAGCGTGGCGAGAAATTCAGCCTACAATTGATTCCTGTTCTGGTACTAATGTTATAGTTTTTCTCAATGGTGCGTGCAGCTGACCGGTCTGGACCTTGTGAATGACCGCATCATGGAGGTGGCCTGTGTGGTGACCGACAAGGACCTGAACCCCCTTTCGGGGGTGAGTGCGCTTTCCGGTGCTTTGGGCATGTAGCCTGTGCATGCGTGCTGTGAGATAAGTGCAAGTTACGGGGGCTTCAGAGCGTGCTGGCACAATTATGGGCCCTGTTGTTGGTTCCAGGGGAGATCCTGTATAGGTTCCGACAGAGGTAAGTACAATTAAAGGGATACCAGTTACCAGATACCAGTACCAAGAGATACCAGTTCACTGTACCAGTTTCGTGATAGCCAGGAATTCATGGTGCTAGTGACAATTACACAGGACGAAGCTGAAGAAAAGTTACACCTGCTAGCTTGATTACAGTTGGCACCCAACTTGCCCAAATTTTCGCTTTAATTAGGTGATACACTAAATGAGCCAATGTAGGCTTGCCGTCGTCAGAGGGGAGCCCAAACTTTTTCTTTAACTGATACACTGAATGAGCTAATGTAGGCTCTATCGGAGACCCTTGCCGTTGTCAAAGGGGAAGAGGACTGAGTGTACTGCCTTGGTGAATTTAATTTTTCTAGAAGAACGTAACGCATGTGCCTGGTTCATAAATCACAACGTACATATGCATGTACGTTGTGAACTCCTCCTCCTGCATAAACGTTATTAAGGAGTAGGAGGTGTTTGTCCTAGAACGTGTCACATGCCTGGCCAAGGGCGTCCACAGAACTTTTTACATTGGGGAGAATACATTCCTGGTTTATCCAGAAGGGAGAAATCATTTGCAACATTGAACAGCAAAATTAACATGATTCTGAGGAATTTATAAACAAAAATGAACATTTAGTTAACCCCCAACGCTTCCTTAACAGTGAAAGTGAGGCTCTTTACAGAATCAGCCTCAGATCCAAGAGAGGAACTTATGCTTCTACCCCCTGACTACATCATGTTTCTGCCTGCAAATGCTTTATTCGAACTAACGTTACACTTGCAGTTGATTGATTGATTGTAGGGTTTAACGCGCCGACGCAATGCAGGCGATGAGGCGCGCCGTAGTGGAGACATCTTAATTAATTTTGACCACCTAGGGATCTCTAACGTGTGCCGAAATCTCGTACACACGGGCGTTTTTGCTTTTCGCCTCTATCAGAAAAGCAGCTGCCGCGGCTGGGAATTGAGCCCACGACCTCGTGCTCAGCAGCGCAGCGCCATAGCCACTGGGCCACCTTGGCGGGTTACACTTGCAGTAGTTAAATTAATAATCTTTTATGTAATAGCAAGTACATGGTACTTTCAGCTTGGAACATCCTTCTTACTATCTAAGTTTCTGATGCAGACTAGAATACCTGCTTATTTTGTCGTAGCCTCTTCTGTGGTCCAGCAGAAGAATGGGCAGGCGGGCTAGTTGGTAACTATTCGCCTTGGTGGTCAAAGCACTCACAGAACTGGAATGAAGGAAAAAATTTTGACTATATTAGATTCAAGGGGCTGACCATTTTTTTCCTTTTCCAAACAACTCCCTAGCCTGGAGCACTGCTGGCAACGCAGAAGCTGCAGCTGGTCCGTCATTGGACTTCAGCGTTAAATATGCCGTAGCACTGGTGCAACCCTGCAACTTTTCTGTTCTTTTCTTCAGCACTGGGAAGCTAGCGTTGCTGCACACAGTATAGCAGGTCACGTGGTGTGAACGTCTTATACAGCGCGATTGCTTCCTTTTTTACTTTATACATAGCTTAAAAAACGAGTGCGCTTTCAGGTGTGCGTGTGCCATTTGGCGTGCAAGATTTGTACTGCAGTGTGATTCGTACTACTTGTGCAGCAAGATTTGTACTACTATACTTCAACATGCGCCCCCTTTTCTTCCGTCCAAACACTTAATCAGTGATTGCTTTGAAAGGTTTTACTCATTTTCGCAGTCTTTTCTTTTTGTTTTCCAGTGGTTAGCACGGCTTACTTCAAACACCTGCCGTGTGGCGTGCGTCTTCCTTCACTTGAAAATTTGGGTTACTCAAAACCAATTGACGGGATGTCACGTTGCCGTTGGCACAGCTCCTGCAATAGGATGTGTGCAACACCCGCTAAGTAGGATTTCCTCAACTGCTGCAGAACTCAGGGGCACAGATGATGTCTGTGCAGCCACATTTGTGCAAACCTTTTCTGTTTTGTGCAGAGTTCTCTCTTCCCAATTGCAGGGTCTAAACCTGGTGCTTCACCAGCCAGACGACGTCTTGGAGAAGATGGGCGACTGGTGCAAGGAACACCACGGCAAGGCATGTTGGGCCTTTTCCCTATACAGTATAGCCCACTTATAATGAACCCGGTTTTAACAAAATAGCGGCTATAACAAACAAATCTTTGTTTCCTGTTACCATTTGTATACATAGATTTCGTGTCTAGATATAGTGAAATGCGGATATAGTGGACTGATTTCGCTGTTTTGATGTGTTTGTTATGAGCGGGCTCGACTGTATATTTTAGCAGCCGTTCGAACATGTGGCTTGTGTACTGTTTCATTGTTTGCCCACTTAGGCCCCCATGTTGGCCTTTCATCCCTATGCTGGCTTTGTAATCCCTGCCGTGCTGTTACTGCTCGAGTGCCCGCACCAAATTGTGACATCTTTCGACCAAATTTGTGGCCAGGAGGATGCAAGTTTGGAAATCCAGCAGAAACCAGTTTTAGTTTACCCAGGCATCATTAGCAACGTAGTACCAGGCAGTCCCTGCTGTCTGGTGGCTGTGCCTGTTTTTTTAAAAAAAAAGTAAAAAGAAAAGTGCTTTTTTTGACACGGTGAAGTAACTGGGTAAATTTTGGTGGTAACCAAAATAGACTAAAATGGATGAGGTGATCAAACCATGGGCACGTTTCTCGCCCGCAAACAAGTTACACTGCCCATAATTGGTTGTACAGTTGAACCCCTTTATAAGAGACACGTACCGGGGAGCAGTTTCTGTCTCTTATACGAGATGTCTCTTATAAGCAGGGAACCATGTTTTCACTTACTAATCAGACCCTAGTTCAATGTGGGCACCGTATGACTAAAATAAGCTCAAAAGAACGCTATAGCATGTTTCAAAAGATTCATTCTAATTATTGTTTGGTCCCAGAAGTTATGAAACTTTGTTTGCTTCATGACTGTATTTACACTGTTTTTTACAACCGATTCTACAAGCTTTTTTTCCTTTCCTTGTTTGTGGAAGATGAATCGTAGATGTTGAGTTCACAAGCCTGATGAATAGCCAGAGCGCACAGCTTCTTCCGCTGTGTGTTCAGGCTATTCATTACGCTTGCAGGACTCAATGTCTGCAGTGCTTCTTGATTGGGAGCTACGCCAGTGGGAGAGCCCGCATGTGGGATCGTGCTCCATCCAATGGATGGCAGTAAGCTTCAACCACTTCTGTCAGTTGCATTTCCATTGGCAGGGCTTCTCATTGTCATTTCATAGCTGACTGAACCACTGTGTGTTTGCTGAAGTTATAATAAATAGCGACTGCAGGTGTCTGTCGTCCACCTGTGTTTCCACAATTGAAGCAACTGCAATTAGTGACTGGTGGCACTGCATCTGAAGTTAAAATGTCTGTTACAAGCGAGATTATTGATTAAACTTCAAGGATGACTTGTCCCTTATAACCAATCTTCTACATCCAATGTCTGTTATAAAAGAGGTCGATTTAATGGGGAAGATAGGGCAGCCAACCATGTGGGTGAATAGTGTCTCTTATACCCATTTGTCTCTTACATCAGTGTCTCTTATAACGAGGTTCAGCTGTATACACCCTTTCCAAGTTGCTAAGTCAGCTGGTTTCAGTACTGTTCCAAATTCTGTTTTGCTGCTTTCGCTGCAGGTGTTGACGAAAGACGATAGTCTTTCGTCATCATTTGACAAGCAAAAAACTAGTGGTGACTAGTTTTGTTATAGTTGTAGCATGCTTCTCAGTAAGACGCTTGAACTTCTTACATTATGTTGCGACCAATAGCTGTTTTAGCAGCGACGCTGTTGAGCAAATCGTTTGTGCATGGTGTCTGCAGTTTAAAAAATTGGCGGCCCATATGCTGCTTTCGCTGCAAGTGTCGACGAAAGACGACAGTCTTTCGCCATCATTTGCCGAGTAAATACCTCCCTTCTCTTTCCCGCTCACCTCTCATGCTGTTCCTCTCCCATCTCGTTCCTCCCAAGATAACACGCCAGAGGTTTGCTCAAGTCAGTTTAAAGTTTTTGCGTTCCACTGCTGAAAGTCGGGTGCCTCGATGCCAGCGCTGCCGTACGGCGGAGCCGTGTGTAAATCAAGGTGGTTTACTGCAACGTTTGTTGCTGATGAGATGTTTGAGTGGCGCCCCCTGGCTCTGACGTCACCTTAGGGACTCGCGCCGCTGTCGTCTGCTACACTCCGCTTGTGAAGGGCAGCAGTGCCTGTGCTAGAAATCGCCCGCTTTGATGCTTTAGTGCATTAAAGAGCGTATTTCTGGTAATTCAGTTATTTTTGCCAGCTTCTGACCCGAATAATTTCAAGCTGTATCCCCCACAAGTTTGCAACACACGAGGAGAGAGAGAACGACTTTCTTCAGAGCATCGGTCAGAAGATCATGTGTAACTCGTCCTTTCTAGCTTATTCACGAGGTTCAGTGCTCGGAGCTCCTCAATGGGTGTTTAAAATGCGGAGGCTTCCTTCAGTATTTTTGAGATGCTCTTATGAAGACCCTTCTTCACAAATTGGCTTTCGTTATGGCTGCATGCAAGAAGCTGCATATCCGCAGTGTGTGTTGTTTATTCACATGCAAATACAATGAGAAGGTTTTTGGTATACGCCACCGCGATCGCGCCCCAGACAATTAATGTTGTCCAGAGTACTCGAAGGTGGCTTTTGTGCTCCGAATTTTTATCTGAACCATCATTATCATAACGAACTGGCTCTCAACCCGAACAATTTTGACAAGATTACGGTGTTGAAGGCTTGATATTCTCGCTAACAAACGCAATAAATAGCTGTACGTGCATATATTACAGGAATCAAAACCAGTGAATATGTTCGAGCAGTTAATTATTGTTTTCCAACTTCTTCAGGCTTCAAGAACAAATCCTACCCTACTAGGGAGGGCTTGTATGAATTGAAGAAAATTACTCTTACTCTCTTGTCTCGGACTAAGGACTTCACCAAATAATCAGCTCTATTTTACTATTACATAAATGTTTCTCCTCCTCCTCCTCCTCCTCCTCCTCCTCCTCCTCTTGAGTGTAGTTTTCCTATAACGCATATCTGAATATTGGGAAGATATGGCCGTGGGAAATGTACCGAAATATCCCTCCAGGTTTGTAAAAACAGAGTGTCACTGTATCTTTACGGTAGACGTGACTCATTTTGCTCAATAAACGTCCGTACTGGTTAGAAGCATGGTGTAAAACCAGCACACAGTGGGTTATTTGGAGTTCAATTTGCAGTTTTCGAAGCCCATAGTGCATGTCGGCATACTTTCATGCCATGACAACATAAAGTGATGTGATAATATACTGTCGAGCACTCGGCAAAGTTGCAAAAACTGTTTTACCTCACATATGATTACCGTGAACCTTAATGCCTTTTGCCAAAGCCGAGAGCCCCGAAGGACTGGAATTTGTTTTGGCCTTGTATTTTCGCTGTTGTCAATTACCAGCAGCTGGCTGTTTCCTTTGTTCAAAAGATTGCTTAATACAGAAGCTGCCGCCTAGCTCCGAATCTTCGCGCTCCGCATAGGACCGACTTCGCAAGGAATGGGGCGACGCTGGCAATGTTTCTTCCGTAGCGGTATCCAAAACTATACTTCAACTCACCCCTTGAGCTAGTGCATGCGATTTTAAGTGTGTTATTGTGATAAAAAGTTACGCACACGCAAAATCTGGTGCGGACAAGCATCAGATGGCAACCGAGCGCAAAGAAACAGCAGGGAGAGCAAGCCCGAGTGAAGCAGACGACAAATGCAAGAATCCCTAAGCCGACGTCACGGAGGCCGTGCTCCGCAGCGCCACCCGTGGTCGTGCTCACCGCCAATAGAACGCCGTTGCCCTTCTCCACGTGCGTTCCAAGTGGAACGTGTAACTTATCTAGTAGAACCTTTCGTAACTGTTGCTGTTTGATTTCTGGAAATGCCGCTAGACGCTATAGTGGCACGGGTGACAGCAGGCGACGGAGTGAATTTTTTTTATGCAGTAGATGCAGTGTTTCATTTGAATCAAGCATCCATGAATTTGTTATAAAGGAACACTGCAAATATCTTTTAAGTATTGATTTTCTGCCTCATATTTGCACAATGTTTTGTTCTGGTTCAACAATGTTGACAAGTGTAAACATTGCCACTGGACTTATGCATTTAGACTTGGCTGTGGGTATATAAACCTATTGTGCAGCTTATGTTTCACTTTGACCGGGTGGCAGAATGGCGTTACAGACCGACCAAATTTTCCCATTCAAGTAGCTCAAGAATCGTCTTTAAAATACCAAGAATATGCCGAACGCTCGTGCACGCATGCCTCGAGCGCACGTTCGTGAAGCCAAGCACACCGACTTAGGGAGATTGGCCAACATTGGCCACAAAACCTTCGCCGTGTCGTGTCGTGGCAAAGCATTCGTCGTGTCGTGGCAACACTTGCTTTGAACAAGAGCGACACGTCATAGTGTACGCCCCTCGTTTGTTCATCTTCGCATCGTCGTGCGCAGGTGCTCTGTGCCGTAGAAGAGTGACTTGAATGTCGAAGCTGCTCTAGGTGATCGTTGACCCCACATGGCCCGGCCACATATAGTTTGCACGGCCGAGTGGGAACAGGCTGCTCTGCTTCGAGAGACTCTGCGTGCAAAGCATCTGCTAGAGACGATAAGGTGCGCTTGCAGAATGACGTACGAAAATGTCGACCAAAGCGACGAGCTGGCTCTGGCCTTGTTCAACATAAGGTCATTGAAGTGCCATGCTGCCGACATCAACCATGGCACCACAACAATACTAAAACTCAACTTTGTGTCCGTCAACGATCACCTACAACAGCTTCGTCATTCAAGTCTTGCGCGTGGGCGCAAGCTTCCCGGAATTTTTCAGACATTTTAGTTCCTTATTTCTAGTAACTCTGTATCCTGTTTTTTGCATTCTGTCGAATATAAATATGCAGGCATGAAAATTATTCAAGCGGAGGCAGTTGGCAAGTTGTGATAAAGGGCTTTGCGATTTTTCTTATAATGTGCCCTTACCTTTCTTTCCTGACAGAAAAAGGAATTTGAGGGTGTTCAAAGTGACATTTCTGCTGTCCTTAGTTTCCGCATAGCCCTGGTAAAGATGTGATGTTTGTGTCCCTGAAGACCGGTGTTGATCAGGAATCCAGTTGCCCAGGCTGCGATTGATTTGGTAAGGGGCCCGGTGGGGAGATGGGGATTGAAGTTCTCGGAGGTGATGGCCGAGACATTTTTGATATGATGAAGGGAGATGAAGACTTTGTATACGACTGTTTACATCAAAATAAGTGAGCACATATGGAATAAAACAAGAACTTCAAACTGCCGCTAAACTTTAGCTCTTAGGTGTGTACACATCCTTTGAGCACCTAAAATCTAACTATCTTATCCTCCAAATGTATACGAATCACTCGAGCAACTTTGGCCGAAACTCTGTTCCCGCTGCAAGATCCGTCTAGTTGCCCGGTACACAGCTGTACCGTTAACTTCCCACGCGATCCTCAACTCCAAATCCACCTCTCACTTAGTGGGCTCATAAATGCCAACCTATCTTCGATAGTCGAGACCCACATCTCACCGTGATCTGCCAGCTCAAATTTTCAGGCAAGAACGCTCCTTTTTGGCCAACTTTGGCCTTGTAAAACCACGGTGTTTCTCTCTCTCGGGTATGCCACTTGAGCTTCTGTACATGCATAGGGGTAGGCCCAAAGTCACATGGACAGCTGTCACTCCCAACCGTCTGCTGAACATTTAATTAGCTGCCACTTTGGCCCGTATACAAAGGCTCACCCACGCAAAAGCGAGCAAGCATGCAGTGACTGGAATGTGTGCTGACTCTCAAAAAAGAGAGAGAGAGAGAGAGAGAGAGAGAGAGAGAGAGAGAGAGAGAGAGAGAGAGAGAGAGAGAGAGAGAGAGAGAGAGAGAGAGAGAGAGAGAGAGAGAGAGAGATATGCACTGTCACCTGCGGACGTAGATGCTTTAAATGCTTGTAACTAATTAATAGCGCATTTAATAGAGCCAGCAGTCATGTCACAGTTGGTTTGGTGGTACGTACTGTTCGTTCAAAGTAAGTTTAGTTGAGGAGAAATGTGAGTGCAGCTGACCCTTTCAGACCTGGAATCTTTGTTTGAGCAAAATATGTTTTTCTGTGTGCTTAGCACTCCACATGCTACAAACAAGGGATTGAGCTGATAATGCAAGTGCTTGATAATTTACAGGCACAACAACTATTTAGGTGGTTAAAAGTCATAAATTTATGGGCATTTTGACAAGCCAGGATTTCAGTTTCCTCAACTGTCTTGTCGTCATGGCTTGTGCGCAGTGTAGCTTCATATTTTTTGTAGCGTCCAGTTCGACGAACACACACTAAACTGTGATTTCTATCGGTAGAGGCATCCCTAAAGAACTCTTTCCCATAAAGTTAGCAGCTTCGATTTTGTTTTCGAGGCTGTCGCAGATACTTTGTACAGTGTCATCAGGTGAAGACGCTAGAGAGGAAGGGGTTGAGGAACAAACAAGTGAAATGAAGTGCAATGTGCGCTTTCAGTATTCAAAACTGCTGTCGTTGCTGACGTCAGTGCCAATGTGTGTTTGTGATGTCGTGTCTTTGGGATGCAGTCGGGTCTGACCGCGGCGTGCCGGTCGAGTCGCCTGACAGTCGTGGAGGCGGAAGACCAGCTGTGCGCCCACGTGGGGGGACTAGTGGCGCCCGGCGTGTGCCCGCTGGCCGGCAGCACGGTGTACATGGACCGGCGCTTTCTCCAGAGGGACATGCCCCGCCTGAATGCCCTCATGCACTACCGCATTGTCGACGTCAGCTCCGTCAAAGAGCTTGCCAGGTATTGGGACAGCTGCTATGAGCACCCTGTCACTGTTCATCATCATCATCATAATCGTTATAACCGCCACCGCCGTCATCATCATCGTCATAACCACTACCATCATCACCACCATCATCATCAACAACATCTTCATAATCAGCCTGTCTACACCCACTGCAGGGCAAAGGCCATAGATCTCCAATTATCCCTGTGCTAACCGCGACCAATTTATCCCCGTGAACTTCCCGATCTCATCTGCCCCTTTAACTTTCGGCCGCCCCCTAACACGCTTGCTTCTTCTTATTTTCTACTTCATTTCTTCTTAATTTAATGTGTCGCTGTTAGGAGCACAATATTCCATTTCGAGATAAATACAAGCCTGTCACTTCCTGTTCAATGTGATAGGTTTATTAAAGGGAAACTGAGGCAGTTTTTAATCTGCTGAATACACAGAAATTCGGAAGCGTAGACCTTAAACACCTTACCTACGCGGT
The DNA here is from genome assembly GCF_048455015.1 of Haemaphysalis longicornis. Classification (NCBI taxonomy): domain Eukaryota; kingdom Metazoa; phylum Arthropoda; class Arachnida; order Ixodida; family Ixodidae; genus Haemaphysalis; species Haemaphysalis longicornis. The sequence goes on from NW_027526361.1 coordinate 226,302,802, forward strand.
GTTTTTCTTTTTTTTTTTTTTTTTTTGTTGAAATAGTGGCGTAATAGGCAAATAAACAAGCGCCATCGCCACGCCCCCGCGACGCGCAGAGCGCAGGGGAGGAGGACGGCACGAGAGTGAAAGGGGTCGTTGTGACGTCGTCGTGAGGAGCGATCGGGAGCCGCGGCAAGTGTTCGGCCCCTGCTGCTGCCTTTCTGAGCGTGCCGTCCGCCAGCGTTGGCTTTCCTGGGCCCCGTGCTGTGTTTTGTTTTTATTTAGCAACTAGTAGTGCAAACTTTTTCAGTGCTGCGTTGTACTGCTTTACAATCGTACCGAGGAAGCGGAGTAACCATGCCGAGGTTCTGCTCGGCATTCGGTTGAAACAGCACCTATGGCCGCGATAAAGTGGTCTTTCACAGCTTCCCGCGGGAGCCGAAACTCGCTGCTCAGTGGGTTGTTACTGTAAAGAGGGAACACTTCAAGCCCACAAAGGCGAGTGTGTTGTGTTCCAGACATTCCCAGACAGGCTGCTTCTCGGCAGTATCGGGGTGCCATTCTGTCGAAGCGCAACCTCCAGCACAGCCCTGTTGAGACACACATTTTTGAGTTTTCTGGTGGTTGTGGCGCACCTGGGGTGCCTTTGCCTCTTTCGAACCTCCCGTATCTCCTGGCAACAGCAGCAATCTTCTTCGTCGGTCATTGTAACGCAGTGCGCGCATGAGCACCTGTTATGAAAACGTGCTTATCGTGATATGAGTGTCTCAGAAGGGACCACTACTGGCTAAAGCGTTTCAATATAGCTCATGCTGAACTAAGTGACGACGCCACTGCAGTTAGAAAAGCCCCAGCGGCGGGATATCGGCTCTAAAATCTGGAACAGCAGTGGTGATGTCGCAAAAAACAGCTGTGAGGAGCAGCTGTACTACGACCTGACCCGCGCTCTGTAGGACACGGTAGTGCTCAGTAGCCCGTGTCGCCGACGAGCTTGTCACACCACACCGACGGCCGCGCGACGCCCCACACCGACAACCCCGCGACGGTCGACTCCGCCGCCTCGCCTCTCTGCCGGGGATCTCTTTCTTTCTCTAATCAAAATTGGAGTATCGTGTCGCCGCTCCACGACTGAAGCCGTTAGTGCGTACTGGCGTGTGCGCTGCTTGTACTGTATGTACTCCTCAACTTCTTGTTGGATCATGGACAAAGAAAAAAGAGCTGTGCGCTGCTGCCGCGGCAGTAATAATATGGATGTTATGGATGAACCCCCAGCGAAAAGACCTCTGGAGCATTTAAAATTTCAATGGACAGACAGACAGACATGCAGACAGACCAAAATTTCTGGGTTTAAGTTGCCCAAGAAAGGCTATCGTCTTTAAAAGGTTCCGTGGAAAAAGCAACGCCTACAAACATTGTTGGGGTTATGCTTAGCATAAACAGTTCACGGAGAATTTCCCTGCTGGTTGTTCAAGGGATGCAGTGCTTGTATTAACTTCGTTGCCCATATATTAGGGTGACAGTTAAAGCTAACCTTTGCAATCATATGCAGCGCTACCATTTGTACAGCTGTTAGGTCTGGCACTCGTAGTGTAGCTCCTGAGTAAGTGGCTCTCATGGACTATGCTCGCTCCACCCTGTGCATATTTCTGAGCAGACAGTAAAGTTCTTTGGGCTTTGCTTTGTGGCCTTGTTCCGTCACCATGCTTTGGTTGAAAAGTTTCTCAACCTAGTTATGACACTTGATGAAATTTCGATGGAGCACAAACAGCAAAGCTTTGTGTTCGCCTTTTACTACTCGATCAGTGCTTACTGGAATAGCAGTCGAAGAACGGCATGATGAACATTGAGCACGTGATAATCAAGTGCTTGACGTAGCGGAAGTGTTTGGTTTTGGTTTTGGATGGTGTCTTGTCACGTGCACATCTTGGCGTTGGCATTTAAAGGAGCCATGCAAGTTTGGTTCATTCAAAAGATTGCCTCGTTCGAATCACACTGACACCACTTTTAACGGAAACTTCGCTTAAATAAACTTTATAAATAGGAAAAGAGGGAATAGCCATGTGACGCACTAGCTCATTTCCTGCAACAGAATCTATGATGTCATACCAGCCTGCTCGGCGATTGGTGAAGGCCGGCAAAAGAAACGCAAATTAGGCAGAGCTTGCAGAACGAGCTATTTGCGCCTAAATATAATACATATCCATTTTACAGCAGTAAGAATGGTGGGGTAAACAATGAAAGTTACGAAAATACACGTAAACATAGAAGTACCGATCCGCACTGCTGTTGGTACTGGGCGCACTATGATTGTTTTAGCAGCACAGCAGTCCGACGCTTTGGAGTTGTCTTATACGACGCTGGCCGATTGGTGTAAGTGACGTTGCCTTACGCGACCCTGTTTGTCGAGCATACCCCGTGTTTCATGAAGCGATTACTTTCTACCGTAACAAAAACAAGCCAGGTGTAAATATGGTCAAAAACAAAGCAACGGTGGAGTGCTGAGTATGCTAGAGCCACTTGGGAGGTTTGACGGCAAGCAAGGCTGCAAGCCAAATGGCGCAGTGGAAGGTGCTTTGTATACGCCGTTATGACTTCATTGTAGATGTCACCAAAACACACGATTCGGTGGGAGAATCAAAATTTTAACCTAAATTGATTAAATTCTCAGTGAATACGGCATCATTTGCTGCCGTACCAGCACTGGGGACGCAATAAAACACGAAATATTTCGAATAAAACAAACTTGCATTTTGTCTTCATGACTACTTTAAGGGGGGTGCACTTCTGTTAAAACAGCTTCCTTTATTTTTAATTACACTTTGTGAAGCTTGTCAGGCTTGCTGGGTTCTTTTCACTGATTTCAAATATGTCATTGTTTTCTGAGTCAGTCACTTGTCTCCCGAGATAATTAGATGTAATTAGCCATCTTTGGAGGAACAGTAAATAAAACAGTGTTAGCCATAAAAGTGTAATCTTTATATTTCCCAGTACTATGAACCCTGGTGAGTGCAATAAGAGAACCCGTTTTTTGGTGCACCACTTGAAACTAATTTTACTGCTCATTAAACTTTGGCGGCACCAGCGGCAAAAAACCATTTCGAATGCCGATTCGAAACACCAAAGTTTAATGAGCTGTAAAATGGTGCACCAAAAAACCATTTCTCTTATTGCACTCACCAGGGTTCATAGTATGTTCTACAAAATATAAAGATTACAGTTTTATGGCTAGCACTGTTTTGTATATTGTTCCTCCGAAAATGACTAATTATCTCTAATTATCTTGGCAACCAATTGACCAACTGAAAAAAATAATGGCGTATTTGAAATCAGTGGAAAAAAAGCAGCAAGACTGACAAGTTTCACAGACATGGTCCTCGAAACAACTTTTTTTTTAATAATGAAGTTAGGAGGCTGAAATTTTCACAGCTTGTATAAAGATTGAGCTCCTCTCTAATCATATATGCAATCAGATTTCGAATAGCTGCTCCGGATAAAATGTTACGCAGCATGACTTGCAGAAAAATTGCTTTTTTGTGCACAGTTTTTTTTATAGTAAAAATTTTTCCTGAAACTTTTAAAATAGCCTAGGGGGTTCCTTATGAACTGCAGAGTGCACTAATCTACCTGAAAAAGCCTCATATTCATTTTACTCACCACGAAAAAAGAAATGACTGGTAGTGTTCCTTTTCTTGTTCTGTATATTTTTGTTTTATGACCGTCAGAAATAATCTAAGGACACAAATTGCATAACGAACAAGATTTGTGCACTCTACATGTTATAATGAACATCTGTGCAAAATTTCATCGTGATACAACAACTTTAAAAATTAAAAGAAATTGTTTTAAAAGCCATGTCCCCCTTTAAGCGTTGGGCTCATGTTGTTTTGACAGCCCTCCACCGAATGTTGTCCCCGTGACAGTGTCCGCCTCATCACGCCAGTTATCGTGCTTTTGTGGGCAGACCCTGTCTTGTTACACCAGTAGGGAGAGGCCTGCCTGTGGCGGCGGTTTAAAGCATTCAGAGTAGCCAAGGTCTCCTTGGCTGGGCTTCGTGAAGAAGTTTAGGCACACGACCTTGGTGAAAAATTAGTAGTGGCTTAGCTTTGCTGTGCCAGGACATAGGTACGTAGCGTGAGCTAAGGTTCAGCAATCCAGTCCAGTCCAGTCCAGTCCAGTCCAGTCCAGTCCAGTCCAGTCCAGTCCAGTCCAGTCCAGTCCAGTCCAGTCCAGTCCAGTCCAGTCCAGTCCAGTCCAGTCCAGTCCAGTCCAGTCCAGTCCAGTCCAGTCCAGTCCAGTCCAGTCCAGTCCAGTCCAGTCCAGTCCAGTCCAGTCCAGTCCAGTCCAGTCCAGTCCAGTCCAGTCCAGTCCAGTCCAGTCCAGTCCAGTCCAGTCCAGTCCAGTCCAGTCCAGTCCAGTCCAGTCCAGTCCAGTCCAGTCCAGTCCAGTCCAGTCCAGTCCAGTCCAGTCCAGTCCAGTCCAGTCCAGTCCAGTCCAGTCCAGTCCAGTCCAGTCCAGTCCAGTCCAGTCCAGTCCAGTCCAGTCCAGTCCAGTCCAGTCCAGTCCAGTCCAGTCCAGTCCAGTCCAGTCCAGTCCAGTCCAGTCCAGTCCAGTCCAGTCCAGTCCAGTCCAGTCCAGTCCAGTCCAGTCCAGTCCAGTCCAGTCCAGTCCAGTCCAGTCCAGTCCAGTCCAGTCCAGTCCAGTCCAGTCCAGTCCAGTCCAGTCCAGTCCAGTCCAGTCCAGTCCAGTCCAGTCCAGTCCAGTCCAGTCCAGTCCAGTCCAGTCCAGTCCAGTCCAGTCCAGTCCAGTCCAGTCCAGTCCAGTCCAGTCCAGTCCAGTCCAGTCCAGTCCAGTCCAGTCCAGTCCAGTCCAGTCCAGTCCAGTCCAGTCCAGTCCAGTCCAGTCCAGTCCAGTCCAGTCCAGTCCAGTCCAGTCCAGTCCAGTCCAGTCCAGTCCAGTCCAGTCCAGTCCAGTCCAGTCCAGTCCAGTCCAGTCCAGTCCAGTCCAGTCCAGTCCAGTCCAGTCCAGTCCAGTCCAGTCCAGTCCAGTCCAGTCCAGTCCAGTCCAGTCCAGTCCAGTCCAGTCCAGTCCAGTCCAGTCCAGTCCAGTCCAGTCCAGTCCAGTCCAGTCCAGTCCAGTCCAGTCCAGTCCAGTCCAGTCCAGTCCAGTCCAGTCCAGTCCAGTCACTGCTCCTGGCGCATGCTCAGCACGGTTCTTCACGAGCCACGCGAAACGGCTATCAAGCGGCTTTGGCTCAGCGTCAGACTTGGCTACTGCGCAATTGAGGCTCACACCTTGGCACGTGCCGGCGCCAGTGCGTCTGCCGCGGCTATGACGCAACACAATACAACACAATCCACTTTAATCCAATGCAATCCAATCCAAGCCAATGTCCCTCGCGCTTGCGCAGAACGGCCCTTCACGGCACACGGCCAGTGTAGCTTACGCTACAATATTTGATGACATTGTTCACTAGCAGGATAACGACTCCTAGTGCAATGTGTGATTTCCGCCTGTAGCACAACTTGGTTTGTGCCAAAAGTTTGATTCCCAGGAATGGGTACAATCAGTACTTGTGCCTACCTGTGTCCCTTCGTATCGCTGCCAACACTATGTCACCACTTGCCACGCTGTGCAGCTTAAAGGGACACTAAAGTGTGAAAGCAAGTTGGCCTGTACTCGTAGGTAACGGTGCCGGGAATTTAAATACGCCATTCTCACAAATGTGTAGCAGTTGTTTAATAAGGCAGAAAATTCCATAAACGCGAAAACAGGCGAGGACGCCCCGTACACTTTTGGGTACTACGGTTTGTGATGTCACAAAAGTTGGAAAGGGCGAGAGAAACATCTTTTCTCATGTTTTCTCATGTTCTCAAGAAACATGTTTCTCATTAGAGAAACATCTATAGATATTTTCCTCAATTAAACACTTCCTAAGTGGTAAATCAATGTAAGTAAATGTAAATCAATGCTTTCCGTGAGCTTATCTTATTTAAAAAACACAGACTACAGCTTTTGTACATTGCGAGAGAGGGTGCTTCCCTCACTATTTAGTCAGCCATCATGACTTCACTTTCCTTTCGGAAACGCATTGGTGCGCACTTAGCGAAATCAATAATCTGCGACGGTGAATGTCCGAGATTCTGCAAGCAATACCCCCTGCAGGAAGCTGCTAAAGTCCCTTCATTGGAAGCAGCAAAAAAAACGAGATGCGCCGCAGGTGGTTGAGTGACCCGTCTGAGCTTCTAATCTCTCGTTTTCCGTGCACGGATGTTGCTATCGGTAAAGTGTGCCTGCACCCGCTTCAAACATTATTGCCCGTGAATTGTACTTACTGCAGTGGTTAGCCGACCGATCTGACCTTGTGCTACTCCTTTCACCGCGAGCTGCTGTTGATAATCTTTAAACCGTGCGGCGCTCAGCCCTCGTTATGCTTGGGCCAGGGCGAGCGCGGGGAACGATGACTGCTCTACACGGCTGCTGTTAAAAGAGTGTTTATTTCATGCTAGGTGAAGGCGACAGAAGGTAATGTGTGATGGCTGTCATCGCCAGACATGGTGAGGTGAAGGCGCCCACCTGAATGGTGGTAGTCGAGAGCCCGGGACGCGGTGCTTGATATCCGAAACGGCGCTTGTGGCTTCAGAAGAGGCTTCACTCGCTGCTGTCTTGATGGTGTCTGGGAGGCCAGTATAGGCATCGAAAAGCATTTCTCATTTCATCGGTGAAAAATCATGCAAAGGCCGAGCCAGTCTTCTTGGCCAGAGAAACGTTGTGCGGGTTGGCCATGGCTCAGAGGCATAAAAGCTACCGTTGCCAGCGTGATAGCACCTAGACCGCACCAGTGCCTCGCTCCTACTTTGTGACGCAATGGCTACGTCACGAAAAAATGAAACAAACAGGAGGAAACAGCTTTATTTATTTATTTCTCATCAAATAACGCATCGTTGCTCGCCGAACAGAAGCTGAGAGAGCTATGAAGTATTTGATCTTTGAGTGAAAGCAAAATTTCATTCAGCCTTTATTGTAACTTTAAGGGGCGTCAGGCACATCACATATTCTTGCCACGTTTTCGTTAATGAGGTGTGAAGTCACATTGGTTGCATTTTATGCAATTTCTGCCTATGAGCCGTTCTGTTGGAGCAGTAAATAATAATTAAAGCCATTCCGCTCAATGGGAAAGCTGTTGGAAGTGCAGAGCAGTGATTCGCCATGAGGGGTTGTAGCGCCGTTATTCACTCACTGCTAATGCCCAATGCAATTCAAATTTCCCGCCTTCGCAGTGCTCGCCCACCTCCTGCCTGAAACTGCCCTGTTCTTTGTGTGCTTGCTTTTCCTCCCACACCTGCCGGCGTTGCACTGGCCCTTTTTTTTTTTCGCATACTATCGTAAAAACCAACCCAACGAGCGTATATAACTAAATGAACGCAGGCGCTGCCGGTTAGTTACGTATATTTTGTCTGAAATATGCCTACAGTTTTCTTTGCGCTTAGCAATGGGGAGATGTATGACAAGCGCCAGCGGTTCACGAGTTTCGAAAGCTTATGACTGTATAACCCGCTGGGCTTTCGAAGCATCTGGGTTATGCCGCTACGACGGAATGCCGTGTGGCTCTACTTGGGTCCAGCGAGCGAGCTACGATGACGAGGCGAGCCCCTAAAGTGCTCTGCACTTAAAATAAGCTTTATGTGAGGCAGGCTCTTCCTACTTCGGGCCAGCGTATCCAGGTTTACAATTTCTTGTCACTGTTGTAAACCTATCCTGCTTTGCTGGAAGTTAGTGGCACTAGGTTTTTGACGAAGGACTTATTCTTTGGGAACTGTGCAATGCTTTCGCAGCCTTGGGACTCAGGCTGTCATAGTAGGTGAGCTCACGCAAACCAAAGTGGGTTCATGCAGGCATTGGGGGCGTTTGGTTGTACATGACTCAGCAGGGAGGCTGCTTTGTTGTGCCTGACCTGTAGTGTTCTTGCGTGCTGCCTTGCAGGCGGTGGTTCAAGGAAGAGTACTACCAAGCACTCAGGCTGAAGACGGCATCCCACAGGTGAGATTCTTGTGAAACAAGGGAGGAGAAACTGCAGGTGCTGAGTGACTGAATTTAGTACAGTTGGTAAACTTGGATATGACGGAGCTGACAAAAATTCGCAATTTTTCGTTACACGCAAATTTTCGGTACATGCAGGTTTCGAGCTTAGGGTCGCGTGAACGAAGCATAAACGAAGCCAGTATGCTAGACATCAGTGATGGTGAATCCGCCATTAAAGTATTATGTTTCACAGTGAAAAACTGCGTCATTTGCACCTGCTGCTTTCCCACAAACTTAGTCACTGCACGGCACCGCAAAGAAGCAAACCCCCACATTCACAAAAGTAGCCTAAGTCTCACACTTGCCTTTTGACACTTTTCGGTGCCTTAATTAACCAGGTTCGAGGACCAAACTTATGCCGAGCGGGCACCTCTTCCCGAAATCGATGCTCTTCGCCGCACTCAAAATTGTTGAGAGATTGCTAGCTAGTATGCTGTACCGGGTGGCGACATTCTTCTTTCTATCTGGCGGAGACGACATTTAAAACTGCGAGCTTGCCTCGAAAAGACAAATCTTTTTCGTTTTGTGGAAGCAGAATTCGTCACCGACAAACTGATACCACAGATATCGGATGACACGCGCGACCACACGCCGATTGGCCGGCCTAGCACCTAACCGGCATCGCAATCGCGCTGAAATAGCACTGTGTTTTGCAGTGCGGGGGAGGTTCGCTAAGTTAGTGGATTTATCCAGCTGATTTTTCAGGAAGAATTGCAAAAAGCAATGGTTCATTAGCATACCAAAGTCGTTACATCAAGGAGAACCGTCGCAATGCCTTCGTTACATAGATGTTGGAAACACATGGGTTTCAGTGTGGCTTGCAATGGGGAAACGAAAAACTTTGTTAAAGCCAGGATTTCGTTGCAAAGAGGTTCAATACGTCTAGGTTTAAAGTGGCACCTGGGTCTTTGGGACCAAAAAATTGCCCCCCAAAAAACATTTTTTTAGGTATCGCTTTTCTCTCGATTTGCACAGTTTTTCCTCTGAAAATTTTGTACTTGGAACAGTACCAGGTACTTATAAAAGCCATAGAGGCCCTATTTAAACAAAGAAATGATTATTTTCCCATAATTCCCCACTTTTTTGCCACGAGTGGTATGGCAGTGATACAAAATTCTCGAGAGGTACATCCTAGCATGTACTGCAGCTAAAAAGATTGTTTCTTTCACACTGTGAAGCTGAATGTTTAAACCATTTGGTATGGGAAGCAGATTTTGCATTTTGTGTTTCAGTAGTTGTTTAACTAGCATTATTTTAATTGGTTAGCAGGAGCAGTTCAAACTTAAAAGTTAGAATTGATTGAAACTTGTATGTCATTAAAAAACAAAAAAACTGCTTCCCACATAACCTTCTACACAACTTCTGGTTTCTATTCATGTCTTGCTAGTAATCTTTTGTTGAATAGTTTTTTTCCTATTGTTCTCAAGAACAATCGAGGAATTTTTTTGATTAACACAGTTACCTTACATCCAAACTAATTAGATATTTGAAGTCAGCTAAAAAAACTGAACAAGTCTATGAAGTTTCGTCAAAATTGGTTGGAAAGTAAAAAACAAAAGTTTCAAAGACCAGTCTGCCCCCTTAACTGTACTGTATCTACCTACGTGTCTGCTTCCTACGCACGCATATTCTTTCCTGCTTGTTTCAGCCTCCCTTCCCTCTCTCTCTTTCACTTACACTGTTTTCTTTTTTGTAGTCATGAATGTTTTTTGTTATTATAGTTTCCTGTAACCGCAACGCAGCCCTGCAAGGCATATGCATTTTTCGCAATACACATGTTCGAAAGCTTTTTGCAGTTTATGTCATCAGTGGGTTGAATTCTCGGGAGGAAAATTTCCTTCAATTTAGATCGTGCTCGCATTGAAAATTTGGTGGTGCTCTTGCGTTTGAGAAGATATTCACAGGTTACACCACGTACGCATGAACACGATAAAAAAAAGCACTCGCAGCAGTCTTATACCTCTGCGACACAGCAAATCTAATGTCATGAAAAGTGAATGACATTAGCTGTTAATGACATTCGGTTTGGCCGTGCAGGTCTACACGGTGAAACAAATGTCATTTGATAGTGACGATTAGCGAGCTCACAAACCCGTAAAATTATATTTCAACTGCATCTAAAGTGTTTTCATACATAATATCTTTTTAAAACATAACAAACGATTATTTTCCTAAAATAAAAATAAGACAGTCACTGGTTTAGGTGACATTAGTAGACATTACAAGCCGAGACAAGTTCGCAAGAAATCCGTATTATTAAGGCACCTTGAGTATTCATGGTGACAGTGAGCAGCGCCACCGCGGACCCCGAGCTCCCAACATAAGCCGTGTCCAACCGTGGCGAGGTGTTTAAAGGTGAAGGGTAGAAGCCGTAAACGGTGGCCGTCGGAGCCTTGGTCAAGCTCCGGCCGATGGGCTCCCTGCCTGTCTACCAGGCAGGGAGCTCCGGGACCTCTTTGACTACCAGGGTAAGGTCAAAGAAGAAAGTACCCCCGTCTCCCTGCTTTTATACTATGCCGTATGGTATTATCTAAAACCTCCCCCAACCGTGATCGGCCCCCGAAAAGGGGCCGCACCGAAGTTTCATTTCCACCTCTTGCAACAACTGTCTTTCCAACAACTGTAAACAACTATTCCCGTTTTCTTGTAGTTGAGTCAACTGACACAGAACGATCTGTCGCTTCATTGTCTGTCTTCTTGGTATCGAAGTTCCTGACGAGTATAATTGGTGAGGCGTACAAAGCCAAGAAACAAAGAACTGGGCAATTGCTGGTCGAAGTCACCAAGCAGCAGCAGGCAGAAAAACTCTTGAGCCAGACCCGAATCGGTGATCTTGACATCAGGGTCACGCCCCACCGCAGCTTAAACAGCTCCCAGGGCGTGATCTCCGATCCCGATCTACTGAACGAAACTGAAGCCGACCTGCTGGAGGGCCTTCGAGGTCAGGGCGTAACAGGGGTCAGGCGCATAAACATACGTAGAGAGGACAAACAAATACCTACAAAGCATCTTATCTTAACTTTTGACAGGTCGAGCCTTCCAGAATACATCAATGCAGGTTTTGTTCGATGTCCAGTCCGGCCTTACATCCCTAACCCGCGGCCCTGTTTTAAGTGCCAACGGTTTGGGCATGGCACCAACTCCTGCCGCGGCCGCCTTACCTGTGCAAAATGCGGCCAACATGACCACCCGTCCGAAAACTGCAACACCCAGAGTTTCACCTGTGCCAACTGCCAGGGGCCCGACGCAGCGTGGTCCCGCACTTGTGAGAAATTTAAGCAAGAAAAACAAATCATAAATGTAAAGGTCACTGAGAACATCACCTTTCCAGAGGCGAGAAAGAGGTTCGCGTCTTTCCCTCTGGGGAGGTACGCCGACGCAGCTCGCCGGGGGGCGGAGCGGCGTCTGGTGTCCACAAGGACCCAGTTCAGCGAGTCTGACCTGGTCCCTTCCCCGCGCCCCCCCCCCCCCCTGGGGTCCTGGGGTGCCTCAGGCAGCCCAATCCGTCGCCACGCCGCTTGCTGAGGCAGCAGCGGTTGTGGTGGCAACCTCTTCCGTAGGGACCGGTGCCGCTCCCGCCTCTGCCTCCCCGTCCTCCAGTGCGTTGGAGGGTGTCGACCGGATGGACAATGGGGGCTCCGCATCGGCTCCCACCGCCACTGCCCCTCCCGTGCCACCTCTGGTGCCCCGGACGCCCTCGGTGGTGGCGGCTCAAATGAAGGGCTCCCGAAAGGGGGCCAAGTCCGGGGGGCCTGGTCCGCCGGGCACCCTTCTGGCATCCGACGAGGAGATGGATGTCACGCCGTTCCTGCCTGCTACGCAGCGCAAGGAGCGGCCTCCGATTTCCAAGCCGACAGAAAAGCCTAAAAATCCTAGAATAACAGCCCCGAAAGACGACACATGAACAAACACACACACGCACTCCAGTTATTCTTAAATTTAAATAATGGGAACAGAAAACATCATCCAATGGAACTGCAGAGGCCTCCTTAAAAATCTTGACGATGTGTATGAGATTCTGCATGCCAGTCAGCCAAGTATCATGTGTCTCCAGGAAACCCACCTCAATTCTAAACAAACAAATTTCTTAAATAGTTACATGGTATTCAGAAAGGACAGGGTCGGCTGCACACACTCTTCAGGAGGTGTGGCAATTGTCGCCCGGAAATACTTAGCCTGCCACCCTGTCACTCTGAACACTGTCCTCGAGGCTGTAGCAATCCGTACGATAATATTTAATAGGCTGATAACGGTATGCTCCATTTACATCTCTCCTGATTTTGCACTTCTAAGCTCTGATTTCGAGGCGCTGGTTGACCAGCTGCCCGAACCATACATACTAACAGGCGACCTTAATGCGCACAACTCTCTCTGGGGCTCCTCCAGAACGGATGCCCGAGGTCGCCTGATAGAGAAGTTTCTTACATCCTCCGGAGCATGCCTTTTCAACAAAAAACAGCCTACATACCATAACTTAGGACACAATACATACTCGCATCTTGACTTGGCTATTGGTTCCGCAGTTCTCTTTCCATGTCTTGAGTGGGGTGTGGGCACGGACCCATATGGTAGTGACCATTTCCCCACTTCATTAACGTATATAGGTACAGGCCCAAGCAGTCCATCTTCCCATAAAAGGTTTAATGAATCAAAAGCAAACTGGAGCACATTCACACAAACATCTCAACTACACCACACATCCATAAAACACCTACACGTGGAGGAAGCCGCCCAACTCGTCACGGCGCACATCCTCGACGCTGCCGAAAAGTCCATTCCCCAGGCCTCCAGTGGGTCCCGCACCCCAAGGAGACCCTGGTGGAACGAGGACTGCAGGCGGGCGCGAGAGGCCCAGAACAAGGCGTGGGGTGTCCTTCGCCGGTTCCCCACGTCACATAACCTCATTTCTTTTAAACGGGCAAAGGCTTTTGGGAAGCGAGTGCGTCGTGAGGCGAAAAGGGAGAGTTGGCGCACCTTCCTCACTTCCATCAACTCATACACTGACACGCGAAAAGTCTGGACACGACTACGAAAACTAAAAGGACAACAGACACACAGCCTGCCCCTGGTTAGTACGACAGGGGACACACTGGAAGACCAGGCTAACACGCTTGCACAACACTTCGAACACGTGTCCAGTTCAGCACACTACACAAACACTTTCATGAAACACAAAACATCTGCGGAGAAGTCACTGCGTGATAGCAACAAGTCGCACACTTCTTACAATTCCCCTTTTTCAATTTATGAGCTGAAGGCTGCTTTGACCACATGTAAACCTTCAGCTCCAGGTGCAGATAAGATTACTTACACAATGATACAATTCTTACACTCAGACACTCTTGAAACACTCCTACACCTATACAACAAAATATGGCTTTCGGGGCACATTCCTCGCTCTTGGAGAGAGGCCATAGTAGTGGCTATCCTAAAGGAAGGGAAGGACCCTTCCTCTCCCGCCAGTTATCGTCCCATTGCCCTGACAAGCTGCCTGTGTAAGCTCTTTGAGAAGATGATAAACAGGAGACTCGTGTACTTCTTAGAGTACAATGGTCTTCTCGAGAGCTGCCAGGCAGGCTTCAGGGCAGGGCGATCTACCAACGATCAACTCGTTGCATTAGAGGCGTATATAAAAGATGCTTTCCTCCATAAACAGTACTGTATGACAGTATTCTTTGATCTAGAAAAAGCGTACGATACCACGTGGCGGTATGGCATCCTAAGCGACCTCAAGTCCTTCGGCATGGCAGGTAACATGATGAACACACTTGCCAGCTACTTGTCTCAAAGAACCTTTCGTGTGCGAGTTGGAACTGCACTCACTAGGGTTCATGTGCAGGAAAATGGAGTGCCGCAAGGTGGAGTTTTAAGTTGCGCCCTTTTTATTGTGAAAATGAATTCCCTTAGGAAGGCGCTGCCACCGTCGATTTCCTGTTCAATCTATGTAGACGACGTTCAGCTCTCCTTTAAATCCTGTAACTTGTCTGTCTGTGAGTGCCAGGTCCAGCTTGGTGTTAACAAGCTAACTGGTTGGGCAGATAGCAACGGTTTTAAATTTAATCCAGGGAAGTGCACTTGTGTCTTGTTTTCCAAGAGGCGTGGTATCCGACCGGATCCAGACATTCAACTCCACGGTGTCTCGATTCCTGTAAAAAAGGAACACAAGTTTTTAGGTATAATCTTTGACGAAAAGCTCACATTCATCCCACACATAAAACAACTAAAAGATAAATGCCTAAAAACAATGAATATCCTGAAGGTTCTCTCGCACATCTCTTTTGGTGCTGACAAACAGCTTCTGTTCCGTGTTTTTACCAGCTTGATAGGTTCACGATTGGACTATGGCAGCGTTGTCTATGGGTCAGCCACTAAAACATCCCTCAGAATGCTGGACCCTGTGCTTCATCTAGGGCTCCGCTTGTCGTGTGGCGCCTTTCGGACTAGTCCAGTCGAAAGCCTGTATGTAGAGTGCAGCAAATGGAACCTACAGCGTCAGCGAGCATACACAGACCTCCTTTATGCTTTTAAAATTTCATCCATGCTTCACCATCCTTTTAAATCAGTTTTTCATGATACCTCCATGACTGAACTCCTTCTAAATCGACCATCGTTCTCTGCGCCCTTCTCTTACAGAGTTAGAGAGGAAGCGTCAGAGCTTGCTGTCTCCTTTTTAGATACCATCCAAAGTTCTGTAACAGATTTAATAGCACCATGGCATCTCCGCCCTGTCTCATGCGACACATCATTCACACATGTAGATAAAAACCGAGCTCCCACATGTGCAATTCTGCAGCATTTCTTGTATTTGCAGCAGAAGTATGAGTGCTCTGAATTTTGTACGGATGCCTCTAAGACTTCCACCTCTGTGTCCTGCGTGGTGCATGGCCCGGCCTTAGTGTCACCAAAACTCTGAATAGTCATACTAGTATCTTTACGGCAGAGGCTTACGGTGTACTTCTTGTTGTCAATCATATACTTCAAAGCCACATCCCACAATCCATTATCTATACAGATTCCCTCAGTGTTGTGCGGGCACTGTCGTCAACAATGCCTTCTGATGCCGCTTTTCTGATGGAGGCGAAAAGCAAAAACGCCCGTGTGCACGAGATTTCGGCGCACGTTAAAGATCCCCAGGTGGTCGAAATTAATCCGGAGCCCTCCACTACGGCGCGCCTCATCGCCTGCGTTGCGTCGGCGCGTTAAACCCCACAATCAATCAATCAACAATGCCTTCGAAAAACCACGTTGTCAATCTGATCGTCAAGGGTATTATGTCTGCATATGTACGCAAATTTGAACTGGTTCTTTGCTGGGTCCCTGGCCACTGTGGTATAGCCGGGAATGAAGCAGCGGACCGAATGGCTGCTGCTGCTACACTCACGAATACAGTAGACATAACCACATTACCCTACACCGACGTGAAACCACACATCAGACAACAACTTTGCAAAACATGGCAAACACACTGGAGGGAACAAACAGACAAGTTACACGTAATAAAACCACACTTGGGACCATACACCACCGACACACGTAATAGATACACTGAAGTCGCCTTCGCCAGATTACGGATAGGGTACACTCATGCAACGCACTCGCACCTTCTCACGGGGTCTCCAAGACCTCTGTGCAGCAGGTGCGGAGAGGCCCTATCCGTGATCCACATCCTTATACAATGTAACACACTTGACACAACACGACACAAATACTTCCCACAACTACATACGCGACATATTCCACCCCACCCATCATACTTCTTAGGAGATGAAGCCATGTTTTCAATCAAACGCGTTTTCGAGTTTCTTACCGATGTAAAATTTTTACATCTCATTTCTTATCATGCATGTTGACAACCTGGCCCTTTACATCAGTCATCTGCATTACGTTGTGTTTTACTTTGTTTATTTTTACTGAAATGCTCTACTTTTACTTCCATGCCACTTTCATGTAATAACTATTGTTTGGCGCTCTTTGCCCTTAGTCGGCCTTGCGCCATTAAAATCCAAACATCATCATCATCACCACTTACCCCCGTCATCTTAGCATGCATGCCTTCTCCAGGTCGAGATTTACGCGAGGTAATTTCCAACACTCTCTTTCCAATTCATGCCAAAGAAGTGTCGGGGCTTGTGAAGTACTCACCAAGCCAAGCTGCTTCTGACTTGGCTATGTTTATTTCTGCCTTCGAGACGCGGCAGAAGTGACCAGCCAGCTATGCCACCTCATCTGCTTGCACCGTACATGTGCAACAGAAGGCCGCATCGTCCGCATATGCCAGGACTCTCGATATTCCTTCCCGGAAACAAGGCCTCTGATTGTGTCTGACGTGGTGATGTTCCGGCAGAGTTGCTTGAGGTACTGGTGACATCGGGCACCCCTGACGCACTGATCTGTGCACTGCGATTGGGACTCCAGGTCGACCGTTTAATTAAAACAAGGCTGGTGGTAATGTTGTAACAAGTCTCCACCCATTCGAGCATTACGTCCGCAGTCCCTAAGTGATGCAGAAGTGTAAGCAAGTAGGGGAGGTTTACATGGTCGAAAGCTTCCCTTAAGTTCAGTTGGAGCACTGCCAATGGAGTAGTGTCCAGTGCTGCCGCCTCCCATGCCTTCCTCATCTGATGCGTGTTGGTGATGATAGAGTGGCCCTTGAAGCCACAGATCTGAGGGTTTCCTACCACGCCTCCTACTGCCGCCTCAAGTTGCTTGGCCAAGACCTTTGCGAGTATTTTGTAGTCAGCTGATAGTAGCTTGGTGTGGTGGAAGTCATTCACACCTGTTGTGGATTCTGTTAACGGTTTTTGGGGTATTGGGACCAGATGACTGCCCCACATAAACGGCAGCAGGTGTTTATCTTTCCGTATGCCTTCAAAGACACTCGCGAGGATGGGGCTAAGCTCTTTGTGGAAAGTTGAGTGGAACTATGCGACGATTCCATCTGGGCCCGGGATTTGTTTTTCTGCAGCTTTTTAATTGTCTGCTGCTCTACCAGAGAGGATGTTATGGGCGTGTTTATTGCTTCCCTAATATCCTCTGACACTTTCTCTACGTATTGCAGTATTTCCTCTGGGATGGGTTCGGGCTCTTAGCCGGTGCTGAATAGTTCGGAAAAGTAAGTCAGAGAAGGTGAAAGCTACTTCCCCACTCTTGGAGGCAAGAACGCCGTTGTGAACACCATTGTGTTCAACCTCGATAATGTTTTTTTTTTTGAGCAGCGCACTCCCCCTCGAAGGCTTTTGAAAGAGTTTTGATGGTTGTGCCTCGTGCTCAACCTGCATTTCCCGACTGCGCACCAGGGCAACCCAGTAGTGCCGCTCCAGCTCGTTCCATAATTCTTCTTTTTTTTACAAGTTGGATGTCCTTTTGGAATTCTTCTGCCTGTTTCTCCTCGACCTTAATGAGCTTGGGAAGTGTTTCTAAAAGGTTGCGCTCCTTGGCTCTACCTTCAGCCATTCTGCCTATGTTTGACCTTTTTATTAAACATTTCCCAGGCGGCAGCGTCTGCAGCACCTAATTTGAGATTTTCTGTTTCGTCAGTGCTTTTTTGATAAATTATTTTTTTTTAGAACAGTGGCATCCGTTATCCAACGCTTTACATGGCTTTGGAGCTTCAAAAGTGTGGCCGAATTGGACGTCGCAAGTAACGAGCCCGTGGTCTATTGATTTGACCTCGTAACTGACCACATGCAACAACAACTCCCCAGGAACATAAATGTGGTCCAAATGGGCCTGTGACTGGCCGCGCCACCGCGTTAGCACGCTTTATCCCATTCCTGCTTTAAGGCAGCATCCACCAAGTCGCAGCCTTGTAGTACAGATATCGAAATTCGCACCAGTGGGTCCGCCGCCCTGCCTGTTCTTCCTGACTGGTCCCCAGCATTTAGGACACAGTTGGAGTCACCCCCATGAAGAACCTTTTCCGGGGGCTGACAGGAGTGGGCGGAGTACACGAAACAACTCAGCCCGCCTGGGAGAATCGTTGGGGGCGTAAGTGCACAGGAAACGGGTGAGCTTCCTACCCCGCGATCGCATAGACCGCGGCCGTCTCTCGCCAGTTCGCAGTCGACAGTTTTGACAAGTTCTTCCTTCTTTGTGAGAATGGCTGACCCCCCTGCTCGGACGCCTGCCACGGTACAAAAACACCAGTATTTGTTTCTGATAAACTGGACGAAGTTCTTTGCGGCAGCCAGATTTTTCCTGTAGGAAGGCGATATCAATATTATGGTCTTCAAATAAATTGAATGTCCAGCATCTGCGCTTTGCGGAGATGAGACTCACGGCATTAAGTGTTGGAAGCTTAAGTGAATTCTGGAGAGTAGCTGTTGTGGTTTAAGAAGGGGGGAGATGGAGAGGGCTCACCTGACCATTTCACTATACATGCCTGAAATCGCCGGCGCACCCTCTTTTTCCTTTGAAGGCTTGCGGGCAGCGGCCGTTTGCTTCCTGGTGTTGGGGCGGCCTCGCTGTGGTTCCTTTTGCTGGCTGGTCACACCGTGAAAAAGGGCGCCGATATCATCGGCGCTGCTGGTATCCTCCATCCCTTTTGTTCCCTCCGTCTTGTCGGCGGTGATTCCGACGGCGGGGGTGAAGGGGTGGGGGGGGGTGTTGTGTCTTGCTTGCACTCGTTGTCTCAGCGTGCACGTTCAACTTGGTCCGTATCCTGGGGGCCGAGCTGCTCTCTGTCTTCATTCTTCTCTTCCGCCTGTCCCTCTAGCTCGCCTAGCTGGTTTGTTCCTTCCGCTGGAGGCCTGAGGAGGCAGTAGGGGGGATGCTGCTGCTGTCTCGGCTCTCATCATGTCCATCATTTCATTGGCATCCATGTACTACTCGAGGTTTTTCACTGGCATTTGCTGCGCCGCTCTTGTAGCTCAAGGCTGCATGCAGTTTTCATGGTCATGCCCCTAGGCGTGGCATGCATGACACCAAGGTGTGTTACAGCTTTTCCGGGTAGTGTTTGGTGCTGTAGCAATGGAGGCACAGCGGTAGACGACCAGTAACTTTGATGAGGATGGCGTTTCCATTTATAGTGGCCTGGTGGGGGATCGCTTCGAGGGATGTTGGAGTCGATGGGATCACGTGAAAAACCCTCGTGGTTCCGGTCATGTGCGCGAGTCCAGGTTTTTGCCATCCTTTGCGAACCACCCTCTGGACCTGGCCGAATCGCTCAACCTGACGGATCAGGAGCTCGTCAGGGACTTTCGGAAGTACCCAGTGAACTTTCAACGCAATTTCTGAGTGGTTGGGGTTGATCACTAGGCACCACCTTCCTTTCAATGTGATCGCGGAATGCGCTGCCAACTGTTGCGTGTTTTCTTCCGATGTAAATGTCGCCATCCAAAAGTGGTTGAATTGGAACGGTCCGAGGCACTCGATCTTCTGCAGGTCTGTAATGTCGGCGAAGGCTGAGTAAAAACTCTGTACAGCCTCGTGGATAAAAGATCGTAAAGAAAAAGTGAATTTTCAGAAGTCTTTCTGGTGGGCAGGGGTGGTAGGAGGGTTCGCTAGGCAGCCGGGGCAGGTGGTGTTAGCCACGTTGTCCAGCTGTCGTCCAGCTGTCGTCCGGCGGCCCCGTCGCGTGCTTCTGGGGAACTCTCGCTCGACATGACTTGCCCCGACGGGAGCAAGGAGGCAACTACATTTTGCGAGTGGTGGAACAAAACTTCTGTTGTACCTGTCTTTGTAGCACATGCCCACTTGGGGGATTGGCTCAGAATAGGGAGCTTAGAGGGGGAAATGTGCCCACTTCACAAAATTCAGAAAAACCCGTTGCAGTGGCTCAGTGGCCAAGTCAACATGCTCCTGAGCCCAAAGACGCGGATCGGATTCCCGGCTGCTGCGACTGCCTTTCAGATAGAAGCAAAATGCAAAAACGCCCTTTTATTTTAGATTTCACCGCACGTTAAAGATCCCCATGTGGTCAAAATTAATCCGGAACCCTCCACTATGATGCGCCTCATCGCCTGTGTGGCGTCGAAGCATTGAACCTCATAATGATCAACCAAAATTCGCAAGACGGTGAACTTGAAATGTAAAATTTGTAGAATAGTGCGTGCCGAGTGATACCAGGACATGGTTGCATGGGATTGGAACAGGTGCACACTGGCCGCGTCAAATCCCATTTCTAGGGAAGCTGTGGGGTGCAGTGTTTTGGAGTGGGCATTCCCATTCCATTCCGATTCCATTCTGAGGAATTACAACTTGTCATGGTTCAATTCCTTTCAGTTCCACGGAATGACAGAAGTTGGCCCATTCCCACCCCTGGAATGGACGGGAAGTTAGTTCAATTCCACTCCTTTAATTCCTCAACGTAAAAACTGCCTCAGGTGCTCTAACGAGTTACCCAGGAATGCAACATGAATCTCATGTTATCATACGGGTTGAAAACTGCAAAAGTATGCAAAATTTGTCACTTGTCACCGAAGTTGGGAGTTGTCACCGAAGTATGCAACCAACCTGCTACCAAAGTGGTAGCAGGTTGGTTGCATACCTTGTGCAGAAGAACTACCCCATGCAAAAAATTACGGTCCCTTCCTAAAGAAAGTAGAGAGAAGCGAGAAAGCTAAAAATGCACCCACCTTTCGCTGAAAGTGCATCTAACCGATCGTCAAATCTTCAGACACCCAAACCGCAAGCGAAGAACGAACCAATGCAACGATTTTAAAGACGATAGTCCTTCTTGGGCTACTTAAACCCAGAAATTTTGGTCTCTTCGTCCGTCCGTCTGTGACTCAATTCGGCCACCCGCCCAAAGTAAAATATAATCGGCGCAATAGTCTTCTATACTCACAGCCAAATCTAAACGTCTCATTCCGATGTCAATGTTCATACTTGTCAACATTGTTGAACAAGAACAAGTCATTACGCAAACATAATGCAGAACATCACTACATAAGGGATATTTGCAGTGTTCCTTAATTAGAAAGTCACGGATGCTTGGTTTTTGCGATAGCAAATGATGTACTACATATACTGCAGAAAACTGCCGCCTGCTTTTGCCCGCGCTCCTGGCGGCATTCGAGAAATCACGCGGCAACAGCTACGAAAGGTTCCACTAGATAGTTTCCACGTTCAGCTTGGAACGCACGTGGAGTAGGGCAACATGTTTCTATAAACGTTGAAGTAGGGAGCCTTGATTCACGCACGTGTCCACCGTACTACAGCGCTGGCATCAAGGAACCGGCCTGTAACAGTGGAACGCGGTAAATTTAAATTGAATTCAGCAAACTTTTAGTGTGTGTACTTTGGGAGGAGCGCGACGAAAGAAGAACAGCATGAGAGGTGAGCGGGAAAGCAAAGGGAGGCATTTACTTGACAAATGTTCGCAAATACTATCATCTTTTGTCGACATTTGTAACGAAAGGAGCAGATATGTGGCCAATTTTTCGCGTACTAAGTAAACGCAACTACGAACAATTTAAATGTGCACCGTTATGTGGTTTATGAGATAAAGGTGTACTATTGTACTCTTTCTTCATGATAGCCGCGTGTGTGGTCTTATTTAGAAATTAGAATCATTCGTTGTTTCACCTTGTTTGCGATTTTTAAGTAAGCGTTTGACACAATGGAACCCCAGTTTCACAGAGAGGGGAAGATCGAGAGAGAGAGCCTTAATTTCTGGTACATGGTTTCACGCACGCGCTATGTGTGTAGAGACCTTATCAGAGTTTTTCGGTCGAACAACTGGTCTAAGGGGTAATATATTAGTTTGTTTACAGAATGCGATCAATCTTACTAAAAAAGCTTTCACTTTAAAAGGGGCAGTGTCACGCTGCATAATATTTGCATAGTAAGTAGCTGGATCCAACTACTTATTGTTGGCAAATTTTAATGGTTTGTTCTGCGCGACGCAACATGAAGCAGCTATTACGTTGGTGTCTGCTTTCTTCCGTTTTGTTGCACAGTCTGTGACGTGATAACTTGCTGTAAACTTTGCGTGCCGTCGTACCAGCGTAATTACTAGTATGCTGTGGATAACTCACAGGCATGTCGTGCGAAGCGTACTCACATGTACACCTGTTTGAAATGCTTACTTGAAGGATTTTTACAGTATTGAGCAATAATGCTGCTGTATCAACGCGAGAGATGGGAGGGAAGTGGCACGGAACCCCGTTAAGTTTTTGCATTCACCGTAGGAAGGTCGCCACCGTTTCCACATGAACCTCCATTGTGCTTGTTCATTGCCCTGGCACTACCTCAGCCCAATCCGTTCAATACAAGACATTGTTTATGACCCCCTCATTTAAAGTGACAGAACCATATCGTGATGGGGGCCCTGTCAAAACAAAGAAGTATGGTCAGACAGTTTGTTTCCACGAATGCGCAACCAATGTGCACCAGGACCTGATCAAAATTTTGAAATGAGATCTTCCTACCTGAATAGTGGCGATGCTCCAACTTTCAAGCCGGCGACTTAAGGCTTCAGTAATCAGGTACGTTTGTACCCAGGCTCAAAGACCACGTGCACAGAAGCGCAGCAACCAAACTACGAACAAGTTTGGCACAACAGGAGGACAGGGCCGCTTATTTGCGTCAAAGCAAAACAAGGTGTCACACAGCTGAGAGCTGTCAAAGCACTCACAAAAAAGGGCACCATTGCAGACGGAAGTGTTAGAAAGAAACACCCTTCGGCAGCTGTGTGTTCTGCGATGTCTTATATAATATTTAGTGTAATAGTATATCCCAGCTGTCCACTACTGTAGCCGCCATAACAGAACGTGGAGGAACATATCCGAAGCTCACCTTTTACGCTTATGGCAAGTGCCGGACACGCAAATCCCTGACCCACCCACAATTTTATTTTTACTGCCTTGGTTTGATTTGCTGGAACCCTAGGGCCCCGCTGCAACACACGAACTGACAGTCGACAGGTTGGCGCCGATTTCCTGTGAGATTCCTACCAGGTTGGCTTACAAGTATCAAGGCTATTCATTGTGTGCCGGGTACCGAGGGTGGGAGGAGAATGCCAAGCAGACTCGTTGATTCATGTTTCATGCGTGACCCCTTTATATTGTGAGCTCCAAGATTTCGCAGCTATAGCTTGAGGTGAGAAACACCGCCGCTTCGGATGCGTGCTGTTCGTATCCCCCCCCCCCCCTTCTTCTCAATGCTATTCCTGGCATGCTGGCCTGGCCACACGGCGCCTGCTACTAAGAGAGATGTCGGTCTTCCAACCGCGCCGCGGACAGTTGTACAGAGAAGTGTATGCCTCAAAAAGCCTGCCGAAGCACGAAGAGCCGACCTAACGGCGCCACCGGCCAGAACCGCTTGTGCCGCTCAAAGTTCATTTTCCCAGCGCTGCGGCAGGCCACGCGGATTCAGTTACTCGAGATCAAGGGTATGAGTTCTCGTTTTCGTCACCGGTGCTCCCTTTGAGATATACCGATGCAGTCGTCGCCACAGAATAACTTTTAAGTAGCCGGAAGGCGCCAGCAAGGGTGACGCCGTTGTCTGAAAATTCCCATTCCATTCCGGACAAAAGACGCTTAATTCCATTCCCATTCCATTCCTCCAAGCGTTGTCCTCATCCCATTCCATTCCGGCATCTCGAAAAGGTGCAATGAATCCGGAGTTATTCCAATCTCGGTGTGGTAACTCCGCAACACTGGCGGGGTGTGCCAGTCTGCTTGCTGATCGAAGAAATGACAACAAACAAAGAGGCACAAGCACAATGTACCGGAAAAAAATTTGGTCAGAGTAATTCGCAAACAAGACAAACGAAATCAATGAAGAAGATGCAAATGCCTTGTAGCAGTAAAGAAGTTGTTTATAAGTATTGCCAGGCTTTTTCCTTTAGGGCACATAAGCAGACCTTAAGGAACCATGAAGACAAAATGCAGGTTTGATTAATTAAAAAGACGGCTTTGTCCTCATAACAACGATACCACTGTTATCGCAAACTTCAAAGAAAAAATGGAGATATTAGGGAAAACAGATGCTGCAGTGGCGCCTCCACTGCCACTTTCTGGCGATTTTTCTGTGACTTCACCGTATCTTGCTTGTGGAAATGGCGGTCACCACCACCGCCAACAAATAACAGGGCGATTGTAGTGGCGCCCCTAGTTCCGTTCGACTTCATCACTTGAATGCCAACATACATTAACATGCTATGTTTTATTGTACATTAACACGCTATGTTTTAACCATGTTTTACTGCTGGCCTATATTATGTCACTCCTGCTCATAACAGGTCCAACATTTTTTGCGCTTTCTCAGCTAAAAACGTCGTTGGTGGCTGGGATGTAGCTGACTGAGTTACCAAAGGCTAGTTCTTTCCGATTGAACACGTTTGTAATGTGTTTTCATGGTCCCTTTAAAAGTGCCCTGAGGAGTTCTTTGTCTTTGATGCCTTGAAAAGTTGGTCAAAAGCTAGCTGCTGTTTTGGTGAAAAGGTCTTCACACCCTTCCTTGCTTGTAGGCTGCACTCTTCAGCAAGTTTGTACATTTAAAGCACTTTAGGGGCTTGCCTTGTCGTCGTAGCTCGCTTGCTGGACCCAAGTAGAGCCACACGGCATTCCGTCGTCACAGCGGAACCCAGAGGCTTCGAAAGCCAAGTGGTTTATATAGTCATAAGCGTCCGAAACTCGTGAACCGCTGGCACTTGTCATACATCTCCCCGTTGTTTAGTGCAAAGAAAACTGCAGGTACATTTGAGGCAAAATATACGCAATTAACCGGAATCGCCGGCGTTCCTTTAGTTAGGAACGCTCGTTGGGTGGGTTTTTACGTAAGAAAAAAAAAGTGGCAGTACAACACCGGCACGTGCGGAACGAAAAGCAAGCACAAAAAGAACGGAACTCCCGCTAGTGCAGTTTCAGGCAGAGGGCGCACGAGCACTGCGAAGGCGGGAAATTTGAAGCGCATTGGGTGGTAGTAGTGAGCGGACAACGGCGCTACAGCCCATTATGGCGAATCACTGCTCTGCACTTCCAACAGCTTTGACATTGAGTGGAATGGCTTAAATTTTCAACTCTCCAATTCGCCAGCTTTGGTTGGACTGCAACCTGGACTGCTGCAGCTTTGGACTGCAACTTGTGGGGGAACAGGCAGCTAATGAAATGTTCGAGGCTGTCTTAGCGCTGTATTTTTGGCGTATAGCCTTTGCATGTCAACTGCACCAGCAAACATAAACTTCAGGACATGGCATCGGGCTTCCATGACTTCGATTTGCTCATCTTTGCAGTCTATGAACTCTTTATGTCTCTTTTGGGCCAAGAATCCAGATTACAAAAGTTAAATAGCATAGTCTTGTTGCGACAATGGCTCGTAACATTCTTAGCTGGGTTGAGAGCGTAGCTGTTCAGACACACATGCACCTATACAGACATGAATGTCATGAAAAAATGGCGCCAGTGCTGCATAAGTTCGTTTGACTAACCTGTATAATTCCTGTTTCAAATTACATATATGGGCACATCACTACACATTCAGGTTGCTTTTAGGTGCTCGGAAAATCGATCGTTATTGCGTAGTGAGTGCACCTTTCTAGATCGCCAAAAGATTTGATCTCTTGTACTGAAACAGTCACTTATTGGTGCTGTTGACAAAGAAGAGGGAACATCTGCGCATAATGACTACTCAAAGGTAGAGCTTCTGCATTTCTGTCAAGGTAAATTTTGTTTTCCAAATTCACAACAGCAGACCTTCTACGGCGCAAATTTTGCCGCACTGCTCGGGAATTTCGCTCCAGTGTGGCAAAAAAACTGTTCTGGGCACTACAGCTACAAAGATGGGGCACTTTTATTTCAATGCAAAAGCATTAAATGGCCCGTTGAGCAAAATAGTTGAAGCTAGCATTAGCGTCAGAAGCCATGAAACAGCCCCTAACCTCCATGTCTGGGAATAAGTGTTCCATAGCACGATGTGTTCCAAAGCACAAACTTTGGCTCTAGGGAGAAGTGGTCATTCATGGCAGTACATTGCAGTTGAAGGGAATGGGAAAATGCAGGTGAATGAGCGAAGAAACAAACATCGAAATTCACCTCGTCAACTCTCCCAATACGCTGTGACAGGAACGAGCTGTGGCGCAACACGTAAGGGACAGATCGAAGCCATTCGAACGCGTTAAGGCAGACCGCAAAGCAAAGCATCTCAAACGGCAAGATTACAGAGCCCTTCAACAACGCTAAGCGGAAACAAGTCGTCTCAGCTGGACCTTAATGCTGTCGCCTTCACACCATTAAGAAGTGCTTTGGTGTCCTTGGAGTTTCTTTCAAAGAACAAAGCGGTTTATGGGGCTTGGTCAGTTTTTTGAGGGCCCATGCAGACAAAACACAAGTTTGGTTCATCCAGGGGTGAGACAGCTGCGCATATTGCGCACTTTTGATACAAATCTGCCTTCCTGCGCCAGGCTGCTCCAAAAGCTTGAAAATTGCAAAAATTGCGCCAAACTGCTCCAAAACAGTCTGAGAGCCAATGATTTTAATGCTCCCGTCAGTCTCAGTGGGAAAAAATGCTTACTGACGGCATAATTTTCCAGCACCCCCTAGGTGATTTTGTTTGTAAAGGTTTAGTTGATTGATCATTCAATGATAAAACTGCCTCCGAGAAAACTGCCTCCGAGATAGTTTTTTTCGAAAGTCACGTCAGGTTGCACATGTTACATTCTGTGAGTTTTAAAGTTTCCCAATCGAAAGCCATTCCAAAGTCCTGTAGAAAAAATGCTTATGTGTACTGAGGCGACAAACTACTTGTGCGAGTTGACGAAAAAACGACAATTTTCGCAGCGTCCTATCTCCAGAACGACATGAGCGGGCGCCGCATCTTGGTGTGGTGAAGATTGGAAAACATGGCCGCCGGGCGAAGCAGTTGCTCAGGCAGAGTGCTCTTTGCCGATTTGTGCCGTAGTTTTGGTTATGGGGGTGACTGGGTTTACATTTAGTCGTTTGATCTGTTGCGGGAAGTTGCGTGACTCGAAAGACGGGAGTTCATCAAAAACGACGTGGTGCTGGCGAATTCGCCGTGTTTCGGCCTTGAGTGTGAGGTGCGGTGCGTGCTTGAAGTGAAATTTCGGACTCGTTGCGGTGCAATAAAACGCTGAATTATTGCTGCCTCTGACAGCAAGCTTGCGAGTGGCGGGAATGGGACGATAGACACTGCAGAAGTGGCGGCACGGGCTACATCGCAGCAAAATATTCAAGAAGTGTCTGAGGACGGGCTATTATTGCACGTTAGTAATAATGGTTCATCTATCTGAAGTGAAATTTGGAGCCAAGGGGAGGTGAGTCATCATACGAACGTCACTCAAATTACGATCGTTGTGAACGTGTACCTTGGGGATTAAAATAGGGGAGGAAGGGGGGGGGGGGGGTGTGACGACTGTCACCTCGCTTTGCGCAACTTTTGCCGTTGCTCTACACTTTTGCATAAAGCCCAGTCTGGGATTGCAAAATTAATAATTTAGGCATCCACGTGATAATAAAAATATCTTGGAGCTGCTTAGTTTTTCAATTCGATATTCTCAACGGCGCTCCACGCTACCTATGAATAGAGCCTAGAAATTTAAAAGTGGTTTGTATAAATGTAGTACACTAAGAAAAACAGCGCAAACGACGGGACGAAGAAAGGTAAGACTAAACACAGGCGCTGACGAACAACTGAGCGCTTTATTGTAGCAGAAAACATATATCCCGTCGTTTGCGCTGTTTTTCTTAGTTTAACAATGTACCAACTGGCCCGTCAGCATACCCTTCTGAAATGTAGTACAGTTCGTACCTTGTGATACTCTGATAGAAAAAACTTTTTTGATTGCTGTTTCAGTGTTATGTACGTTCAAAATCAATTTAATAGGTGCAGTTCCCTCCTCCCTCCCCCCTGATTTGCCAAAAATTTGGTTCTTTAGGCTCCTAAGGTGACATAATAAATGTCGTTCTGCTCCAAATCAAGGTTCTCCTGCTCCAAAATCGAGATTTTGCTGCTCCAAAAACTGCTCCCAAATCTGGTTAAGCTGTCTCACCCCTGTTCATCCGAAAGATTGCCTCGTTAGAATCACAGTGACACCACTTTTAACGTAAACTTTGCTCAGATAACCTACATAATAAAGAAAAATGGGAATGGCCATGCGACCCACTAGCTCATTTCCCGCTACAAAACCTACGATGTCACATGCCCCGCTGTGCGATTGGCTGAGGCCGGCAAAAGCGAAGGCAGATTAGGCGGGGCTTATAAGCTTGCCAAACGAGCTATCTGCGCTCAAATTTAGGGCACCTTATTTTCATAGCAGTAAGAACAGGGGAGTAAACAGTGGAAGTTATGCAACTACATGTAAACATAGAAGTACCGATGCGTACTGCTGTTGGTACTGCATGCACTATGCCTGTTCTAGCTGCACAGCGCTGCGGCGCTTTGGGGTTGTCTTACACAACACTGGCCAAGTGGAGGAAGCGACGTTGTCTTACGTGACCCTGTTTGTCGAGCATACCCCATGTTTCATGAAAAGGTTATTTTCTACCTTAAATTGCTTAATTTCTCAATGAATAAAGTGTCGTTTGCTTTGATTTATTGATTGTAGGGTTTAACGCGCCAAAGCAACGCAGGCGATGAGGCACGCCGTAGTGAAGGCCTCCGGATTAATTTTGACCACCTGGGGATCTTTAGCGCGCGCCGAAATCTTGTACACACGGGAGTTTTTGCTTTTCGCCTCCATCAGAAAAGCGGCAGCCACGGCCGGGAATCGAACCCACGACCTTGTGCTCAGAAGCACAATGCCTTAGCCGCTGAGCCACCACGGCGGGTAGCGCCGTTTGCTTCCGGACAAGCATAGAGTTTCTTACTACGTACACTGGAAAGGACTCTGGCGCTAGCATCTATGCGGCTCATATCGAGGCTGTCTGTCGTCATGGGCCGCCATTATACCATGCGCTCGCCTTAGTTTCGTCATTGGCTTGGATTCAAGCGTTTTAGTGGCCGTATATTTGAACACAGTGCCAGAAAAACGCAAGGAATGGTATGTTATTATAGAAGTGGAAAATAAAACAGGCTGTTTTAAAGATACGGGAAAAGGAAGTAAAGCGTATTTCTGCCAGAACGGTTGTGCCTACTATTCTGCAGGCCAAGCTGCCAGTTAACAACAACGGTAATATTTTAGAAGAAACTCATTAGACACTCTTATTTTATTAATTTATTAATTATTTCAAATATTAAGTTATTTGAAGAGCTTCGAAATGTTTCTGAGTGTTCCCATGAAAACGTCGCCTCCGTGGTGAACCGGCGTACCGACCGTCAGCTGCAGTTTAACAAAATTTGTTGCTGGGCAGGTTGGTTCATACATGAAGAAAAAAGAAAAAGTGGCGTTAAACAGTCTTGGACGAAGACAAGATAGGGCTGATACAGGCGCCCATATTTGTCGTATCTTGTCTTAGCCAAAGTACGTTTGGTTTCCCTTTTTTTTCTTTCGTCAGCTACAACTTTTGCGGCGGCATATTACCCACTCAGTCATACATTCCTTCGACTCTCGCATGACCAACGTCAGACACAATCACTCATTGCCTGCTCTTTCGCTGAACACACAGTTGCCACTGCTCACGGCTACCACAGTAGCTAGTAGACGTGTTAATGCATAGTGAAGAAAGCAAATCCCCAAAACCGCTTAGGAATCTAATTGTCATGCCAAGCCCCAGCCAGAAAAAGGGGTCTTCCCATAACTGCTCCCATTACGACATGGATTCTGAGGGTCAGTTTCCTCTTTAGTATATTTACCAAGAAACTCAATGTGGACAAGTGCTGGGGGCATCACAAAACATGAAATCTTTCGCCGCACCGCGAGGATCGTTGCCGGTGACATGGAGCTGCCAAAGAAGAGCCTGGGGAGCACGGGGACGCCACAGGGCGCCGTGATCTCGCCGACGCTGTTTAACATCGTAATGATCGGGGTCGCCCAGCGCCTCCAGGGCGTCCCGAAAGTCGGACATACCATATACGCGGACGACATAACGCTGTGGGTGTCCGGCGGCAGTGACGGCGAGATCGAGGCGTCCCTGCAAGAGGCCATCGACGCAGTCGAAGATCACCTAAAAGACACGGGTCTGACGTGCTCCCCGACCAAGTCGGAGCTGCTGGTACTAACACCACAGAGAAGAGGAAGCCACAAGAGAGGAGAAGAAGAAAGAAACAATAACATCCACCTGAAGACACGGGACGGGACGGCCATTCCGAGGGTGAAGACGCTGCGAGTCCTCGGACTACACATCGACGCCCACGGACACAACGGCTTCACCGTTGCCAAGTTGGAATCAAAAGTCGCAATGGCCTTGAGGTTGATCAAAAGAGTGGCGTCCAGACACGGAGACATGAGAGAGGCGAATCTCCTCAGGCTGGTCCAGTCGTTCGCCGTCAGCCACGTTGCATATGTAGCTGCATTCCACAATTGGACGGTGGCGGAGCGAGGGAAAGTGGACGCTCTGCTACGCAAAGCTTATAAGACGGCCCTGGGCCTATACGCACATACCAACACAGAAAGGCTTCTCGAACTGGGGGTGCACAACACCCTCAGCGAGATAGCCGAGGCCCAGGGCACCGCGCAGATCGCGAGGCTTACGCAGACGAGAACTGGTAGGGCTATTCTACGTAGGGTAGGCTACCGGTCGGAATTAACGCGAGAAGGCGAAAGCGAGAGCGGCGGGTGCGGCGGCGGGAGCGGTGGCGGTGGCGGTGGTCGCGGTGGTGGAGGCGGGGGGTGGCCGGCAAGCCGGCCGCCGATACCGAAGCCGGCGCGGTCGCTGCCCCGCGGGCTGCTCGCCCTCATGCACGTGCCGCCGCTGCCGAAGCACATGGACCCAGAAGAGAACCGAGAGCGGCGAGCGGCCAGAGCGAAAGCCCTGACGGACGTGCACGCGGCGGACACCAACGCCTTCTACGTGGACGCGGCGGAATACCCAGGCCGCCGGGGCACGTACGCCGTGGCCGTGATTGCAGCGACCTCCGGGAAGCTGTGCTCGGCGGGCAGCGTCAGGGCCCGGGACTCAACGCAAGCGGAGGAGCTGGCGATCGCGCTGGCCCTAGTGGACCCACGGTGCGCGACAGTGATCAGTGACTCGCGAAACGCGATACTGAGCTACGCTCGGAACTCGGTGTCGGAGTGCGCAAACAGGGTGTGCGGGGCCCTGCCCCGACGGACGCTACCGGTGGTCCTCAAGTGGTTCCCGGCACACGTGGGACCGGTGGGGACCGGGACCAACCGCAACGAGGAGGCGGACCGAGCGGCGCGCGTGCTAACGAGACACGATGGCGCCGCGGCCGCTGCCGCGGTGCTGCGCCCGCGGAGGGTGCGGCGGCGGCTCGGGCGGCGGCTGCGGCCGAGGCGAGTCTGCCCCCTCCTCCTACTCCATCGAACGCGGAAGACTACTAACTACAGGGAAGAAGAGGAGGCAACCCCGGTCAGCTCCTACAAGGATGTGCTTGCGTGGTACAGAGAGACTAGGCGCGCCTTCCCGCCGCCACACCGTAAACTCACCAGGAGGGAAGGGGTGCTCGTGCGACAGCTCCAAACGCGGGCGATATGGACGCCCGTGGTCGCCAAGCACGTGTGCCCCGAACTATACCCAACGGACGAGTGTGCGCTGTGCGGGAGCGCTCGTGCGACCATGCAGCACATGCTGTGGGGTTGCCTCAATCAACCACCGACAACAACAACGGAGGACGACGATGATCCGCTCCCACCAAGCGTGAGGGACGCGGTCACCAGCGTCAACTACGAACTCCAAAAGATGGCTGTCGAGCTCGCGCTCGCGGCCATCGAACGCCAGCGGCCGAAAGTGCGACTTTCCACCACCCCTTGCACGGGGTCCGGCGAGTAGCGCCAGTAGGTAACCCACCGGGTTTACGCAGGCATGAATAAATGTTGTTTCTCTCTCTCTCTCGAATAAAGCCAACTTGTATTTTGTCCGCATGGCCCCTCCTTTAAAGGAGCCATGAAGACGAAATACAAGTTTGGTTCATTTAAAAGACTACTTTGCCCTGATAACAACGATGACACTTTTATCGCAAACTTGAAATAAATAATTGAAAACTATGGAAGAAAACAAAAGCAGTGGCGGCTCCCAGCGACTTTCGGGCAATTTCTCTATGACATCACAAAATCTTGTTTGCCACCAGCCGAATCTGCCTCCAAGAAACATGGCTGGACATTTATGGTGGGGCCTTTAGTTTTGTTTGATCGTACCACGTAAATGCCGACACGCAGGTAACACACTGATTATGTTTTTAGTGATGGCTGGTGCTACATCAGCCCTGCCCATATTGCGTCGCTGTCGTGTGAAACTTGAAATTTTTTCAATATTTCCTGCAACAAGTGTCTTGTGGCTGGAATAAAGCTGACTGAGTTACCAAAGGCTAGTCCTTTCAAATTGAACGAAGTTGCGTTTTGTCTTTATGGCCTCTCTAATGGGTGAGCGTTTGCGAGGTGCATACCGTATTTCCGCGCGTATAACCCACTCCTGCATATAATCCCCACCCCGACTTTAAGCCCGCGGGAAAAGAAAAAAAATCCCCGTGTATTGCCTGCAGATTTGATACAGGAAAAGTTGCACCGAAGCTAATGCTCAAACAACACACCACAAACTATGTAGACAGAAAAAGCGTATATTTAGCAAGTAGACTACGCCAACTGCAAGGCGAAAGTCACAATTCACTCGTGAAATTTAGCTGTTAGAGTGCGCTCGTCCTTGTTTTCTACCTTGTCCTTGTATGTTTTGTGCAATCGCTACCATGGAAGGCTTGGTCAATGTTACTGCACAGGAGCTTTGCGGCACAATGCACATTGCCGTGAAGCTGCACTAAAGGGAAAAACCCCGCGTGTTACCCACACCCCTACTTTGCCACTGAAATTTTTTCATTTTTGGTGCAGATTATATGCGCGAAAATGCAGTAACCGCTTGTTTGTGTGCGTTCTTTCCTTTTCAGGGCCATGCCGGACATTATGGAGAGCATAGAGGAGCTCAAGTTTTACCGGAAGAAGATATTTCTAGTCAGGGAGCCGAAGGCTGCTGCCTCAGGGGAAGCAGAAGCCAAGGCCTCCTGCTGACCAACCTCTGTGCATAGACCCAACGGACAATGTGTACAAAGTAATATATGTGTGCAGCTCGAGAAATATATTTAAAGTGGGAAACGGGCAAAGACGTGGCTGTTGTGTTCATTTCGTTCAAAGCTGTACAACGAGAAGCTCACGGATCACGGGTTGTTTTAGTTTGGGCTGTTGTGCTGTTGATCTAAGGTGTGATAAATACTTTTTGAAGGCGGCACGTTTTGTGGTGCCTAAAAATAGGCATTTCAGTCAGAATTTGTTCCTTTAGAAGACACATGCAGTACACTCAAGCTTCATTGTAATGTAACAGGATATAATGAAATAATGAATACAACGAAGTAAATGAAATCCCCCTTGAAATCTCCATGGAGAATCATGCATTTGAAACGTCGTTGTAACGAAGTAAAATTGACCTGTGAGTGGATATAACGAACTATATTAGTGTCAACCCCTCCCCTCCCCCCCTCTAAAAACCGACCACGGTGCGTGAAGTATTCCGCGGAGTTCGACACTCATTCGGCGTGGCTGTTTTAAAACTCCCGCGTCGACCTCACGGCCATGCGCAGGCTCACCGCGAGCAGCAGCCGCTCTGCTCGTCTGTGGCTCAGCCAGTGGTGCAGAGCGAGCGAATGGGTGAGTGGGCGACACCAGTGTTGTTCCAGTGACGCGATCGATGATGCCGGTGTTGTTGCGGCAGATGACTTCTTTTTGCGATTTTGTCAACGCCGTTGCTGACGCGGTCACTACGAAGCAAGGATTTATACACCCCCCCCAACAGAAGGATTTCGCCACCTTGCCAAAAAGATTTTACGACCATGAGCACTCCAGTCTGCCCAGGAATTTATACACGCTCAGGAATTTATATGCTGAGGAATTTATGCCCAGGAATTTATACACCAGCCCCCCAACACTCCCCCCCCTCCCCCCCCCTCATAAAAAAAGCATCGAAATTGTGGACCAACGCTGGTTACGGAGAAGCCGACCGACAATGCTATTGTCGCAGATAACAGCGGATAAACCGCCGCAAGCGATGATGAAGACGACGTGGTCTGCCATGCACACATGTTTGACGTGCCAACGTGTCGCAAGCACGTAGTTTCTTCGGTGGCGTGGCGACGGCAAAAACGGCATCAACGCAGCGGCCACCGCTGAAAAGAAAGTCTTTCGCTTGCGTCGTCGGAAAAAAAGCAGCATCACGGACATTTTTCCAGCTATGTCTAACGGTCAATAAATTGCAGTGTGCAGATTGAGCAAGCAAAATATTTGTCTTCTATTCAATTTCCGCCGCATGTGTCGTCGCATAGCGGTGCAGTGGTCCTCGAGGCAGTTTCCTTTTTTGCGCGGTTATAGTTGTGCGCCCAACTGAGCATACATTGCCGTAAACTGTTATAATTGATATAATGAAATAATTACTGCTCCCCTTCAACTTCGTTAAAACAAGGTTTGTGTGTACAGCGATGGCACAGCATAGCTGGCGGCGGGGGAAAAAAAATGCCTGTGGGAACCCAGCTGAAAGGAGCCATGAAGAGAAAATATGTTCTGTTGATTAAAGAGGTTGCCTTGTCCCATTTACAAAGGTAGCAATTTTATCGCAAGCTTCGAACAATATTAAAGAAGACGGATGAAGACAGATGACATCAAATGGGGTTAGACAGGAACAAAGAAGGACTGCTTCCAGTTGGCCCTGTCCCCCATATTCGCACTTAGACAGATAATGTCTTCACTTCCTTTCTTTCCAAAAAAGGGGACCAAACTTCAAAGTTCTGCCTGCCTGCAAAGCCCCCCCTGCATCCTCAATTGGCCATTTGGCCCCTGTCATGTTGGCTTCATGCCATCTGGCCCTCTGCCTGAAAAGGTTGCGGACCCCTTGCTCTATGACGTCACATTTATTTATTTACATACTGCTAGCCTGAGTGCCGGGCTTTCAGCAGGAACGGGTGAACATAAGTGCAACATCAAGGACATGCGTCACATAATAACGTGGAGACAACTCAATTGAGTGTAAAACGAGCAATAGTAAAGTACTATACAATATCTAGATACAGTTAAAACCTGATGTAATGAAGTCGCTGGGAACCGCGAATTATTTCGTTAAATTGAGAGCTTCATAAAATCGGGACTGTCATTTTACAAGCATTTGATTCCCTAAAGTCGATGGCTAAAGGGAAACATTGTGTACTTGACATGCTTTGCATGAAGAAACCAGTAACGCCATAGCCGTGTAATTGCAATTGCTCTTTATTTGAAATTATTGTGTTGACGTCAATGATTCGGTAGAACTAGTTTAGCTCGAAATTGATAACGTGAGCTGGCATGGCTGCTTTGGGAGGATGTTGGAACAGATGAAAATTGAGACTTCCATAGGAACAGGAACGGAGCAATATGGAAAACTGGGTTAGTGTGTATTTATTGAAACAAAACGTCGCGCAGTGACAACAGAGAAGAAAGAAGGGAAAGCAGACAGTGCTGCATTCACAATTGAAAGATCTGTTGAACAGTGTGGATGGTTTCTGCTCATAAACATGCACGTCAATGGGGTACCACTCCGGACCTGCTTACTCACTATAAAGCAACATCGCAAAAAAGAAATGTCCCTTTTTCATGCGAGTAGTTGTGAACGTGCATTGTAATGAACTGCCCTGCTTTGTCAAACTCTGTAGGCCCGCTATTGAGGCAAGCATTTTTTCTTGGGACCTGTGGTCTGGTGGAACTAAATGTTTTGCATTCTTGGAGAAATGTTCGGTAGGAAGAAAGGAAAACAGTTTCGTACCTAGCCTTTATTGCACTCAATACTTCCTCTCCTCTACCATGTAATTGAAGAAATGGGGAACGCCATCCACGAATACCCATGAGAACTTTACCAACACTCTCAGGAAATGCAGGAAAATGGTGTGCCGCAAGGTGGAGTTTTAAGCTGCACATTGTTTATAGTTAAGATGAACTCCCTCTGAAAGGCATTGCCACCAACCATTTCCTGTTCCATCTATGTAGACGATGTTCAAATATCTTTTAAATCCTGTAACCTGTCAATTTGCGAACGTCAAGTACAGCTCGGTGTTAAGAAGCTTGCTAGATGGGCGGACCTTAACGGTTTTAAACTGAACCCGGGCAAAAGTACTTGTGTTCTGTTCTCCCGCAAGCGCGGGCTTAGTGCGGACCCTGAGATTGCTCTTGGCCGTGCATCTATTCCTGTTAAAAGGGAGCACAAGTTTTTAGGTGTCATATTTGATAACAAGCTCACGTTCATACCTCACGTCAAAGCACTTAAACATAAATGCCTAAAAACACTAAACATTCTCAAGGTGCTCTCCCACCAATCCTATGGTGCAGACAAGGAACTACTTCTCCGGGTCTTTACCGCCTTAGTCGGGTCCCGGTTAGACTACGGCAGCGTCGTGTATGGGTCGGCATCAAAAACCGCACTAAAAATGCTTGACCCAGTACTCCACTTGGGCCTCCGCCTTGCGTCGGGTGCGTTCCGCACTAGCCCGGCAAAGAGTCTATACGTTGAATGTAACAAATGGTGCCTTGAGGACCAACGAACGTACATGGACTTGCTCTACGCTTTCAAAATTTCATCGATGAATAACCATCCTTTTAAACCTGTTTTTAATGATGTATCCACATCACTAGTGATTGTAAATCGCCCGTCTGTTCCTTTGCCATTCTCACTTAGAGTGAGACAGGAAGCTTCGGATTTCAACATCTCCTTTTCAGACATTTACACATCTTCCTTTACTGATGTTTTACCACCCTGGCAGCTTCAACCTGTGTGTTGTGACTTGTCTTTCATGAATATTGATAAAACCGGGGTACCACAAACTGCAATTTTGCAGCACTTCTTCTCCCTGCAGTACAAGTATCAATGTGCAGAGTTTTATAGTGACGCATCAAAAACTGCAACCATAGTGTCTTGCGCTGCTCATGGACCAAACTTTGATGCATGCAGAACCATGAGCACATACACCACAATTTACTCAGCTGAAGCATATGGCATCTTACTAATTGCACAACACATTCTTGAACACAAAATCTCGAAGTCCATCATACATACAGATTCCTTTAGCGTTGTGCGCGCATTGGCATCATACAAGCCATGCAAAAACAGAATTGTCCATATGGTTTTCAACACTATCATGTCTATATATGCCCAAAAACTTGTTCTGGTGTTGTGCTGGGTTCCAGGCCATGCTGGAATTGCTGGCAATGAGGTTGCGGATTAGAAGGCCGCAGTTGCTGCACTCAGGAACACAGTATAGATATAACCATACTACCACAGAGTGACCTTAAGCCACAAATTCGACAATACCTTCGTAGGAAATGGCAAACACACTGGGATGAACTGACAGACAACAAACTACATGTAATAAAGCCACACTTGGGACGGTACACATCTGACTCACACAACAGACACATGGAAGTCGCCTTGGGTAGGCTGCGGATAGGGCACACCCATGCGACGCACTCTTATCTGCTGACGGGATCTTCTAGATCCCAGTGCAGCAGGTGCGGAGAGGCCCTATCCGTAGTGCACATACTAATCACATGCAAGGCACTTCACACAACACGACACAAACACTTCAGATAACTCTACAGACAACATATTCCCCTACATCCATCGTTTTTTCTAGGTGACGAAGCCATTGTTTCCGTGAAACGTGTGTTTGAGTATTTGTCAGAAGTCAAGTTTTTAAACCTCATTTCCTATCACGCATCATGAAATCTGGCCCTATACACCAGCCATGCTCATTGTCGTTTTGTGATTTTACTTTTGTTTTTGCTGATTTTACTTAGTGTTTAAGGTATCACCTCTCATATACGACTATTGTTTTGGCGCTCTTTGCCCCAGTTGGCCTTGCGCCATAAACATCAAACCATCATCAACTTTACCAACACTCACGAGCTCTCTCAGATGGCTAGACCGTGTCAGGATTCAGAATAAGCTGCCGGCAGCCCATTCAATTCCTTCCTTGAAAAACAATGTTTGCCTTCTTTTGTTGCACAAGCACTGTGCTCTCCCCTTGAACTCGATCGCTTCTAGTGGGATCAGGCAGCAGAAGAAGGCGTTGAAAGCAGTCATCCTGAGGTACCTCGAAGTTTACCTTGGAGATCTGGTCAGATCAGAAGAAAACAAAAAGAAAAGCAGAAATTCCCAAGTGGGAGTTGTCGAACGAATATGTGTACGCGGCTTTGCTATACACCAAGCCGCTTTGAAGTCGTCTTCACTACTATACACCTCAAGGAGTCCGCGAGGGCATTTCAGGGAGTGCGCAAAGCCCCCTCCCCCCCCCCCCCTCATCCCCCCAATTTTTGTCGCCTTTTTGCCAAACATAGCCGACAACCAAGGAGTAGAATCAATACAGGAGGGGCAGGGGTTTACCAGAATTTTGGTTTTTCTTTTTTTTTTTTTGGGGGGGGGGGGGGGGGGGCTGTACATCCCTGGGCTTGGTGCTCGTGGCTGTGGAATATTGTTTTTTTTTTTTTTTTTTGGGGGGGGGGGTGGGTATCGAAATGCTTCGGGAGGTGTTGGGCGAGTGCAACAGTGAAGGCTGAAAGTTGGGTTATTTGGTGTTGACCTAAAAACATTTCACCAGCGAAAAAAGACAGGCACCTAGAAAGAAGCAAACAGGACAATCAGGACAAATCGCTAGGGGGTGTGTATAAATCCTAGAGGAGAGAAACGGCGCAATTTCTAGGGCGGTCATATAACGTCGCAAGCGGTCGTCCAAGGTTAAGCTAGTTGTGGAGTCTGCCGCGGAAGAAGTTGCGCGGTTGCCGCGGTAGGTACTTCTCTGCCCAGCCCCGGAATGGGTTGTGGACGCTATCAGTATACGTCCATCGGTTGACGCCACCATCTCCTTTGTCGTCCCAGGTACGAAGCTTTGAAGTCACCGTTTATTTGCATCGTGACAGTATCCGGTCGCTCGTCCACACCTGCCGCAATAGTTTTCTCTTCCTGTTTGTATTCTTGTTCCGTGTCCATAACGCAAGAAAGTGGCGTCTCCACGCAGCATGCAGTTCAAAGTCGGCTTCTCGCACAACATACAAGCTGTGCGGAAAAGCCGAACAACCCAAATGCAGGCTTATAATAGGTCAGGTGTACGAGCTACCTTAGCTACAAGAGCAAATTGTTTCCCAATATGACACGGCCCAATATTGCCACGAGAAGAAAAACAAGGACCAAGTGTAGCGAAGCGCCATGTTTATCCACCACACACGATTGCGAGGGAGAGGGTGGTAGCTCGCAGCCTGGCTGGGACTAGCTGTTATGGCCGCTTGTAAATAGATCGTCTCACCTTGCAAATACATCGCTTCATCTACCATGATTCGTGTCACCTTCATCCCGCCGCCACGTAACAGTATTTCGTCGAGGGCATATGACGCGTGCGCAGGGTTCTCGATTAGGGGGAGCGAAGTCTTAAGTGAGCGCCCCGCCCCCCCCCCCCCCCCCTCTCTTCCTCTGGAACTCCCGACCTCCTCCCACTAAAGGCCTAACTAACGGTCAGAACGCAGTGGAAAGACGAGGGATTGTTATAAAATTTTCATTTCGATGAAATGGAATTGCAACACCTACAAAATATTTCTGGACAGAAGTTTTTACTTTCATGTGTAACATCGGCAAAGGGGGCAGGTCCCAGGGCGGATGCGGCATCAATTTCACAACGCGCTGCCGGAAGGACTTCCATTTACCCTAAAGCACAGAAACATATGTGCACATCGGTCTTTTGTAAACTGCAACGTGGTTCCCGTGCGCACAGCTCAAACGCTAGCTTTTGAAATTCGTAAGAATTTAAGAAGGTCTGCTCTGAAACTCTTTTTACACGGCTATTTTGCTCAGTACTATTCACATCATTTGCGAGGAAAAGTAGGAGGACAAGCTCCGCAGTAGCTGCAAATATGAAAATTAAGTGGTAACGTGTTTCTCACAGCGACGCACTTCCGGGGCTGAAAGTGAACAGCCTTTGGAAGGCAACATGAGGCTTCATCGGCTGCCATGATCGTGAAAACACACGCGTGGTCGTAACCCTAAGGGACAGGTTCGATTGAGTTAAGGCATGGGGCAAATTTGGCGCCCCCCTCCAGATTATTAGGGGAGGGGTGGCGCCCCCTGACCCCCCCCCCCCCCCCGCCCCTCCCCCTGTGCGCATGATATGGTCGAGGGGACCCCCATCACTTCTGATAGTGCAAAGGGCTCAACCGGACAAATGCATTGCTGGGAAGACATTTTTCTGGAGCAATAAAAGGAGTCTGATATCAGAGTGCGGAGGCCCTGGCGTCTTTTATTAACAGCATTTTCTTATGCGGGAGAAGTGTGACATCAGGAGTTGCACAGGCAGTTTTGCTTATTAAGTCCACATAGAAATGATACGCATATAAAAGGTCACATCGTGAAAACCATCGACTAACCTCTCCGGCCTACAAAGAATATGACATCACAAAAGAATTTGTTTCCTCTCACAACATGGGTTGCATCAACTGAGACTATTGAACAGCAATAGCTAAAAAGGCGTGCAATATCTTTGTACCCAAACAATAGGGAAATCGTCGGGTGAAACATGCCACATCGCAAGACCAAGTGATGGGCTGAGCAGACAGCATGCAGCCAGCGTCTCAGCTGGCAGCCGGACCAACACTTCTATCCGTACGCAGCCGCCTCATATATATCTCGTTAGTGGCTGCAGCATGTTTGCGGACTGCGTTCTCCGGTTGAGCACCAGTGGCTCA
Organism: Haemaphysalis longicornis; assembly: GCF_048455015.1. Taxonomy (NCBI): domain Eukaryota; kingdom Metazoa; phylum Arthropoda; class Arachnida; order Ixodida; family Ixodidae; genus Haemaphysalis; species Haemaphysalis longicornis. The sequence goes on from NW_027526361.1 coordinate 226,343,594, forward strand.
CCTAAATGCAAGCAATTTACAGAGAAGTAACTGTCTCACACTCGCTCGCCCTTATTTTTACCAAGAACGCACCTCCCAAATGAAAAGCTTCACTTTCACGTCTCCTTGTCTGCACCGCTGAACATTAAAGAAAAATTTCCCCTGCCACCCTCGGTCACTTGTCACAGAATACCTCTGCAACTTTTGCGAATTTCTCAAAGAAGCTGGGCTGCCTGGGTACCACTGATTAAGCAAAATCCCTCATTTACCGTAACGACCCTACTATCCTGTAGCGTGTTTTTGACTTCTTTGGCAATCCCCAGACACCTGCGAAGATAATCTCTGCCCACCAGCGATTTACTCCCCCTACCACGTGAACCTGCTACGGGGACTCTCACAAAAGGAGAAAGTTCCAATTCTACTGACATTTCTCCCGCCAGAAAATACAACAAAACGGATTAACTAAACAATCGTCCGGTTGGAACGCTTGAACCGCCGTCGTAGAACTCGCTGGGGCTCACGTGAAAGCACAAAACACTGCAGGGAGATCAATCAGTCCGCCCCGTAAATGATTTGGCACCGCACTGGTGTCTTCGCGGGCGTCGACGGCACGTTGTCCGGAGGAGGCAGCGGGTGGCTTTGAGAAAACGGAGAGCCGCTATTCGCACTGTGGACGCCGACAACTTTGACGGGCGGGACGGCGGCATGCCTTTGGTAGTGGAACCCGAACAGGGCCGGGACCTCGACGCCCACGCCCGTGCCGGTGGGCCTCCTCTTGACCTTCACGCCGAACACGTTCGGCAGTCCAAAGGCCATGTCGATGGGGTCCCCGTGGTCGTGCACGTCTCTGACGGCAATGACGTGCCCCGCCTTCTTCAGTGGTCGAGTCGTTGGAGCACAGCTCACGAGAACCAGCAGCGCGAAGGCGGTCGAGGTGGCTGCTATGAGATGCATGGCTGTTTTGATGCGCTTGCTGTTTCTTGGGAAAACTACGACGCTGTGCACGAGCTTTTTAACGCGGCTGTACGGAGATTATCGGGGAATGAGAATGAGGTCTCCGCTGACGGCGCACGCTGTGGTCGTGACATCGAGTCGGAGAAACGCTTGCTTGTCTGCATCCGGAGTTCACGATTGTCAATTAGGCCGCTGTGTCACCGCCGTTGATAGGCTTCTTGCTGTGTGCAGTTGGAAAAGAACCAGAGCTGGGTCAAAGACTGAGAAAAAGGAGTCATTAGGACTAGTTATAACTGATACGATAAGTAAGTAACCCAAATAAAGGACAGAGAACAAATATGACAAAAGAACTGTGCCCCAGAGTCATCTAGGCCACGGTCTTCGTCCGTTTAGTTTGTAATGTATTTTTAGGTGGTTCCTACAAAGAAGTAGCAAACGTTTGGAAGCAAGGATACGGAGCCCTCATACAGCATACGCTTATGTGTTGTGCCCCACAGCGCGTCTTCCTTCCACGTGGATAGTTCATAAAGGATGGCGCGTACCTTTCAATGCGGAAACTTGAAGCGAAAATAAATCCTCATTGACTGCGACGCGTTTCATAGCGCGTGAACCAGAAATAACACGCAAAGAAAAGGACTGCTCCCTTAGTTGCTGCTGTAGCCGCTAATGATCCCCTTGCCCTGCGGCGCAGGGGTCACCAGAGATATAGGGCGCAATGAATGGATCACCACTCAACGTGACCCCATGTACATCACATTGCCAAACTGATAGGCCGACACAAAGGCAAACTCAGCGGTGTGGTTCGAAGGTCTCAGGTTTGTGGCACCGTGCACGCATAAGAGCAAAGTGTAATCGCAGCGAAGCGCGTAGGAGCGTACAGTAAGACACGAACACTTCCGCAGTTGCTATTTCACAAGCACTTGGGTGTCGTCGTAGTTCTGTCGCCATCTGCACATGCCCGCGCGAGACGGTACATTGATGTGTGAAGAACGATCATAGCTTTTTGATGTGCATTGCAGCATAACTTACAATTAAACGAAATTTATGGAAACTTGGCCGTGCTGACAAAGAAGGCGAAGCACATACCTTGCTCATCTTTAGACTACAGTGAATGAACTTACCGTATTTACTCGATTCTAAGCACCCCCCCCCCCTCCCATATTTTCCAATATTGCGATTCCCAAAGTGAAGGGGGTGCTTAGATTCGAAAAACTTATAAATCTCCCTCCCCCTCCACTTTCTTTCGCGGCCATATCTCGACGAGACGGGCGCAACGAGTAATGTTTCATCTGACCAATATTCATCCGAAAAATAGGTACACACAGTGACCTCACCGCTTTCGTATGATACCCAGTCACCTACCATTGGAGTCCGTTGTGCCGCCTAGGCCGCCGCTTCCAGTATCTTCCAACAGGTCGTATGCTGTTTTGTTGAAGTGGTTTGCAATTGATAGCTTCATAAACGACTTGACCGCAACGTGAACTCGAGCCCGCTTCCACGCGTCTGAAATCCACCTTACGATGGTTGCTTAGAAAAGGGGCTGCTTATAGATTCGCATGCCAACATTTCTTTTTCCAAAATTTTTCCTGAAAGTAGGGGAGGGTGCATATAATCGGGGGGGGGGGATGGATGGATGCTTAGAATTGAGTAAATCAGGTATATTTGAATCGTCCCAAAGTCTGATGGCCGAAGCTTCAGGTACTCTGGTGGCCATTTCTAGCAACCGTTGGCCAATCGAGGGATTGGCCTATAGGGCGCATTCAGCTTTCGCGACAGCAGCTACCAGTAGAATAAATTTTGGTGCTTTGGAAATACCGCGTATAAAAGGCAAGCACCATGCTAAAAAGTGCACGCATCATACCTGGAATAATTGTTCACAGATAGACCATTGGCCTATTTGCCACTGTTTTTTATTGATTTCAATACTCTCAGGCCGGGGATGGGTGTGGCGTCGTAAGACAGATGCCTCCAACCTGAAGCGCGTAAACCACCTTCTTTTCGATACCGACACATCTACATTGAAATCGCTGACTGCGACTATAGGGATTATTTCATCGCAACTAACCCATGATCCAAAGACGGCCCGAGGACACCTAAGCACTCCCCAGGAGTTCTCAGTGAGAAAGCCTTAATGTCCAATTGAATTCCTGGGACGCTTTGTTTGTTGAGGGAAAAACTGCAGCGCTAAGGATGAGACAAGGGTATAGACAAGTACACAACAGATGCGGTGACGAACAACTGTGGGCGCTTTAAAAAGAATGTATGAGAAAACCGAAAAAGGTGATATTTTCCCGAGCTAACCAAATCTTTGTGATATACTTTCTTCACCTTTCCCATATATTGTCCTGCAACCCCCCCCCCCCCCCAAAAAAAAAAAAACGCGATGTGTCGCCAGCTGTGTATTTGCTTTTACTCATGTCTCGTGTTTAGCGCTGTTTTCGACTTCAAAAGGTGCCAATTATTGACCAGTCTGTAAAGCCCCTCTTTCCGCTTGACATGAATTGCTTCGCGATTTGCATCCGCCATGCGCGCTCGAATGGTTTCGATCCGTTTCCTACGCGTTTCGCCCCTGCTAGTTTCCTTTCGCTACTGCCTCGTTGAATAAAGCACGGGATGTGAAACGCCTCGTGCTTCAAAGACACGCACAGCCTCTGGAGTTTTGATGTGAGGACACCGAACAATGTAGGGAAAAGCCTAGTCTAATACATCATCATCATCATCATCATCATAATCATCATCATCATTATCACCACCACCACCACCACCACCACCACCAGCAGCCTCTCTACGCCCACTGCAGGGCAAATGCCTCTCCCATTAATCTACAATTATCCCGGTCCTGTGCTAACTGCGACCAATTTATCCCCGCAAACTTCTCGACCTCATCTGCCCATCTAACTTTCTGCCGCCCCTGCCCCGCTTGCATTCTCTACAGATCCACTCTGTTGCCCTTAATGACAAACGGTTATCTTGCCTTCGCATTGCATGCCCTGCCCACACCCATTTCTTCTTCTTAATTTCTACTAATATGTCCGTAACACGCATTTGTTCCCTGACCCACTCCACTCTATTCTTGTCCCTTAATGTTGCACCTATCACCTTCCGTTCCATTGCGTGCTGAGTCGTCCTCAATTTAAGTTGAACGCTCTTAGTGAGCCTCCAAGTTTCTGCCCCGTGGGTGAGTACCGGTGAAATGCAGCTGTCATACACCTTCTTCTTCAGGGACAATGGTAAACAAGGTCCCATATCAAGATCTAAAACTTTTGTAAAAAATTCCCTCGCACTTTCCCGAGGGGGAGAGTGTGTAAGTTCGAATGCACGGTTGTTGATTGCGCGATTACGGTGGATATCGTGATCTTGGAGTGGAGAGGAGGCGCCCAACACCCGCAGTCACTGAGCGGAGAGAGGAGGAGGAGAGTAGCGCCCGCCGTTACGGCGAGGGCTACACGAGCGCCCTCACGCGTCGGAATGCGGAGCGCCTGCTACGCGAGCGAGAGCTCTCCCGCCCGAAGTGAAGAGGAGGCGCCCAACACCCGCAGTCACTGAGCGGAGAGGGGAGGAGGAGAGTAGCGCGCGCCCATCTCCCCCCGTTGCTAGGGAAGACGAGGAGGAAGACGAGGAGCGCGCGCACCCGCAGCTGTTGCTATGCGGACGACGGCGGCGGACGATTCAGGCTCGCTTAAGAAGTGCATTCGCACTTAAAAGGAAGCTGCGGGACCACTGGCACGGCCGCTGGATGAGAGCGCACGCAAGGTGCGGCCTGCCGCGTCGCCCGGATTTCAACGGGCAAGGGCGTGAGTGGCGGTGTTTACGTTTTCCGCCGCTTGACTCCCTCGTGGCGCTAGCGTTCGGGGACTGGTTTCGGGGCGGAGCGGGGTGGTCCCCGTAGGCGAGCGCTTGCGCCGACTGAGAGACAGCCAGCGCACGGGTTTTAAAAGATGTTGTTGTCATTCCTGGGCTACTCAACCGCGAAAATTGTCTGTCCGTATGTATGTATGTCTGCCAGTCTGTCGCTCGATCCAACCGCCCGGCCGCGCCTGAAGCAGCCAGAAGTTAAAGTAATTCTTGAAAGAGATATAGGCAATACATTTTCAACCTAAAAATATAAAAACATGCCCCATATTCGACAACATTGTTAAAAAAAGATAATATTCAACAAAAAAATAATAACCACGGGTTAGCTTTGTCTGAAAACGCCTCACACACAGCACGTAAACCGCGTTGCACAGTTTAAAGCCAAAAATTGATTAGTTACAGTTCAAGCGGCAGGTATATGGTGGGAATTTATTCGTTCGAAATTTCAAAAATGTCACCTTTTCTCGGGAAACGCGGTGTCGACGCACGGGAGAGCGATGAATATTTGCCGGCGATGGATTAAAGCTTGCCGTAAAGACACTTTGAAAAAAATGTAGGCCGGGCGGAATGCGCACCTCATAAAACGAGGACACGCGATAGGATGGTTGAAAAAGGATTTGAAAAGACTGGACATTTTTCTATGCGTGTCTTTTGATACTCTTATACTGGCTCGATCATGTCTTGCCGCGCATAGAGATTTGGCTTGTTTCATTTTCGCAGGCACGACAATGCCTTTAAACGCGCTACTGAAAACTTGATCAGAGAGCTAGGTTGTATCGAAAGAAAAATAAATGCACGCGCTGTGTTTAAGAGGCAGTGCGTACGGTCCACGCTCCTAGCTTCTAAGCATTTTTGACATTCTGCATTGAGAACTAGCGCTAGGTACATTTCCTCCGTTATTTCAACGCCGATTCAAACCGATATGCATTTATCCCTGAAGCTAGCGGTCGGCCTCCTGGAGCAGCAAAAGTATGTGCTCAAATTAGCGCGCTCTAAAGACGTTGCGATAGTTTTGCTCTGTGAACATACTGCGCTCCAATTCGAATCAATTTTCGTAGCGAAGGAAAATTTTCACATGCGTTATTAATAAATACGTCAGCTTTCTTTTTTGAGTACCCAAGCATAATCTCTACGTAATGCAAGAAGTGTAATGCCTTGTACCTGCACAAAAAATGCGTAATTCACGCAGTTTGAACAATTAATAATTATGATATTCAAGATGTAGATTGTTGGTTTAAAATAGCAAAGAAAAGAAGAAAATGTCAAATGGAAAAACGGTGTTAAAATGCTTACGCATTATTAGGCAATTTTCGTAATTTCTGTACAATTTCGCTTTTTTTCTTTTGTGTCCGGGCAAAAATTTAGCTTGCCGAGCTCGCCAAATATTTTTAAAAAGTTTTTTGAACCCGTACATCCCACGTGCTCTCCTTAATTTTTTTTCGAGGCTACAGGGAGCAAGTAATAATATCAGGTAGAAACTGGAATCGCTTTTCATTCAACTGTATATATATAGAACAGAGACGCACGGGACGAGGGATTCCGTAAGGACACATATCAAAGTTGCAGTCCTCATTGCCAGTGCTGTTTGGCGTTTTAACAGTGCTATTATAGTGCCGAATGAGCTATGATTGCCTTTTTTTTATGCAGGAATAAATAATTGAAAATTCAAGTCGAGAAAAAATGCGCCGTTTTTTCCGGAAGCGGGAATCGAACCCACAACCTCCGCATAACGCGTGCGGTGCTCTACCATTGAGCTAGTTCCGCGGCGACTTCTCTCTCGACTATAGCGCGGGGTTTTGTATTTACGACTGCTCAGAGCCCGGTCACCCCGCACGGGGCACCTTGAGCAATCCTGGTGACGGTACTGGCGATACCGCGGACCCCGAGCCCCCAAACATAAGCTGAATCCAACCGTGGCGATGTGTTTATAGGTGGAGGGTTAGAAACCACGAACGGTGGCCGTCGGAGCCCAGGTCAAGCTCCGGCGGATGGGCTCCCTGTCTGTTTACCAGGCAGGGAGCTCCGGGACCTCTTTTGGCTACCAGGGTAAGGTCAAAGAAGAAAGTACCCCCGTCTCCCTGCTTTTATACTATGCTATATGGCATTTTCAAACCCCCCCCCCCCCCAGACGTGATCGGCCCCCGAAAAGGGGCCGCACCGAAGTTCAATTTCCACCTCTTTCAACAACTGTCTTTCCAACAACTGTAAACAACTATTCCCGTTTTCTTGTAGTTGAGTCAACTGACACAGAAAGATCTGTCGCTTCACTGTCTGTCTTCTTTGTATCGAAGTTCCTGACGAGTATAATTGGTGAGGCGTACAAAGCCAAGAAACAAAGAACTGGGCAATTGCTGGTCGAAGTGACCAAGCAGCAGCAGGCAGAAAAACTCTTGAGCCAGACCCGAATCGGTGATCTTGACATCAGGGTCACGCCCCACCGCAGCTTAAACAGCTCCCAGGGCGTGATCTCCGATCCCGATCTACTGAACGAAACTGAAGCCGACCTGCTGGAGGGCCTTCGAGGTCAGGGCGTAACAGGGGTCAGGCGCATAAACATACGTAGAGAGGACAAACAAATACCTACAAAGCATCTTATCCTAACTTTTGACAGGTCGAGCCTTCCAGAATACATAAATGCAGGTTTTGTTCGATGTCCGGTCCGGCCTTACATCCCTAACCCGCGGCGCTGTTTTAAGTGCCAACGGTTTGGGCATGGCACCAACTCCTGCCGCGGCCGCCTTACCTGTGCGAAATGCGGCCAACATGACCACCCGTCCGAAAACTGCAACACCCAGAGTTTCACCTGTGCCAACTGCCAGGGGCCCCACGCAGCGTGGTCTCGCACTTGTGAGAAATTTAAGCAAGAAAAACAAATCATAAATGTAAAGGTCACTGAGAACATCACCTTTCCAGAGGCGAGAAAGAGGTTCGCCTCTTTCCCTCTGGGGAGGTACGCCGACGCAGCTCGCCGGGGGGCGGAGCGGCGTCTGGTTTCCACAGGGACCCAGTTCAGCGAGTCTGACCTGGTCCCTCCTCCGCCCCCCCCTGGGTTGCCTCTGGCAGCCCAACCCGCCACCACGCCGCTTGCTGAGGCAGCAGCGGTTGTGGTCGCAACCTCTTCCGTCGGGACCGGTGCCGCTCCCGCCTCTGTCTCCCCATCCTCCAATGCGTTGGAGGGTACCGAGGTGATGGACACCACGGGCCCCGCACCGGTTCCCACCGCCACCGCACCGCCCGTGCCACCTCTGGCGCCCCGGACGCCCTCGGCGGTGGCGGCTCAAACGAAGGGCTCCCGAGGGGGGGCCAAGTCCGGGGGGCCCGGTCCGTCGGGCACCCCTCGGACATCCGACGACGACATGGATGTCGGGCCGTTCCTGCCTGCAACGCAGCGCAAGGAACGCGTCCCGACACCAAAGCCTCCCGACAAGCCCAAAAAGGCGAGAGTCACAGCCCCGAAAGACGACACATAAGCAAACACACACACTCCAGTAGCTCTCACACTAAATAATGGGAAGAGAAAACATAATTCAATGGAACTGTAGAGGCCTTCTTAAAAATCTTGACGATGTATACGAAATACTGCATGCTAGTCAGCCAAGTGTAATGTGTGTTCAGGAAACACATTTGAATTCCAAGCACACAAATTTCTTGAATAGTTACATGGTCTTCAGAAAGGACAGGGATGGCTGCACACGCTCTTCTGGCGGTGTGGCCATAATTGCCCGGAAATCCTTAGCCTGCCACCCTGTCACTCTGAACACTATCCTTGAGGCTGTAGCAATACGCTTGATAATATTTAATAGGTTGATAACGGTATGCTCCATATACATTCCTCCTGATGTTTCACTTTTAAGCTCTGACTTCGAGGCGCTGGTTGACCAGCTGCCCGAACCATACATCCTGACAGGCGACCTTAATGCTCACAACACTCTTTGGGGCTCTTCTCGCACGGATGCCCGAGGTCGCCTTATAGAGAAATTCCTTACATCTTCAGGAGCATGCCTTTTCAACAATAAACAGCCTACATACCATAACATAGGACACAACACATACTCATGTCTTGACTTGGCGATTGGCTCCGCAGTTCTTTTTCCATGTCTTGAGTGGGGTGTGGGCACTGGCCCATATGGCAGTGACCACTTCCCCACCTCACTTACATATATAGGTAAAGGCCCAAGCAGTTCATCTTCCCATAATAGGTTCAATGAAGCACGAGCTAACTGGAACACATTTACAGAGACATCCAAACTACACCACACATCCATAGGACACCTACACGTTGAAGAAGCTACCCAACTCCTCACGGCGCGCATCGTCGACGCCGCCGAAAAGTCCATTCCCCACGCCTCTGGTGCCCCGCGCAACCAGCGGAGGCCGTGGTGGAATGAGGACTGTAGGCGGGCGCGAGAGGCCCAGAACAAGGCGTGGGGTGTCCTTCGTCGGTACCCCACGTCGGGTAACCTCATTTTGTTCAAACGGGCCAAGGCGTTAGGAAAACGTTTGCGCTGTGAGGCGAAACGAGAGAGTTGGCACACCTTCTTGACATCCATTAATTCATACACGGACACACACAAAGTCTGGACACGTATACGCAAGCTCAAAGGACAACAGACACACAGCCTGCCCCTGGTTAGCACAACAGGGGACACACTTGAAGACCAGGCTAACACGCTTGCACAACACTTCGAACACGTGTCCAGTTCAGCACACTACACGAACACTTTCATGAAACACAAAACATCTGTAGAAAAGAAGTCCTTGCGTGATCACAACAAGTCTCGCACTTCTTACAATTGTCCTTTTTCAATTCATGAGCTGAAGGTTGCTCTCAGCACATGTAAGCCTTCAGCTCCAGGTGCAGACAAAATCACATACACCATGATACAACACCTACACCCAGACACTCTTGAAACACTCCTACATCTATACAACAACATATGGCTTTCGGGGCACATTCCTCGCTCATGGAGGGAGGCCATAGTGGTGGCTCTCTTGAAGGAAGGAAAGGACCCTTCCTCTCCCGCCAGTTATCGTCCCATTGCCCTGACAAGCTGCCTGTGTAAGCTCTTTGAGAAGATGATAAACAGGAGACTCGTGTACTTCTTAGAGTACCATGGTCTTCTCGAGAGCTGCCAGGCAGGCTTCAGGGCGGGGCGATCTACAAATGACCAACTTGTCGCTCTTGAGTCATACTTAAAGGACGCTTTCATTCACAAACAGTTTTGCACAACGGTGTTTTTTGACCTTGAGAAGGCATATGACACCGCCTGGCGCTACGGGATCCTCAGTGACCTGAAGTCATTTGGTGTCTCAGGGAACATGATGAACATTCTTGCTAGTTATTTGTCCGAAAGAACTTTTCGTGTGAGAGTTGGTAGCGCACTCTCAAGGGTTCATGTACAAGAAAACGGCGTTCCGCAAGGTGGAGTTTTAAGCTGCACTCTTTTCATAGTTAAAATGAACTCCCTTGGGAAGGCATTGCCACCTACAGTTTCTTATTCCATGTATGTAGACGACGTCCAGGTATCTTTTAAATCATGCAATATGTCCATCTGTGAGCGTCAAGTCCAGCTCGCTGTCAATAAACTTGCCAGCTGGGCAGACAAGAATGGGTTTCAACTTAATCCAGAAAAAAGCACCTGTGTTGTCTTCTCCAGGAAGCGTGGGATCCATCCGGACCCAGACATTACACTTAATGGCGTTTCGCTTCCTGTGAGGAAGGAACACAAGTTTTTAGGAGTGGTGTTGGATGAAAAACTTACATTCATACCTCACATTAAGCAATTGAAACATAAATGTCTAAAGGCTCTCAACATTCTTAAAATCTTGTCCCACCAGTCTTATGGAACGGACAAGCAACTCCTCTTACGTATTTTCACAAGCCTAGTGGGGTCCCGATTGGACTATGGAAGCGTCATTTATGGGTCTGCAACAAAAACGGCACTGAAAATGCTCGACCCAGTGCTGCATCTGGGTCTTCGCCTTGCATGTGGTGCTTTTCGCACTAGCCCAGTCGAGAGCCTCTACGCCGAGTGTGATAAATGGCCCCTATATCACCAGAGGGTTTACATGGATTTGTTGTATGCCTCGAAAATCATGGCCCTGACTGACCACCTTTTTAATTCCACCATTAATAACACATCCTCACAACAACTGTTCTTAAATCGTCCATCCATCTCTCTGCCCTTTTCACTTAGGGTGAGAGAGGAAGCCTCTGAGCATGAGGTACCCTTTTTAGACATTCACAAGACACCCATCACTGATTTTATACCACCATGGAATCTGCGCCCTGTGCTCTGTGACCTGTCTTTTACGCATCTTGATAAGAACAGGGCACCAAGAATTGCGATTCAGCAGCATTTCATGTATCTGCAGGATAAATACAGGGCTGCAGAGTTTTTCACTGATGCTTCCAAAACGTTCACTGCGGTGTCTTGTGCTGCTCATGGACCCAATTTTGAAGGAGGTAGAGCCATGAATGCAAAGACAAGTATTTTTTCGGCAGAAGCATATGGCATCTTTCTGGCTGTAAATCACATAGTTGAACATAATATTCCTAAATCTATCATCTATACAGATTCGCTGAGCGTCGTCCGTGCATTATTATCCGGAAAGTCATCGAAAAACCATGTAGTTAACCTTCTCCTGAAATCAATTATGCTGGCGTATTCTTCAAACCTTGAAGTGACTGTGTGTTGGGTGCCAGGCCACTCTGGCATCGGCGGAAATGAACTGGCGGATGAAATGGCCGCCAATGCTGCACTCCGAAACACAGTAAACATAACAACACTTCTTTACACAGACCTCAAGCCACACATAAGACAGCAACTCCGTAAAACGTGGCAAGCCGACTGGAGCAAACAGACAGACAACAAACTGCACGTAATAAAACCACACTTGGGACAATACACTACTGACTCACACAACAGGCACATTGAAGTTACCTTAGCTATAGATTACGGATAGGCCATACACATGTGACGCACTCGCACCTGCTCACGGGATCTCCAAGACCCCTGTGTAGCAGGTGTGGGGAGGGCCTATCCGTAGTCCACATACTCATACAATGCAAGGCACTTGACACAACACGACACAAACACTTCAGAGAACTCTACAGACAACATATTCCCCTACACCCGTCTCTGTTTCTAGGTGACGATGCCATGGTTTCTGTAAAACGCGTTTTTAAATACTTCTCAGATGTTAAGTTTTTAAACCTCATTTCCTACCATGCGTAATCACACCTGGCCCTACACACCAGCCATCGCCATTATCTTTATCGATCTTACTATGTCCAGTTTACTCTTTTTATACCTACCTTTTGTGGGAATCACTTCTTTTCATTAAATAACTTCTCTGGCGCTCTTTGCCCTCGTCGGCCTTGCGCCATTAAACACCAACCATCATCATCATCATCAGAGCCCGGTCAACTAGCGCCGCCCCTCGACCACCGCGGGAAGACGTAGAACGTCTTTTTCCCAGCGGCCGCACGTAAGACGTGGTCGGAAGTCGGGGATAGCCAAAGGCATTTCAGACTGCTGAAGCCAGAACCCTCGTAATGCATTTTGTAGAACAGAGACGTACGGGACGAGGGATTCCGTAAGGACACATATCAAAGTTCCAGTCCTCATTGCCAGTGCTGTTTGGCGTTTTAACAGTGCTATTATAGTGCCGAATGAGCTATGATTGCCTTTTTTTTTATGCAGGAATAAATAATTGAAAATTCAAGTCGAGAAAAAATACGCCGTTTTTTCCGGAAGCGGGAATCGAACCCACAACCTCCGCATAACGCGTGCGGTGCTCTACCATTGAGCTAGTTCCGCGGCGACTTCTCTCTCGACTATAGCGCGGGGTTTTGTATTTACGACTGCTCAGAGCCCGGTCAACTAGCGCCGCCCCTCGACCACCGCGGGAAGACGTAGAACGTCTTTTTCCCAGCAGCCGCACGTAAGACGTGGTCGGAAGTCGGGGATAGCCAAAGGCATTTCAGACTGCTGAAGCCAGAACCCTCGTAATGCATTTTGTAGAACAGAGACGTACGGGACGAGGGATTCCGTAAGGACACATATCAAAGTTGCAGTCCTCATTGCCAGTGCTGTTTGGCGTTTTAACAGTGCTATTATAGTGCCGAATGAGCTATGAGTGCCTTTTTTTTATGCAGGAATAAATAATTGAAAATTCAAGTCGAGAAAAAATGCGCCGTTTTTTCCGGAAGCGGGAATCGAACCCACAACCTCCGCATAACGCGTGGGGTGCTCTACCATTGAGCTAGTTCCGCGGCGACTTCTCTCTCGACTATAGCGCGGGGTTTTGTATTTACGACTGCTCAGAGCCCGGTCAACTAGCGCCGCCCCTCGACCACCGCGGGAAGACGTAGAACGTCGTTTTCCCAGCGGCCGCACGTAAGACATGGTCGGAAGTCGGGGATAGCCAAAGGCATTTCAGACTGCTGAAGCCAGAACCCTCGTAATGCATTTTGTAGAACAGAGACGTACGGGACGAGGGATTCCGTAAGGACACATATCAAAGTTGCAGTCCTCATTGCCAGTGCTGTTTGGCGTTTTAACAGTGCTATTATAGTGCCGAATGAGCTATGATTGCCTTTTTTTTTATGCAGGAATAAATAATTGAAAATTCAAGTCGAGAAAAAATGCGCCGTTTTTTCCGGAAGCGGGAATCGAACCCACAACCTCCGCATAACGCGTGCGGTGCTCTACCATTGAGCTAGTTCCGCGGCGACTTCTCTCTCGACTATAGCGCGGGGTTTTGTATTTACGACTGCTCAGAGCCCGGTCAACTAGCGCCGCCCCTCGACCACCGCGGGAAGACGTAGAACGTCGTTTTCCCAGCGGCCGCACGTAAGACATGGTCGGAAGTCGGGGATAGCCAAAGGCATTTCAGACTGCTGAAGCCAGAACCCTCGTAATGCATTTTGTAGAACAGAGACGTACGGGACGAGGGATTCCGTAAGGACACATATCAAAGTTGCAGTCCTCATTGCCAGTGCTGTTTGGCGTTTTAACAGTGCTATTATAGTGCCGAATGAGCTATGATTGCCTTTTTTTTATGCAGGAATAAATAATTGAAAATTCAAGTCGAGAAAAAATGCGCCGTTTTTTCCGGAAGCGGGAATCGAACCCACAACCTCCGCATAACGCGTGGGGTGCTCTACCATTGAGCTAGTTCCGCGGCGACTTCTCTCTCGACTATAGCGCGGGGTTTTGTATTTACGACTGCTCAGAGCCCGGTCAACTAGCGCCGCCCCTCGACCACCGCGGGAAGACGTAGAACGTCTTTTTCCCAGCGGCCGCACGTAAGACGTGGTCGGAAGTCGGGGATAGCCAAAGGCATTTCAGACTGCTGAAGCCAGAACCCTCGTAATGCATTTTGTAGAACAGAGACGTACGGGACGAGGGATTCCGTAAGGACACATATCAAAGTTGCAGTCCTCATTGCCAGTGCTGTTTGGCGTTTTAACAGTGCTATTATAGTGCCGAATGAGCTATGATTGCCTTTTTTTTTTATGCAGGAATAAATAATTGAAAATTCAAGTCGAGAAAAAATGCGCCGTTTTTTCCGGAAGCGGGAATCGAACCCACAACCTCCGCATAACGCGTGCGGTGCTCCACCATTGAGCTAGTTCCGCGGCGACTTCTCTCTCGACTATAGCGCGGGGTTTTGCATTTACGACTGCTCAGAGCCCGGTCAACTAGCGCCGCCCCTCGACCACCGCGGGAAGACGTAGAACGTCTTTTTCCCAGCGGCCGCACGTAAGACGTGGTCGGAAGTCGGGGATAGCCAAAGGCATTTCAGACTGCTGAAGCCAGAACCCTCGTAATGCATTTTGTAGAACAGAGACGTACGGGACGAGGGATTCCGTAAGGACACATATCAAAGTTGCAGTCCTCATTGCCAGTGCTGTTTGGCGTTTTAACAGTGCTATTATAGTGCCGAATGAGCTATGATTGCCTTTTTTTTTATGCAGGAATAAATAATTGAAAATTCAAGTCGAGAAAAAATGCGCCGTTTTTTCCGGAAGCGGGAATCGAACCCACAACCTCCGCATAACGCGTGCGGTGCTCTACCATTGAGCTAGTTCCGCGGCGACTTCTCTCTCGACTATAGCGCGGGGTTTTGTATTTACGACTGCTCAGAGCCCGGTCAACTAGCGCCGCCCCTCGACCACCGCGGGAAGACGTAGAACGTCGTTTTCCCAGCGGCCGCACGGAAGACATGGTCGGAAGTCGGGGATAGCCAAAGGCATTTCAGACTGCTGAAGCCAGAACCCTCGTAATGCATTTTGTAGAACAGAGACGTACGGGACGAGGGATTCCGTAAGGACACATATCAAAGTTGCAGTCCTCATTGCCAGTGCTGTTTGGCGTTTTAACAGTGCTATTATAGTGCCGAATGAGCTATGATTGCCTTTTTTTTATGCAGGAATAAATAATTGAAAATTCAAGTCGAGAAAAAATGCGCCGTTTTTTCCGGAAGCGGGAATCGAACCCACAACCTCCGCATAACGCGTGGGGTGCTCTACCATTGAGCTAGTTCCGCGGCGACTTCTCTCTCGACTATAGCGCGGGGTTTTGTATTTACGACTGCTTAGAGCCCGGTCAACTAGCGCCGCCCCTCGACCACCGCGGGAAGACGTAGAACGTCGTTTTCCCAGCGGCCGCACGTAAGACGTGGTCGGAAGTCGGGGATAGCCAAAGGCATTTCAGACTGCTGAAGCCAGAACCCTCGTAATGCATTTTGTAGAACAGAGACGTACGGGACGAGGGATTCCGTAAGGACACATATCAAAGTTGCAGTCCTCATTGCCAGTGCTGTTTGGCGTTTTAACAGTGCTATTATAGTGCCGAATGAGCTATGATTGCCTTTTTTTTATGCAGGAATAAATAATTGAAAATTCAAGTCGAGAAAAAATGCGCCGTTTTTTCTGGAAGCGGGAATCGAACCCACAACCTCCGCATAACGCGTGCGGTGCTCTACCATTGAGCTAGTTCCGCGGCGACTTCTCTCTCGACTATAGCGCGGGGTTTTGTATTTACGACTGCTCAGAGCCCGGTCAACTAGCGCCGCCCCTCGACCACCGCGGGAAGACGTAGAACGTCTTTTTCCCAGCGGCCGCACGTAAGACGTAAGACGCACGTAAGACGAGGGTTCTGGCTTCAGCAGTCTGAAATGCCTTTGGCTATCCCCGACTTCCGACCACGTCTTACGTGCGGCCGCTGGGAAAAAGACGTTCTACGTCTTCCCGCGGTGGTCGAGGGGAGGCGCTAGTTGACCGGGCTCTGAGCAGTCGTAAATACAAAACCCCGCGCTATAGTCGAAAGAGAAGTCGCCGCGGAACTAGGTCAATGGTAGAGCACCGCACGCGTTATGCGGAGGTTGTGGGTTCGATTCCCGCTTCCGGAAAAAACGGCGCATTTTTTCTCGACTTGAATTTTCAATTATTTATTCCTGCATTAAAAAAAAGGCAATCATAGCTCATTCGGCACTATAAAACACTGTTAAAACGCCAAACAGCACTGGCAATGAGGACTGCAACTTTGATATATATATATATATATATATATATATATATATATATATATATATATATATATATATATATATATATATATATATATATATATATTATTGTCAAAATAAAAAAGGTCCGACATAGCTGTGACAGTAGTACTACTTCATAACTAAACAACGTGTAATCAAGTCATATGGGCCGTGAGATCAATACGAATTGTGGCGTTTTATTTAGTGCACGAGGAAAAACCCACATAAAAGTTGGTTATGTCTTAAACATTGAGAAGTGTTGACACTCACAAATAACAAGCGCCGTCACAAAAACATTGTTCCTGTTTGTCCGGAATTTTAATATATTCTCTGCAGTCGCAGCTTGCAGACAAAACGTAAATCTCTGCCGGGGGTGAGGTCACAAAGAGCATTCCGGGTGATGTAAGACACGACAGAGCAATGCGAGACAGAAGGCACACTATCAACGCGTAATGCTGCTGCTGCGAGCGGAATTTACCTTCCATCTTGACCAAATGAAGCTCGGAAGCCGCTAATCGTGTTCGTCGTTTAACAGGCGTAACATTTGTGGTGGTAGATGTCTTAAGTGGAGCGTGGAACGTCGATGATAAGCCCACACTTAGAAATAAGCGGCCCGAAAGCCGGCGTCCCGCGGGCCGCGCTCGCCGCAACCAGTCCCGGAACGGTGGCGCCGCGGTGACAGTATTTGGCTTAGGCGCACTCACGCCGCTTTGGAGGCACGCGGCAGGCCGCACGTCAGTGCGCCTTTCATCCAGCGGCCGTGCCACTGGCAGCAACAATGGGACAGAGAAGCAGAGAATAAATTACGTGTCGTTAAACCCAAAATAGAAAAGCCCCCTGCTGAAAAACATGACAGATTTGTGGAGGTAGCCTTATGCAGATTGAGAATTGGCCACACACACATCACACACTCATACCTTTTAACAGACGCAAACAAGCCACACTGTCATCGGTGTGGGGGGCAGCTCTCAGTTCTTCATATGCTTATTGAATGCGAGATGTGCAACATAGAGAGAAAACGTCACTTTCAAGAAATATACACTCATTGCATACCCTTGCACCCTTCATTATTTTTAGCAGATAGTCCCATGTTTTCTTACAGAAGAGTCTTTAATTACCTTGCCGATGTTGACTTCTTAAAGTACATAACATACTCGCCATGATCTCACTTGGTCTCATGTTCCGTCACAAAACAATGGCGGTATTGTGGGGTTTTTAACACCTTGCATACCATTATTTCTTGCTTTTAATTATGGCCCTATACACCAACTTCCATAGTTTAATTTTAATGTAGTGGATGTTTTACAGATTCCATTTTAACATCCTCTCACAGCATCCCACCATTGTCATGGCGCTCTTTGCCCTCGTCGGCCTTGCGCCATAAAACCCTAAATCATCATCATAATGTCAAACCCAGATATTTTACAGAAGTGACGTCTTTTAATGGTGATGATCCCAACATGCAGTTATAGCTCACTGGTATCTTCTTGCATGTCGTGCGCATTAGGGCACTTTTACCCGTGTTTAAAACCATTCCCGAGCGGGAACACCAATCACTTATGCTACTGAGGCTTCTAGCGAGGTTTCCTTGGTCATTGGACACCTGATGTTACAAAAGAAGTTACAATCGTCAGCAAATAACCGCAATTCCACACCGGGGCAAGCTTCACACACAATATCATTAACAAAAAGTTAAAAAAGCAATGGTCCCAAGACACTTCCCTGGGGAAGGCCAGGGAAAACTGGAAGAAAGTCTGATTTTTCATCGCCGAGCGAAACAAATTGCTTATGATCAGTTAAGTAGTCCGCAATCCATAAAAAATAACACTAGACAGTCCAATATTCCTTAATTTGAGGATTAAACTGTGATGAGGGACCTTGTCAAAGGCTTTACTGAAATCCAAAAATATTGCATCAATGTGGCCATTACCATTTAGCACGGAAGCGAAGGAGTGTATCACAGAAACTAATTGGGTGGATGTAGAATATCCTTTCCTAAATCTGTGCCGATGCCTGGTTAGTACGGAGTTACGTTGGACAAAATCGTCAATGTGGTTAGCAACAATATGCACCATTATTTGGGAACACGGTGATAGAAAAGATATGGGTCGATAGTTGTCTACAGAAAACCGGGAACCTTTTTTATATGTGGGCACAACTCGCGCTATCTTCCAGTCGCCCGGGACTTTCCCAGGATAAATAACGAGAAATGTATCCAAAGCCTGGCGTGAGAATAAAAATTTTAACTTAATTTATTAATTTCTCAGTGAATAAAGCATCGTTTGCTTCCGGACAAGCGCTGGGGGCACTATAAAACACGAAATATTTCGAATAAAACAAACTTGTATTTTGTCTGTATGGCCCATTTGGGGCTTTCGTCCTAAACTCAGGTAACATTCCGTTAAAAAACTGCTGAATATGCAACCGGGTACGAGTAACGACGCCACAATTGTTGTACGACACTTACACGCTTGCTAGATATCCATCTGGGGGTACACCAAACAACATCCAAAATTTTCTTCGTTAACGCCGATGGAATCGCAACGTGCGCGCTGTCCTGGGAAATACCTACTGAGGTATAATTCAATGAAAAAAAAAATATTTACAAACACAAACAGCCCGGATTATATCCGGCGCCCCTATTTCTGCCGCCACTGGGAGCAATGACCAACTTTCAGCGCGGAATATCTCTGAAGTGGAATGCTTTCCCCCTTAGCCAAACAGCTGCGGCCACGAAATAGGTTATATGCGGGCACATTTGCATTATTACGTTTGCGCTTGCACGCGGACCTCACGCGCGCTGCATGAGTAAAAGGCCAGGAAGCACGAAGCCGCAAACTGGAACGGCTAGCGCTCGCTGCGAAATCACTTCCTCCTAGACAGACTCTCCTTTTCTTTCTCTCGCTCACTTACTCATTCGCGCCCTTCGGGGAACTACGGGTGGTGATTGCCGGGCACAGAACGATCGGACGCGAAGGCAAAAATGTACTCGAGGGAAGTATTGTGGCGTGAACCCTGTTCACCGTCGCAGCCGCCTTTCTTTACTGATTTTTTCTTGCCGTGCAGTTAGGTGCTTTGTTGCTGCCTGTCTCGCCTCTAAAAACAATGCTCGGCAAGAGGTCAACCATAACAAGAAAGGAGGAAACGAAATATGCAGGCCACCAGCAGCTCACAATGTGTTCGACCCTCCGATTCAAACATGCATTGCGTCGGTCGTACTACGAGGGAGGCTACCTGTTTACCGGTGGCTGTTTTAACGCTTTCGCGTTGTAATATAACAGCGGGGATCACGCAGGATTTGTATTTTTGTTGCGTATACGATTAGAAGCGCACGTACGGCATGAGCAAATTGCGTATACGTTCAGCGCACGTTGGCGTTGCGTTGCACTCTTTGAACCGCAACGGTTCGGAGACCCGTTGTTAACCGCTTCAACCAGGCGGGCAAAAACACTGTGCTCGCTTTCGTGCGCGTTATTTCCCTGTCTGAGCAAGCCTGCCTGCCTCGTAAGAAGGTACGGTGCGTGCACGCGCGGCTGCTTGCCAGCTCTCTCTTGCATGCCTAAATTATACCCCTCCGCCCGAACTTCCGCTCCGAACGGGTTAAGCTTCCTGTTCCGGGACATTGCGAAAGGTCTGCAGTAACTTGTCTCACTTTCTTGCTGGAAGAATGAAGCCTCGCCACCCGCCGCTGTCCGCGCATCAGTTGCACAGAACGTCGCCATGAAGGCGCGTATGGTCTCCGAGGTGGTCGTTTTGACATCCATAGCGGTGATTGTTGTGCCGCTGATTCAACTATCAGGGCGTGGCAGCGTCCTGGTGGGGGCCACCGAAGTCGTCGAAGTCCTTCCGTGGAGGCAGCGAACTTCGAAGCACCTGGGCCTGGAGCCGTTCAAGATGGGCATCAACATCCCGCACATCTTCAACATGAAGCTGGGCACGGGGCTCGGCGGAACGGGCCTGGGTCTGAGCGTGCCTTCGATCCTCAACATGCGACTGGACACCCCGGGTCTGCACCAGCCGAATCGCCCCGTGGGACTGCTCCTCAACTTCTTCGGTGCCGGCCGCCACGGCGGACAGGGTCTGCACGGGAGGCCCGGAATCTTCCGGTACGCGGAGCAGGGCCAAATAATCGGCGCGAGATCGGGAAAGAATCCACAGCCACAGTCCGGGACATCGCCACCGCCGCCGTCGTTGACATCGACGTCGTCACCTGCGTCGTCGTCGTGACTCTTCGCGTTGTGCTTCGTTTTTATGTCCATGCAGCAATCGTAAGGGTGTCCGGCTGCTGTGACTTTTACTGCTCGCCTCGTGTATGGTACTTGTGTTTAGTTCTTTTTTATCTGATGGGACCGTTAGGTAACCTTACAATGCACATTTTGATATTTTATTGCTCCTCCCTACCCTCTTATTGCCAGTGAAAGGTTAAGATGTATTAGTGTATGTTGTGTACTACAACCTGAGTTAACGGGGAGCATGACGATTTGAACACACGGGGTCAAAAGTTAAGAGGACACGATTTCCTCTTTCGACTTTATTTTTTCTTTGCTCCCGGGGGGCCCAGCACTTAATTAGGATTTGTAAGCGAAGCATCACGACTAGGGGTATTATCGCCATACGCGCACCAGGAGCTTAGCCCCTAGAGAGCAGAGAAATTAACCTCGAAAGTTGAAATTTTGAGTACCATTGTGATTGCGTGTTATTTTGGGGCCACCTATTCAGTCTCCCAAGTAAAAAAAAAAAGCAAAAGTTGCAGTGATGGCGCAAGCTGTTTGTAGTTCCTAATAACGTCCGCAATAAAAATTCCGGAATTCAACCTGGAAGGGTTCATCTTTCAGCATGGTTAACTCTTTAAGAATAGGCTGCGGTACTTCCTAACCGAACACTAACCAGTTACTTGTCACAGTATCCACAGGGTACTTAGTGATAGCCTATAGTATCGCGTAACAAGGTGGGTCGGCTGAGCGCGCAGCAAGACAGAGACACATTGAACACGGACATATCTCACTTAGTCAACAAATAAATTGGGCAAGAAAACCAACGGGATGCACGAGGATAGCGGGTATAACATAGGTATCTTACAAATACTTCTCTTCTTGCCAGCCAGCAGCGGATAGTCCTCTAATAGGGTCTGTGGGCTTGTCCCAAAAATCAAATATTTCAGCGATAATTTCAGAATTATGCATTTTAATGTTAGCATATACAAGTCAGCATGTACTTTTACTTTTTTTAAAACAAAAACATCGTGATTTGGAGTGGTAAAAGTGCTGAAGTTAGTATGTTCGGTATTTCATAGAATTTTGTTACTATATTCAGTGAAGGTTAGTCTCAAAGAAGCAGCAGTTTAACTAAGTGCGCGGTATAGACTCGTAACGACAGCATTTAGGTTCCATACTTAGTGGCAGGACCTACGTACGGTTCTGGGGGTAGTGAAGTTCATAATGAGTTAGTAAATACAACTCGTTACTACCTTTTTACTAGCATTTTTTGTTAAGAGTGTTCGATTCCATGCTTGACTAGTTCAGTCTCCGACGGTGCGGCCTGGCAGGAGTTAGCTGACAGGCAGCAAGCCCACGGTTCCCCCTGACGTACAGTCATGCACCGCAAATGAAACGGGGATGCGGAAATGTGAAGAACAGAGAAACCGCGCGGTTACTTTCCATTTACGTAATATTATCGCGTAGCCATGTTACTGTTACAATAGTAACGTCCACTGACATCACGGTCGAAACATGCTCCAAGAACGCAAATATGTGACAACCTAATGTTTGTTTCGGCGTGTTCGGATTCACGCGTTGGTGTTGAGTTTCGTGTGCACATGTCTGTACATCGCGGAATGGGTGTGCTCTCATATACGCACGACGTGCACTGGAATTTAATAAAACCACCCTTCGGTAAACAACTGTTTTTAAAGGGACCCTGCAACAGTTTTCTCAACTTTTTTTAAGAATCCTAAATGCATGCAGTACGTAGTCACCCAACACGCCCAGTAGTTGGATTAGGGGGTCGCAAAGTACTTCAGCCAAAAATTACTGCTCTATGCCCATCAGATGACTTAAACTCACTCAAAAGATTTTCTTTCTTTCCCGATCTTGACGTCTTTCGACGGCTCGAATTACGTCACTAAGGCCATTTAGCGGCTGTTTTCCGGTTTTCCTTCAGTTGCAGAAATGAACGCTTTTCGATAGCAACTACAAAAAAAAAAAAGCCACATTAACAAAGCAGAAATGGAAGGCGTATCTGGTGCGACGAGCAAATCACGCAGTGCCCCTGCGTGCTGGCGATAACTATAGCTTTCGCAGCGGTTCCACACGCGAAGGAAAGAGTGAAAGCGCTTATCGAAAGTGTTGCAGGGTCCCTTTAAAATGGTTTAGAATACGGCGACGTCGCACTGGTTTTCAGGGCGGTTTCGGTCGTCGAAATCTGAACCGTAACCTATTTCGTTGTTGACGGCAACTGTTTTTCCGCTCAGCGACAGTGCGCAGGGGTTAAAGGAACTCTGCAACCCTTCCGATAAACACTTTCACTCTTTCCTTCTCGTCAGGAAGCACTGCGAAAGATATAGTTATCTCAAGCGCGGAGCGGCACTGTGTGATTTGCTCGTCGCACCAGACACGCCTTCCATTTCTGCTTTGCTTTTATGGCATTCTTGTCAACGTGGCTATCGAACGTATACTCATCGCTGAAACTGAAGGAAAGTCGGCGAATAGCCGCTACATCGCTCTAATGATGTAATTTCAGCGGTCGAAGAACGCCAAGCCTGAGAAAGAGGAAAAACTCTTTTGAGCAAGCTTCCAAGTTATCTGATGGGCATAGAGCAGTGATTTATGACTGAGGTACTTTGCGACCCCCTAATCTAAGTACTGGATGTGTTTTGTGAACTACGTTCTGCAAGCATTTAAGATTTCGAAAAAAAAAGTAAAAAAAAAGTGTTGCAGGATGGGTACCTTTAAACAAGTTCACGATTCATTCGATTCTCCCCAGCGGATGTTAAAGGAGTACTGACACGAAATTTCAAAGCTGAGATAACTATGTAAAACGCTTCCTTTTTATCAGGAGATATCTCCCAGCAAGTTTCAACAGCAACCGTTCAGCGAAACATATTTAAAATCAATTTTAATCTTCGCCCGCACGAGAAAGCCCAGAGCGGGCCGACGTGACATCATCTGCTACGTGCCCCAAACTGCCGACGTCGGGGCTCCCGTGACGAAGCCGTCGCGCTGGCTGTGGTTGGCGCGCGCTGCTCGGGCGTGTGTACACGTCATGGTTTTGGGGCTGACGTCATGCTGCCCGGGCCTGTGGGGACGGCGAAGACCTCGGCCGGTCTGGGCGCGCGCGTGCGCTCGCTTGCGCGCGCTTCCAGAGAGGCAGCGATACGGCAAGAATGGTGACGCCATGTCATACATGCTGTCATGGCGGCCGCTGGGCGTTTTTTTGTCGAAACCGAAACTGGCACGAATAAACGACGCCGTAAATGAATGTTTACGCTGCGCTCGACCGTCTAATCTGTCATTCTATGATTAGTGGGCTGGTAGGCACGCATAGCAGCGAAAAAAACGTAACATAAAAATTTCGTGTCAGTACTCCTTTAACGAGCGTGTCAAACGTCGCCAAATCAGCGTGGTGGAGGACGGGGGATGGAAACCGGCGCTTTTTACAGGGGTGGCCACGCTATTCCACAACGATTACCCGAGGCGGAAGAATGGTTGTTGCTTCAGTTATAAATGAGCCATATTCGTAGTTTCTTCGCTAATACCCGTGAGATGAAACGTGCAATCTCATTTACCGGGTTAATTTTTCCGCCGCCAACGTCAACCACGCCATGCGTAACAAAGACAGGGATTAGTGCACACAGGGCCAATTTCAACTAGCTTAAGCTGATAGAGGGGGACAATAGCCGGTGGGATCAACTTTCCCCGCTGAAAAGCCCTTTGTGCACGGCTTAGTGTTCTTCTGTCAACAAACGTTACTTCATCTTGTCTACAGGGTCTCGCGAGCTCGACGATTACCAGCTTACTCATCCCTCTCAGCCGTGGTGCCCTCCGTCTCTTGCAAGGCTATGCGGAAGCGAGGAAGCAGGCACGCTGGCTTCGGCGTTGCCCGCTGCGACCTTTCTCCGTGAAGTGGCCACGGTACCCCACTTTCACTAACGTGCGCAGGCGACGACTGCGCTGCCTGCAGGCCTCCCATTGTGCGGAAATTACGAGACCAGGTCATGTGGATTGTCTTACGTCGGAGGCGAGTGGGAGAGCGCTGTGTAGGTACGCTCGCCAAGTGGGTAGATTTCACGCAAACAGAACGTTCGTTTGTTTGCTGGTTTCCTTGTTTATTACAGCGAAGGTGCTAGCCTCTAGTTTGACGGATAATTCCACGTCGTAAACAAGAAACCCAGGCAGGACCAAGCAGCTCACCCCCAAGACGCCGAGCGCATTCGTCAGACTAATCAGGCATACCGCATAGAGCAGAGAATTTGTTTAAGGAAATAACAAAACACGCGTCGAAACCGCATTATGGATGATAAGGCTCTTGTGAACAATGGGACCCCCCCCCCCCCCCCCGTCTGTTCCTGATAAAGACTACCGTACTTACCCGATTCTAACGCGCACCTTTTTTCCGAAAATAGGCCGAAAAATCGCATGCGCGTTAGAATCGGCTATGAAACCGAAACTGCCAAAACAGCTGAAATTTCGTTCCACCCATCACCATCGCCATCTCAAGATGGCGCCAAAGATTTTAGCAACAATTTTTCGGATCTAGGCGCCTAGGCTTTTCTTTCGGCGTTCACACAAATCGTGAAATTATTCCACTTGCGTGCTTGATAACAGCAATGGCAGTAGCGGCAACGAAGGTGCGCCGCTTCCGCGGCTTACGAGCGGCTCCCACGCGTTCACAACGAGCGGTTGGCTGAAGCGTATGCCTCTGGAGAAGCTCGCGGGATGGGCATGCGAGGCGTGGGCCACGATCCCATCGAACATGGTTGAACATTCGTTCAGAAGTGTGGCATCGCGAACGCGCTTGACGGCACCAATGACGAGATATTGCGGTCAGCGGAAGGCGACAAGGAGCCCTCGGAGAGCGACGAGGAGTGAGATGAGTCAGATTACTTCGGGGAATAAATCGCCCGTTTCTCTCGCATTCGTTGTTCTTGCTCACAAAGTTCCTTGCCCGTTACAAACGGAGGTGCAAGTTTTTTCGGTTTTTTGCCTGGAAAGTCAGGTGCGCGTTAGAATCGGGGGCGCGTTAAAATTGGGTAATTACGGTATGTTTGCAGATTTTTTTGAAGACTAGACACGACTACTGTCACTAATAAGAGCAGTTCTTGCCCAAGACGCCGAGCGCATGCGTCAGGCTAGTCGGGACCCAGCATTCGCCGCCAGAGAAGCCGAGGGCAAGCGAGAAGCCCGCCGAGACGACAAGGAACCTTTCATACCCTCCCCCATCAGCGTTCGTAGTGGTTTACAACAGCTTCGCTGGATATCCACTTTCGCACGGCGGGATGGCGACCATTTTTTTTCGCTCAGCATCTGGGGCTCGCATCCTTCGAACTTTGAGGGAGGGCTGCACCGACGAACGGTCCTGTCACATGGCCCATTCACTACTATTTCAGCAAATGAGTCTACCTGGGCAAAAAATGGCAGCATCTCCACTCCGTGGATGATGGCGAGGGTGCGGAGTACGGGGACTCAAGTGACATCCAAGTTGCGCCGCGACCGTCATTTGATTTTAGCCGTGAGTTGCACCTTGATTATTCCCTGAATGAAACCGCAACTCACGGCTCAAATCGAATTTCGCTTGATTTTCGCTTGATGGTGGTGTGCGCACGGATGGACGCGGACAGACATTGGGAGGTCCTAACGTACTCCGCATCATCACGGGCGAAGCCGTTTGACTCTCGGGTACTAACTCACGGTCGTAGCCCAATGGATAAGAAGACTGACACTAACCCTGGTATTCTGAATCCTTCCTCCACTTGAGCCTCTAGTGGAGGAGATCCTTAAAATCGATTTCCCCGTGCATAAGCATTGCGGAATCCTCACCTTAGCCGAGTGGAGGGAGCGAATTGAGTGGAGGAGGGACTCAGAATACGGCCCTAACTCTGTCTGGTCTACCAGACACAGACTCGAATCCTGCTGGTGCCGGTAACGGTGCCGGTGTGATTTTTTTTGCGATTGTAAATGCGTCCGTCCGCGTCCGTCCGCACGGACGCGGACGGACATTGTGCGGTCCTAAGGTACTCCGCACCTAAAATTAAAAACTTCGTTTGTACAGTCGTCTACGTACATTGCTACTTTAGCGTGGCATAGCTCGAGCATTTTGGCGAAAAACAATTCAAACCAGTGTTGAGGACTTCAGTGCCACCTTTAACTTCAGAGCTGCGCGAAAGTTACCTTACCTCAAGAAGGGAGAAGGCGGTAAGTGCTGAAAGCGTTGCTCCAGCGGAGACGTTGGGCGACTGTGCAGGGCCGTTTACACACAGAGTATTTGACCTTTGGGCGGCCTCGTGAAAAAGGTTTGACACGCAGTATTTTTGATTAAAACGAATTCAGAATTCTTCTCTGGTTTTAATCTAGAAACAAATTTGTTTTTTTTGTAGTGTCTATTATCACGGCACCCGTGAGAATTAGCGTCAGAAGTTTCTCAAGGCAGTCGCCTCTTATTGGCTACGAACGCTACCCGGAGAGTCTATGGGATAAATATTCCCTGAAAAGCGGCGTTTGCAGCTGTCCTGTAGCGCTGTGGTACAGTACTTGGTTTTGAACGAGAAGGCTCAGGTTCGAGACCGATGTTGTTTTTTTAGCTTTTAAAATGTTAAAGCAAAGCTTTTCCCCTCTACCCCCCAAGGGTTCTTTCGCGACCGTTGGTGTCAACAGAAAACTCCCGCGAATCGCGAACAAATAAAAGAATTTACTGGCACCGCCAGGAATCGAACGTGGAACAAATACAGTAACAAAGCCAGAGCCCATTGGCTTACCGATGTAGCTACGAGCCCAAGCGGAGTCGGGGACGACAAGTGGTGCACTCACTAAGCACATCTACGGGCTTAACCCCTGCATCCTTCTGAATGCCACGCGATAGCGATTCAAGGAAGCTCACACCAACCCATGGCATCTCACTTCTAGCACGCCAATATGCTAAAGCCTGTGGCTTGCTGTGTTCACGTAAAAAATCTCAGCTCTTTATCGTCGTCTCTCACGCCAAACGACACCTCAAGGAACACATTTCAATACTCCTTGGTGGCCAGGCCATCACTCCAAGCCTCAGCATCAAGATCCTGGGCCTACATCTTCAGGCCAACACCAAGAGTGACGTAGCCTTCCTCAAACACAGCATCAATAAAATCATACACATGATCAGGCGAGTTGCCACAAAGAAACGAGGCCTCAAGGAATCCGATACCTTTCGATAAGTTCAAGCTTTTGTCCTCTCGAGAATCACTTACGTCAACCTCCTGTCTTCTCGGCAAGGAGGACATAAAGATGATTTATATAATGGTTAGAAGGCGGTTGAGCAAGCCATTGGTCTTCCCATGGGTGCGTCCACAGAGAGGCTGCTTAGCACGGGACTCTACAACACGGTGGAAGAGCTGATAGAGGGCCGTCTTTCTATCCAGAAGCTCCGAATGAGCAGAACTGTGGCGGGTCGCCGCATCCTTCACCAGATTGGCTGGGCAGCACAGAATGTCACTCCGCTTGATGTACTCCTGGACTTTTGGCGACAAGAACTAAAGATGCTCCCTTTGCTTAGAAATATGAACCCCTCACACCACGAGGGTCGCCGACAAGCACGGGCTCAAGCGCTCAACACCACCCTCGGTGGTGTTCATGCTGTTATCTACACAGACGCCTCCCAACATCAAGGGCAGCAGTAAGCCATCATCGTGGCTACCTCCAGAACCAACCTCCTTGCTTGTGACTCACTCAAGACCGAATACATGACGGAGACAAGACTCCTCTCCTGATGAATTGTATGGAGGTTTGTCTAACACATTTCAAATTTCTCGCCTTCGCAGTGCTTGCGCGACCCCTGCCGGAAATAGCGCGAGCGGCAGTTTTTTTGTGTGCTTGCTTTTCATTCCTCACGTGAACGCCTTGCTGCGCAGTTTGGCACGCGCCATTTTTTCTTTGCACTGCCACTTTTTCCCGCCTACTATCGTAGAAACCAACACAACGAGCGTTCCTAACTAAATGAACGTGGGGCCTGCCGGTTAATAACATGTATTTTGCCTCAAATCTACCTGCAGTTTTCTTTGCTATAAGCAACGGGGAGATGTACGACAAGCGCCAGCGGTTCACAAGTTTCAAGCGGTTATGACTATATAAACGGCTTGTTTTTCGAAGCCTGTGTGTGACGCCGTGATGACAGTATGCCATGGGGCCAGCTACATGGTTTGTGCCATGGGGTGTGCACTGTTTCTGTGTTGAAAGCCAGACACAATTGAGCACGTGTTCTTGGACTGTTGGCGAGCGGTGTTCTTTTGGGACATCCTCCAGCGAACACTCAAAAATATTTTTGTGTGGATGCTTACGGCAATAGGTTTTTGAAGGTTGAAAATGAGTAGGGTGTGCCGCTTGACACAATTATGCTGTATGGACTACGTAGCATCTGGAGAAACAGGATGGCGGTACGCTACTCCGACCCAGATGCCAGACCCACCGGACACTACTTTAAATACTCAGTAGGTTGTTTTGTGCAGATACAGAAACTTCAGCCCTGTAAACCAGAGTGGCTACCCACAATTGAAACATTGTTGGTAATTAAAGAATATTGGAATCACCCGCTTGCCCAAGAAGGGCTGCAGTTGTAGTGTTTGCATTGAGTATTGAGTGTACACATAATCAGTTACGTGTGTTTTGTTTTGTCATCCTGTCAAAGAAGACAATAAAGAAAAAAAGCTACGGCGGCAAGGCGAGCCCCTAAAGTGTTCTGCACTTGAAAGAACAGGCTCGCTAATTCTAGCGCCACGACCAGCAATCATAACACAAGCCGGAGACGCAGCCACCGATTCACCAATGAGGATATACCTGGAACGCGCGCTAGCACGTTCCGCTAAAAAGGAATTCCGGTCGTTTGAAAAACGTTTACAGAGCCTAAAAGTGGGCGGCTTTCCTAGTGCAAAAGCCGCGAGCCAGCGCAGTATCCCGGGCGCTGAAAAGTAACGCAAAAAATACCGCTTTCTCATCCCCGCCCTGCTGTTCAGTTTATACTGTTTGTATCCTCAATGAGTGAATGGAAATTTCTTTGAAAAAAATAGGGGTGGCGAGCGAGGGTGAGGGAGCCGGTCGTGATTGAAAGGTGAGCCACAGGGGAAGGTTCCCAGTCCAGGGATGCAGTAGCGATAGCTTCCGTTTTGGCTCCCTCCAGCAGGCCCAACTAATCGTGCAGTGGGGCTCCAAGCAGGGGCCCTTCCCATGGCCCACTAATGGCCGCAACATTCCCCCATAACCTAGTATGGGGGAAGGGTGTGGGCTTTGTTTGACCCTCAGTTTCGGGGAAACGACGAAGTTGCGCTGAGAAGCATTGCCGTTTTTTGGCATTCGCAATCTTCTGTCGTTTACCGGTGCTTCTGCCGCAGTGTCTTCGCCCACGTGGATTTTTGGATGAATATATTTGTCTCTATTTTCTGGAGTTGTGCCTCATGTACCGTGAGTTCTTTGCGTGAAGCACGGTACAAAGCTCATGAGTGTCGGAACACGAGTTCTCCGCATGTTTGTTTGAAGGGGAGCGTGGGGCCTTACTCGGTTCTGTGGCATGAGATACTGCACACGGCCGAGTTTGTCCATTCTAGACTTTCGTCACATGGTGTCCACGTGGTGATTTGAGTCATCTCCAGTGGAAGGTTGCCGTTTGAACCCATTCCCTTTTCGACCTTCTCATTTGTTCCCTCCCGAATCAACCCAGTACAAAACGAGTCCCGTTTCATATTTTCCTATCTGGCCACACTTCCCGGAATAACGTACGCGGTTCGACTCGGGTGATTCAGACCGAGGGGTGTGATTTTTGAAATTAAAGCTGTATCCATCTGTAATTTAACCCAATGTTCTGAGTTACGTCCGACGTAACCTGAAAATTAAATTGAAGTGACGTCAAACGTATTTCACAGTAAAAAAAAAGTTACGGCTGGCGTCATTAATCTACACAACCTTATTGCAGTAGTTCGCTGTACGATACGTGGCGTCAATTGACAAAATAACTGGTAGTTTGGTGCTTTACGTCCGACTTGGTGAATTACAGCTGAAACTGCAGCCTTCCGTCTACTTCCGGGTTGGTCGAGTGGTCTGGAGCGTGTTGCTCGCATGCGTACTCCGGCAGCGGTCAGGGTTCGAGTCCCAACGGTTGCATAAGAGTTTCAAAGTATTGAATTTCTTTTACAAACACACAAGCGATTCTTTCCATATTGTTACAGTGTGTCAGTTGTTAAAGAACGATATGTTAGTACATAGCCCCAAGCATTGCGGACATGTGCTAGGGCTCAGCTGGGAGGAAGAAGAGGTTCGGGCTAGGTCCAACGCGGTGCTCGCTTCTCTCTGTGTGTAAAATACACCTCCATTTTCACGTATTCCTCTCCGTAATATCTTGGTGGAGGTTGCCCGACATCCCTTACCTCTCGTCTTGGCGCTGAAATCCTCGAGGCTTCGTGACCATTCATCACGTTACTCCGCAGCGGGCGTCATATTCACCCTGCCACCATGGCTCCGCCCAGCGAGTCGGCGACTCCGCTGGTCGTCGTTACTCGGCCCCGCGAGCCTGGTTTCTTCACCGGCACTGACAACGTTGACGTCGAAGATTGGATCAAGCACTATGAGCGGATCAGCACCCACAACCGTTGGGACCCCACTATCATGCTCGCCAACCTCCCTTGCTGCTTCAGAGGTACGGCCCTCACTTGGTATGAGACGAATGAATCCACGCTCACCAGCTGGGACGATTGTAAAGCCAAGCTTTTGGAAGAGTTCGGCAACCCTGTCGCCCACCAGTTACGCGCAAAAAGGGAACTTGCCTCCCGTGCCCAAACGTCGACCGAGCCGTACGTCGCCTACATCCACGCCGTAAGGTCGATGCGAGCATGAACGAGCAGGACAAGGTCGGGCATGTGCTCAAAGGAATAGCTGACGACGCCTTTCACTTGCTAATATGCAAGGACTGTACGACAGTCGATGCTACCCTGAAAGAATGCGCGAAGAGTCGGCGCATCACGCAGCAGTTCTAACGGCTGCCCAACACCGCTGCTAACTTCTTCTTGCGACGCACCAGCCCCTCAGTCGTTTTCGCCCGCCCCTTCTTACCGCGACGCCCTAGAGCACACCGTCCAAAAGATAGTACGCCGAGAACTTGAAGCGACAGCTCCTGCCGAAACTATGCCCCATGCCGTCACCAGCCCTGTTCCAGCCATTTCGCTCATTCAAGCTGTCGTTCGTGACGAAATTACCAACATGGGCTTCCAGCCAGTATGCGCCGTAACTCCTGCTCCCCGCCGCAGTTATGCCCCACCCGGACCACGCAATGTGTACGGCCCTACGCGCTATCGAAACCCCGCTGAATGGAGAACTCCGGATGACAGGCCGATTTGTTTCACGTGCAGGCGTGTTGGGCACGTCGCGCGCTACTGTCGGAACCGCTGGTCCTCCAGGAGTACCTTTTGGGACGACTCCCGCCGCAACGATGGACACCGCCCAACCTACTATCGCTCTCAGCCCCACCTTGAGACCCAATTACCAGCAGATGCTCCACCGGAGAGTACAACCTCCCAACGCCGTCGCCCGTCTCGCTCTCCGGAACCTTTGTCGACTTTCGCCGCACCACTATCGCCGTTCATCTCCGGGAAACTAGCTGATGCAGCTCCCGGAGGTGACGCTGCGTCAACGACCGACCCCGCAAACCCTCTCTTGACGTTGCCGACTGAAGACAATTTGCTAGCAGTTGAAATTGAGGGCGTCCCTGTTAATGCCCTAATCGACACTGGTGCCCACATCTCCGTCATGAGTGCACAGCAGCGCTCTCGCCTCCGCAAGGTACTCACAGCTGCCCTTTCGCACGTTCGCGTTGCTGACGCAGGAACTTCGGCTGTCGCGGGTATGTGCACCGCCCGAGTGAACATAGCTGGCCACCCCGTCACTGTTATGTTCTTTGTTCTGGACAAATGCCCTCATGACGTCATTCTCGGCCGTGATTTCCTCTCAGACCATTCCGCCCTAATCGACTGTTCGACGGGTCTGCTTCGACTTGAGCTCCCACTTTCCTCCGACGACCACGCCCCACCTTTCCTCCACTTACGCTCTGATGAGCACGTTCGCCTGCCGCCTCAAGCCGCTACTTATGTCCCTCTCTCTTCAAGCATGCCCGTCCCCGATGGAGACTACGTCGTTGCGCCCGTCCTTGACGTTCTACTCACCCGAAACGTCGCCCTTCCCCATACTATTGTATCCATACAGCAGAATCACGTCTCCTTGCCTTTCCTGAACTTCGCATTCCACACCCAGGTTCTTCCACAAGGAATGACTGCCGCTACTGTTTGTCCGGTCTCCCATTTACATATTTCTGCTTTTACCGTAAACCCCATATCCCATCCGTCCACTTCGTCCGCTACACCTCCGCCCACCACTCAATTCGACGCAATGATTAGCCCTGATCTTTCCCCAGATCAGGTACATCTTCTGCGTGAGCTCTTGGCTTCGTATGGTGACATCTTCGACTTGGACAATCCAGTGCTGGGTCGAACTAGCCTCGTGACTCACCGAATCGACACCGGTGACGCCATCCCCATCCACAGGCGCCCGTATCGGGTATCTCGCGCTGAACGGGACGTCATCCAAGCCGAAGTTGACAAGATGCTCTCCAAGGATATTATCGAGCCTTCGTGCAGCCCCTGGGCCTCACCAGTGGTGCTGGTAAAAAAAAAGACGGCACCTGGCGTTTCTGCGTTGATTACCGGCACCTTAATCATATTAAAAAAAAAAAAGACGTCTACCTCCTACCCAGGATTGACGATACTCTCGACTCTTTACACGGTGCTAAATATTTCTCTTCTATTGACCGTTTTTTTCGCCACCAGGGGGCCGAACGAGCAACACCGGTTCCACATGGGCTCCGAATTTTGGGTCCTGTCAGCGGAATTTCGGACCGAAGAGACCTGGAAATGACTCACCGAGGTCAGTGAAGGTGCCTGGCACCCAACCGCTACGTTTTTGTGAAGGACCCGTTCGTGTTTTCCTCATCTCTGATCGTGAACTGCACTTTGGCGAGCTAAGCCTAACGTCGCCTACCGCGATAGGGCTGCTCAGCTGCCGCCGGGCAGGCCTAGCGCCACCGGTCTGGTTTCCTACCGCCGCCACGCCGGCGCTCGGTGCCAGGCAAGATGGAGTATACCGTGGAAGGGGAAGATATTTCTCCGGAGGAATATAATGACCAGAAGCTGTGGTCTCGCGCCGTCAAGGCTCACGACCACTTGTTCGCGAAGAAGAAATCGGTGGACACCACCGCATCACCACCCGGCGGAACCGAGAACGGCCAGGGCAAAAATGCCAAGAAAGAAACCCAAAAAAGAGTCAACTATCCAATCAAAAGAAGACAACCATTACCGCGCCTTCCGATGTCCGATTATAAGATAATTTACAGACCGGGAGGAGGCCTGGACTTGCGACCTGTGAACGGCGGCATGCTCTTGCAGACGGTCTGCCGGTGTGCCGATGTGGATTTCGCCATTGCTCGCACACAGGACAAGTTGCGTATCAACCCCTTTAACAACTCTTTCACCATCAGCACTCCGTCCGAAGAACGGATGAAGCGCTACGTCAAACTCCAAGAGCTGCAAATCAAGGACCAGCAACACCCACTCCGGGCATACGTGGCAGCCCCTGACGACGCAATCAAGGGCATCATCTACAATGCGGTCTACGACCAAACCCAAGACGAAATCTTCGAAGACATCATAAACCTGAACAAGAGCAGGAACTACACGATTGCCGATGCCAGGCAACTAGGCAAAACCAAGTCGCTCCTGATAACTTTCATCGGGACGAAGGAGGTACCCAGAGAAATCGTCTTCTTCGGTTCGATCTACACCTGCTACCCCTTCAAGGCGAAAGTGGAGACCTGTTTCAACTGCCGACGAACAGGACACAGGGCGGACGTGTGCCCAAAGGAGAAGACAGGCTTGTGCCGCAGGTGTGGAGGGCAGCACCCCGTCAAAGAACAACCGGACTGTACACCCAAATGCATCCTGTGCAATGGGGATCATTTCACTGGCACCAGGAAATGCAAGCAGCGTTTCGAGAGACCCGGAAATTTCCAGCGAAGGACGTCTACCAGCACCGAGAACCCGTGGCAACGCGGACAGCAGCAGCAAGGACAGGCAAACGGAGAGCATCGTCAGTCCAGAAGTCAATTCAGGTCTAACTCCACATCAGGAAGAAGGCACAGCAGAAGCCGCTCCAACTCCTTCCCACCCCTCCGGAGGTCCGAGAGCAAGGAACGTACAAACCAGGTGAGCTGGAAGCCGCAGGACTCCCAGTTAGAGAGAGAAAACGCGGAGCTCAGGGCACAAATAAGACGGCAGGAGAAGGAAATGAAAGAAATTAAAGAAATGTTACAAAATTTACTATCCGTAAAGGACAGGTCGCCTCCCCCTGCAATCCAAACCTCGCCTACACCAAGGCAAAATATTTCGCTACCCCCTTCCGCGACATCCTCGCGAGCCCCGTCACCGCAGCGCGGTACCCCAATCAAAAGGAAAACAACTGAGGTAACGGAGGCAGATGAAACCCCCACGTTGAAGGATCTATTTACTTTTATGCAAAAGCTTGAGGAGAGACTGCTGGTTAACATTGACAGGAACAGAGCCGAAACCCAGAAGTGGATGAGTGCGTTGTCCACACGCATAGAGGCTATTGAGGCCAGGCAAAGCCAGATGGAAGCTAGACAAAGCCAGACGGAGGCTAGCATGGTGTCCAAGCCGAATGCAAAACTCGCCGAGACCCTCGCAGTTCCCGTCAACCCCGCCGCCACAAATACTCAAATGCAGACAGTAATTCATCATGAAGGGGGACCATAAAGAAGTAAAAATATGGCAGTGGAACTGCAGAGGTTTCCGCCATAAGCGGGAGAACCTGCAGCTCCACATTCAAAATTTGGACAACTCCGAGGCCCCAGACATTATTGCTCTACAAGAAAATCTAGCCAGAGTTAAACTTAGAAACTATAAAGCTCATGAAATACCCGGAACGCAAAACCCACGCGTAGCCGTCTTGGTTCACAGGAATCTCACAGCTATTGAGCACAAGATTGATATAGTAGGCGTAGACTGCCTCCTCGTCGAGATAATACCACAAACGAGAGGGAGCGTTAGCCTATTCCTGCTTAATGTATATAGCTCCCCAAAAGAGCCCCACCCCCCAATCCTCGAGGCCATAAGCAGGTCTCTCCGACTATGCGGAACCAAACCTCTAGTAGTAGTGGGAGATTTCAACGCGTGCAACACGAGTTGGGGATACCGAAAGAACAACAAAAAGGGAACCGCATTGTGGAATTACATCCAAGATGAGGGTCTCTCCCTGCTTAATGACACGCTGCAACCCACCCGGATAGGAAACAGTGTTCAGGCGGACACTAGCCCGGATCTCACTTTATGTAAAAATATTGGACATGGAAAATGGAAAAACACAGCGCAAAGCCTCGGTAGTGACCACTATATAATTGAAACTGTTGTTCCTGTTTCTTCCCTTAAGAGAAAGGGAAGAAAAAAAATTCCGATAACAGATTGGGACAAATTTAGGACACTACGCTCACAAACTGCCGAAGAAATTGAAAATCTCGACGACTGGATTAACCAGCTAGAGGACGATGTTGAAGCAGCAACCGACTCAGTCCCGGTTACAACAGAGATGCAGTCCGTTGATAGCAGACTATTACATATGTGGCAGGCCCACGAGAGTCTCCAAAAAAGATGGCTCAAACAAAAACACAATAAGAAACTCAAAATCAAAATCGCGCGTCTGGTAAAAGACATGGAAGAATATGCGAAAAAACTAGTACAGCAGCAATGGGGGCAAACCTGTGATCAGATGAGCGGCAACCTACATCTTAAAGATACATGGCACCTGCTTAGGTTCCTACTAGACCCGGAAAACTGTAAGTCGGCACACAGTAAGAACATTGAACGAATCATCCATGGTCATCCGCTGGGAAATAAGGAACTCCTAAAGGCGCTCAAAGACATATACTTAAATACATCTAGTCCTATAGAACTTCCAGGGTACGCGGGTTCCTCAAATCCAGAGATGGATGAGGAGATCTCGACAGCGGAAGTTAGGGCGGCAATGCACAAACTCCGCACCTCCTCTGCCCCTGGGGCAGACAGAGTTACAAATAAAGCTCTAAAAAACCTAGACGATAGCTCAATTACGGCAATCACTAAGCTTTTCAATCACTGCTGGAAAAAAGGAGAACTCCCGCCTGCTTGGAGACATGCCAAAGTCACCTTTATTCCTAAGCCAGGTAAAAGCCTGGACATTCAAAATTTAAGACCTATCTCCCTCACGTCTTGTTTAGGGAAGCTTTTTGAGCATGTGATCCTTAACAGGATTCAAACACACATGGAGAAACACCATCTCTTCCCAGACACTATGATAGGTTTCAGACCACACCTATCAACACAAGATATCATGCTCAGAATATCAGAAGAGGTGGTTAATCCATTACATAATAAACACACCCGTGCAATCCTCGCTTTGGATTTAACCAAAGCATTTGATAATATCGAGCATGAGGCGATTACGGCAGCATTGTCAGCCCTACAGGTCGGTGAGCGAACCCATAGCTACATCAAGGCTTTCCTGTCCAACAGGACAGCTGAGATTCATTTCGGGCAGCTCAAGTCCGACCCTTTCACCCTAGGCAGCAAGGGGACACCGCAGGGCTCAGTGCTCTCCCCCTTGCTATTCAACATCACACTCATACCCATGACCAAGCTGCTAGCGGCAGTACCTAATTTGTCCCACTCCCTGTACGCTGATGATATTACGTTGTGGACAACGAAGGGCAGCGACGGAGAAATAGAGTACACGTTGCAAACCGGAGCGGACATAGTTTCGGAACATTCTAGGGCTATAGGCTTGTCTTGCTCTCCTAAAAAGTCCGAGCTCCTGGTAATGCGTTACGCTCCTGGAAGAAAAGCCAAGGATACACCAGTCCCAATAGAAATCCGCATGAATAACGCACTAGTACCCGAAGTCCAAACGATCAGAATACTAGGGATGTACTTACAAAGCAATGGCAAGAACACCGCCACGCTCAGTAAACTGACAGCTTGTGTACATCAGACGAACCGTCTAATTCGCCGCATAGCGAACAAACATACGGGGATGAAAGAAATAGACCTCACGAGGCTAGTTCAAGCCTTTGTTCTGAGTCGCTTTGTCTACTCCCTTCCATACCTCAGTTTACACAAGGCGGAGAAGGAGAAAGTAAACTGTTTGATTAGGCAATCGTACAAAGCAGCTTTGCACTTACCGAGGTGTACTCCGACTGATAAACTCTTGAAAATGGGCCTACACAACACCCTCGAAGAATTAATAGAGGCCCATAGAATCGCTCAATATGAAAGATTATCGAAGACCCCGACAGGACAGTACATCTTAAAGGATCTAAGTATATCTTACGAAGGAACACACACAAGGGAGAACCCGGTCCCTCGAGATATATTTAAGCACCTCACTATTAACTCTATTCCTAAAAATATGCACCCTATTCATCACAAGGAAAGAAGAAACGCTAGAGCCAAAGCACTCGAAAAACTGTTTAAACACCACGAGGAGGTAGTCTACGTGGATGCAGCCGAATACAAAGTGCAGGATGCCTTTGCAGTTGCAGCCATCGACAACAAACTCAAGCACATCACCGCAGCCACTGTTTATGGCAGGCGGCCGGAAGAAGCGGAAGAGGCTGCAATTTCTGTTGCAATTATTAGTACCAAAGCAAAATTTATCTTCAGCGACTCCAAAACGGCTGTGCGTAATTTTGCGAAAAACAAAATTCACGAAGCGGCATCTCAAATTCTATTACGAAATCATTTCGAACCTCGCCAGATCCAGATTATCTGGATTCCTGCGCACTCGTCCCATCCAGGGAACGAAGCGGCCCACAGTTTTGCCTGCGAACTCGTCAACCAGGCGGTGGACCAATCGTGCCTGCGAGGGTCTAAGGAGCGTATGGTTACTTTTCAAGAAATTACATCTCACTTCAGAAATGAAAGACTGGTTTATCCTGCGCCTCATTATTCCCTAACGAAAATCCAGCAAACGACATGGAGGCAACTCCAATCTCATACCTTTCTAAACCCTTATAAATTGGCCCTAATGTACCCAGGTCTGTACACCCCAAAGTGCAGAATATGTGAGGCCGAAAAAGCCGACCTAGCCCACATCTTATATGAATGCCCTGAGCTCCAACCTAAAGCCGAATGGCATCTCTCTAACCAAATAGAGTGGGAGACTGCGGTGACCAGCTCCAAGCCTGAGACCCAAATTCAGGCCGTGGACTGGGCTTTAGAAGTCGCCACGAAGCAAGGTCTTCTGGCCACTTCACGGTGTCAAGAAGAAGCCCATCATTAATCAAAGTCAATGAGTATTGACTAAATAAAGTTGTTCCTCCTCCTCCTCCTCTTCTATTGACCTTCGATCTGGCTACTGGCAGATAGCTGTTGATGAGTTGGACCGAGAGAAGACCGCTTTCGTCACACGAGACGGCCTTTACCAGTTCAAAGTAATGCCGTTCGGACTATGCAATGCTCCCGCAACGTTCGAGCGAATGATGGACTCTCTTCTTCGCGGTTTCAAATGGTCAACATGCTTATGCTACCTGGACGATGTGATAGTGTTTTCACCCTCTTTTGAAACGCATTTTCAGCCCCTTTCAGACATCCTCATAATATTTCGACGTGCAGGCCTCCAGCTGAACTAAAAAAAATGTCGCTTTGGCCGCAGCCAGATAACCATCCTTGGCCATCTTGTTGGCAATAACGGGGTTCAACCCGACCCTGACAAAGTACGCGCAGTCAAGCAATTCCCCGAGCCTCGCTCATCCAAGGACGTCCGCAGTTTTATCGGCCTATGCTCGTACTTCCGGCGTTTTATACGGGGGTTTGCTGACATTGCGCGCCCTCTGACAGACCTTAAAAAGGACGCTGAGTTCCATTGGGGTGCATCTCAAGCAGAAGCGTTTGCTAAATTGATATCCGCTCTCACCACTTCACCTATCCTGGCCCACTTCGATCCCACTATCCTGGCCCACTTCGATCCCACTACCGCCACCGAAGTCCGGACTGACGCTAGCAGACATGGCATTGGCGCTATCCTCGCTCAGCGACAGAACGGTAGAGACCGTGTTATTGCATACGCCAGCCGCCTCCTGACGTCCGCTGAGCAGAACTACTCAATCACGGAGAGGGAGTGCTTGGCACTGGTGCGGGCTGTAGCAAAATTTCGCCCGTATCTGTATGGACGCCCCTTTTCGGTGATAACCGACCACCACGCGCTCTGTTGGCTTTCTTCTCTGAAAGATCCTACAGGACGCCTAGGTCGCTGGGCTCTGCGTCTGCAGGAGTATTCGTACACCATAGTTTATAAGTCCGGCCGCTTGCATCAAGACTCCGATTGCCTGTCCCGTTACCCGGTTGACAACCCCGACCTTGCTGTTTCGAGAAACCCAAGTAGTGTGCTCGCAATAACGGATTTGTTACGCCTTGCACTGTAAACGCAAACTAGCCGGAAATGGAGTTTTAATCAAGTAATGTGCCCTGAAAAGTACCTATAGCAAAAAATGTACTCCCTAGGCATGATCTAAAGAAGTGGACGAACCTCCATGGTAGTACCGTTGCCCATCCGGGTAGCAAAAGGGAGGATTTAGAACAACTTAACACCATTTGTGAGATGGCGTTCCGTTCCTTGTATACTACCACGTCCACAATAAACGCCCTATCTGAGGTAATCATCTCAAGCGGGCGGTCGCCATGTTAGTCTT
The DNA here is from genome assembly GCF_048455015.1 of Haemaphysalis longicornis. Taxonomy (NCBI): domain Eukaryota; kingdom Metazoa; phylum Arthropoda; class Arachnida; order Ixodida; family Ixodidae; genus Haemaphysalis; species Haemaphysalis longicornis. The sequence goes on from NW_027526361.1 coordinate 226,383,950, forward strand.
CTGTTGTCTCGATGCACCAGCACTTCAACCGTGGCCTAATGCTAATTAGAACGAGTAAGCAGGACGCGACGGTTGCACGCAGCTACAAAACCAATACCGTACGTATACCCGTATAGATGCTTCAACCAGCGCGATCACAGGCAGAGAGCGCGGCCGTGTTGTCTCAATCTGTTTATTTTGGCGATAGGTGTTGTCAAACTCTGCTGCTAACGAAGATGCAGTTCTCGCCGTTGCAAATAATTGCAATGTTCATCTGCTTCGCTTGCTTGCGCACACATAGACGATTTAAATTCTCGTGCCAGCGCGCCAACGCACCCGACTGCAGCGACTCAACTTGCCCTGGCGGCACGACTGGCTTCCCGGATGTAAACAACTATCAACGCAGCGCGGCCGGTGACTCGGCGCGGCCGGAGCTTCAAGCCTCGCCTTGGGCCGTCGTTTTTTCGTATTTGTGAAGGACTAGTAGTGCCATTTGGTGGAAAGATTTTCATGTGCCCCTGTCACACGAGGAACGGCCGCAAACAGCATTTGGATACGGCGACAGGTGTGGACAGCTCGCTGGTAAGTGGTCTTTCATCAGTCGATGCGTGTCAAACGTTTGGATAGGGTTAACAGCGAAGTACCCGGGTACCCGTGCCGCTCACAGCTCGTACACGCACGGGCAAAGAAAAAAGCGCACACTCGTATTATTTTACTTGTTTGTGGGTTTTGGGGTATGCGTTCGCATTCTTTTGTAGGCCGGTTTGTAACAGGGCATTCGAGATAAAATCGTTTGTCGCGCGCGGCGTCGTTTCAAAGCAACGTGACGGTTACTTCGTGCTGGCGAAAATCAGCGCAGTCAGACGGAAGCGGGAAGGAAGGTAGAGAGATCGGGAAAGAGGGCGCTAATATATAAAAGAAAGCGTAATGCAAGACGAGAAATATAACACAACCCGCCTGCATTTCTCCGAACTTCAGGACAGAGCCGCACACGGGTACGTTGTCACAAACTCGAGCGTACGACGTCTAAAAGTACCGTATATTTTTTTTTTTTTTTTCATTTTTCAACGTGACCTGAGCCACTTATCTTCTCATTGCCGCGCATGCAGACCTGATTGTGTCCCTGTGTTTGAGCGCACAGCCATCCTTTTGCGACATAAGAACCAGCGAACGCGAGAAATTGTAGAAGCCAGCCACATCAGAAAAGCTGGTTCCGAATGTGTCAGTCATCCCTCTATCGCCCTGCTTAATGGAGAAGTCGCATATTTAGACGCACATTGAGCGCTATTTCGGTGCTTCTTCTGGGAATGCGTGTTGGGGGTGGGAGGGGGGTCTTAATCCATGTATGATGCGGTTATCTTTGCTGATTTTTCGCCTTTCCTGCGCCTCAAAGTTCGTTTTGTGGTTTTGTTGTTACGGTTTTGAGTATTTTCGGCTGAGTGCGCCGAGAACTGTGACGCATTGGGGGCGCGGCAATTGGGCGCTTGGACATATAAAGCTTTGAATTGTGCAATAATAAACTAGTTGCGAGTGTGCGCTTGTGCCGTCTTCACGTGTTCTTGTCCTCGTTAATTTGCGCGCAGTTTATTTTTCGCAATGCATAATTACCAACTCGCCCAACTCGCAACCCTTTTACAGATCCTATACTCCGTAAAAATGAGTTGCCTGTCCTTTTAGGTACGGCAAAATCTCGCGCAGCGCATCATTCTGCCAGGGGGCCATATCCTAATGTCAATGCACACAATATGAAAGCAGCTTGCACTTAATGCGTCACATTGTCTGCTGATAAGCATTTTGGATTCGCCCCTCTCGTCATCATTCACTTCGTGGAGATGGCGGGATTTTCTTTCATAGCTTGTTGTCACTGCAGTAATTAATAGCAGAATCAGTCCTACAAATCACAGAAACGGTTCGTTTCACGTTGAAAATACTCACAGTAACACACTTTGCACCACACGGAGGAACAATCGGTTGCAGTGATGAGGCATAAGGGTAACTTGTTGTTAAAGGGTCATTGAAGACAACCAGCAAGTTGATTTCAAACGGAAGTCGGACCTCCGCATAGCCATTTCAGCATTGATTTAGTGCCAAGATGCCTTAAGTGCTGAGAAATCGCTGTTCAACTGCTCATCAAACGTGACGCAAACACGACTGCAGTCGCTGTTTGCATCAGGATAAACCGGAAGCAAGTGAAGCAGCGGTGATTAATAGCAGTATACAAGCAACTGAATACAACATTACCACGTACCAAGCAGTTTGGTCAGTTCCGGTCAAATCGCTCATGCTTCCCCAAACTCCCCTGTCATTTGCCGTTCGAGACCACTAAGCAAAATGTTTCTCCATTGGACCTGTGATCAGTATTTACGCTTCACTAAAGAAAAACATTGGCCTTTTGAGGCCCCGCAAGTTTTGGCGTCGAACGATTTTCTCATGCGTAGCTCGCATGCTCCCTTGGAAAGCGGTACTGCCACCCCAAGTATGGACGAGTAGCACCATCCAGCGGCAGCCAAGAAAGAAGTTGTGCGCGTCAGGCCACTTAAGCCCTTCCGGTGAAAACGTGTTTTTGCTAGTTTCAACCTTATTTTAAAAAAAATGCCAGGTGTAAGAGGGGTATAATAGTGTTCTCCGTGAGCTAATCTATCAACCTAGAGAGACTTGCATTTTAACTTCACTGTCATTTAAAGTTGTGCTCGAGTATATTGTGCGGAAGTAATATCTTTTTTATTGCTGCAAAAGCCACGATGGTTAATGTACTGGCGCTTGGTTTTATGAAGCCTTTGCATTCCTAATTTAAGTACTGAATCTTCGCAGGGAACCTGGCATAACAATTTTATTACTGTACCGAATTATTAATTTCATTTAACCATAGTGTCTGTTTTGAATTTTACATGTGGGTCATTTTTTTTTCTTTTTTGCTTTTTCAGGTAGATGTTCCTTTGACTCCCTGCCTGCATTCCGCGAACGGGGAAATTAGCCTCCGCATCGATGGCCAGAGTGTCTTGACTGCATCATCTTTACTGGGAGGACTGTGTAGTCTGTTTGCATCGTTCTGGGTTTTCAACATTCAATATCCCAAGAAGGCTAACAGAGCTCTAACGTTTGTGGAACATGCCTTTTTGGACCTTGCCAGCACCAAACCACGTGTGAAGGATTTAGAACTAATTAACTTTTATCGCATCAATATCCCTCACCAATATTTTATTTGTTTTCAATCCTGTAATCATTGGATAGTAGTTTAAAGAATTTCGTATTATGTTTCTGACGTTTTCTTTTTTTTTACTGAACAGGGGATATTTGATGGGCCCTTCAGTATGCTGATAATACAGCTATCTTTTAGTGAAGCAATAATATTAACCAACTAATATAACTTGAAACAATTATCTAAATAATGTTGGCAACTGGTGCCAAATGAATCAACTTAAAATTATCGGAAAAACACGAATTACATGGCTTTTTCTTCTCACTCTGAAGAAGCTGTCGCAAAACCACGCATTCTGTTCTATATCCTTGCAATTAACCCCTCAGACTGGGTCACTTTTCTTGGCGCATTTGTGTCTTTATCAAAACGCACTGGTATTTTCCGCAGCATATTTCTCGTTCTTTATATTACTCATTTATCCATAGCCATCTCATTGCTGTCTGTCTCCTACATCATTTATCTCTTGTGCCTTTACCATCTACAAAATGCTCGTTACCTTTCAATATCAAATCGTTACACAGCTCTCGCTCATTTCACCACCAATTGAAAAAAAAAATTGTTGTTGTAAACCACTGCAACCATTTTTTTCACTTTGTGTACTGAGTACTGATACATACTGATAAGTACTCACGCGTTCTCAATCATCTAGTATTATATAATGATGTCACTTACCACGCCGTTGTGTTTGTGCCTATATGGTTTTCGCGTATTTCCAGTTCTTGTAGTAATATTGTTTCTACAGTTTGTTCAACTAGCACACAGATCACTCATTTCACCACCAACTGAAATTTTTTTGTTGTTGTAAACCACTGCAACCATTTTTTTCACTTTCTGTACTGAGTGCTGATGCGTTCTGATAAGTTCTGATAAGTACTGACGCGTTCCCGACCCGCTATTATTATGTAATGATTTCACTTACCATGTGGTTGTGTTTGCGCCTATCTTTGTTTTTCGCGTATTTCCAGTTCTTGTAGTAATATTAATTCTACGGTTTGTTCAACTAGCATTCTATTGCTGTCTTCCATTCCTAACTGGCGTGTTTTTAGCAATTCACCATTTTTGCTTTCTTATAGGAGGTCGCCCAAAGTTTTTATTTCGGAGCCTCCTTGTGTACACCATGTACCATGTAAACTTGTATGCGAAAGTTCGTTTGAAATAAACCTGAAACCGAGAAAAACCGTGTGAAATCAGTACTCCCGCAGGGAACTAGAAACTCTCCCTTGTGGCCCTGAAAAAACTCCTTTCGGAAGGCCTACAAAACCGCCCCAACTTTGCAAAACTCCATTCAAAAGAAATATATGCTTCCCTTGAACCTCCTAAAAACTCCCCTCGCGAGGCCTACAAAACGTAAAACTCCATGCAAAAAAAGTAAATGCTTCCCTTGAACCTCCTCAAAACGCCCCTAAAATAACATAAGTACTTCCCAAGGGAGCCATAATAGGCTCCTATTCAACCGCCTAAAAAGTCCATAAACATCACTTAAAAACGCCTTGAGGAAGTAAAGAATACTCCATTTTGATCTCCTTAAATTCTCCCTAACATTTCTTAACACTCCCTAACTACCTCCTTTCTATCACCTAAAAACACCCTGTTTTGAGGAGGTAAACAAAACCTCCCTGTTCCATGTAGTAAAAAAACTCCTACAAGGAGGATCACTAGAGGACAGGCGAAAAAGAACCTATAGGGAGTATATGGGTGGAAAAAAAGTTTAGAGTGTGGGGACGAGCAGCGCCGTGATCCATCTCTCAGCGCAATTATGAACCGTCTCAACTCTGGCTCCCATGACCCTTCACTGCGCCTCTTTAAGTTACGCAATGGGGTCCTCTATCGCTACAACGTCCGCCCCGAGGGTCCAGAGTTGCTCCGGTCCTTCCTGAACGTCTGCGCTCGGACGTTCCCCAGCAACTCCATGACGTACCCACTGCAGGCCGCCTCGGAGTTTCCCGCACCTACGACCGTGTGCGTCGTCGCTACTTCTGGCCAGGCCTTTATGCTCTGTACGGCGTTATGTGGCCTCTTGCGACCTCTGCCAACGCCGTAAAAAGCCTACGACATCCCCAGCAGGCCTTCTCCAACCGGTGGACATACCCACCGAACCATGTTTTCGTGTAGGCGTAGATCTCCTTGGTCCTTTCCCGGTATCCAGTTCGGGCAACAAGTGGATCGCGGTCGCCACTGATTACGCCACACGTTACGCAATTACACGTGCTCTCCCCACCAGCTGTGCCTCTGACGTTGCCGATTTTCTTCTCCAAGACGTCATCCTTCATCATGGCGCTCCTCGTCAGCTCCTTACTGATCGGGGCCGCTATTTCTTGTCTCGCGTTGTCGCCGATATTCTTCGTGCTTCCTCAACGCAACACAAGATCGCGACTTCTTACCACCCTCAGACGAATGGTCTCACTGAGAGACTCAATAGAACACTTACCGACATGCTCTCAATGTATGTCTCCGACGACCATCGTGATTGGGACGTGGCGTTACCGTACGTTACATTTGCGTACAATTCGTCCCGTCACGACACCGCTGGATATTCTCCCTTTTACCTGCTCTACGGTCGCGAGCCTGTTTGGCCACTGGACACTCTCTTACCGCCTTCAGTTCCAACTTCGGAATATGCCCGAGCCGCAGTTGACCGTGCCGACCATGCTCGACAAGTTGCCCGCTCTCGCCTCTGCTCATCGCAGTTTTCCCAAAAGGCGCTTTACGATTCCCGCCACCGAGACCTGCAGTTCTCACCTGGGTCTCTTGTTCTTCTGTGGTCGCCGTCCCGCCGCGTGGGGCTCTCTGAAAAACTGCTGTTCCCTTACACGGGACCATACCATGTGATCCGTCAAGTGACCCCAGTCACCTACGAAATCTCCCAATCCGCCCCTTCGCCAACTTACCACCTTGGCACCGGCAAAACAGACATTATCCACGTTTCCCGCCTCAAGCCGTACCATCGCCCTCGCACAACATCGCCCTAGGAAGCATCGAGACGGCGCTTTTTGCCGCGGGGGTTATGTTACAGTGTGTCAGTAGTTAAAGAACGAAATGTTACTACATAGCCCCAAGCATTGCGGACATGTGTTAGGGCTCAGCTGGGAGGGAGAAGAGGTTCGGGCTAGGTCCAACGCGGTGTTCGCTTCTCTCTGTGTGTGAAATACACCTTCATTTTCACGTATTCCTCTCCGTAACAATATGTAACACCGAAAAGACAAGGAAAATACGGAAATGAACAAAATAGAACCTATTCCCAGAGGCGCTGTGCCAGTTTGTAGCGTTCGCATCTTGGTTGGAACGAAACGGGGTATTTTACCAAATACGATCAATAACTTAATAAGGGCAGTAAAGAGCTACTGTTTTATTTCTACGCAGTAAAAGATCTCGCGAAATTTAATTATCAAATCTAACGAACTACTTCTAATGAGCTTATTTTAAGGAATCGGTAACTAAAGTTATCGTTTTCAGAAAATACGTTTATTATTCCACTGGCTCGGCCCATACTATATACACTAGATCCATACTGTCCACTGGCTCGGCCCATGCTATAGTATGGACCGAGCCACTGGATTTACGATCCATTTTAATTTGGGGCTAACGGTCACTATATGCGCAAGTGTCTGTGAAATGATGCCAATTGGTGTCTAAAGATGAAGTTTTGTCTTAGAGGAAATGATTCGCGAATATTTTTTATACAGGTGTTAAGAACACCCCAAGCTTTATGCATTTCCATGTACATTTTTTGGGGGGCACGTAGTACGTGGAAAAGTAAATATAGTGCATAATATTTAGGTAGTCATCCATCTAATACTTCAAACATTTTTTGTCGAACCTTTTGTTGTTTTTGTGTTTTTTTGCTTGTGATTACCGGACTGCTGATTGCTTTTTTCTTTCTTCATGCCTTGTATCATTTTTATTATTCATTCCGGACGATTAACTGTGTTTGTTTGTTTAGACGGCATTCACTGAACGTCTGTACCCTTTCAATGTTTTTTCTTATCTATTTTATAAGCGTTTTCGTTGTGAATTATTATGCATTTTTGCGTAAATTACATTTAAACGGTGCTCTATTTTCTCTATTCACCTCTGCTTCTACCCTACATAAGGACTGCTTCCGTTGCATTTACTTTCGAGGGTCCAAACGCAGTCGTTGGACTTTGTGGGACCCTTGTCTGCAAAACATAACCCCCTGTGTTCTTCTGTTGAAATAATAAACTTGATTTGATTTGATTTGATTTCATTTTAACCAGCTGCTGGCTTGAGATATTTTCTTTGAAATGCCTGAACAGATATGCAATACATGCAATGCACGCAGTTTTGTCAAATGGCCCTTCAGTAGTATCATTTGCACTCTGGTTCCCGCTTCTTGATTATATAAAAAAAACGCGCCAGGATTTGAACCCACACCGACGCAGGATGTTCCGTTCACAAGTTTTTTGGCAGCGAAATCTTCTTGGCCCTGACTGGTTAGATCGCTGTGGTGGCCGTAGGAGCACCGGTACCAGAAAAGTCTTTCGAGAGCATAACTTTGTTTTAGCGCGATTATTTTTTCTTAGGAGCCATTATTGAACGAACTAAGTTTTTGATTCCGTAAAGAAGCCAGAAGACCGAGAAATTCGGCAGCATTTCCTTCATTAAAAAGCTTCAAGAGCACAGTATCGGCCTCAGGCATTCGCAAACTTTTATCGGGCGGATATATCGACCGTATGCTTGCAATGGTTACAGAAAATTGCTGCATAGAAGTTTTTACAGTATTCCATGGCCCATTCCTAGGATGCACTTTCAGAAACGGTAACGCATATTTTCCAAAAACCGAATGGGTTGAAACGATACGAGTTCAATGGGGAGGTCGTTTCGGGAACGGGCGCACACGGGACGGGTCGAACGGGAAGGGCGTTTTCGGAATGGGTTCAAACGGTACGGGTTCAACAGGGAATGGGTTGTTTCGGGCCACACCCCTTCTCCAGTTGATCGGTAGGTATACATTCCGAAATTATTTTGGAATTCCCCCCACTGTGGTGGTTGCATGTCGGGAGTTCGTTGTAACTTTAGGTTTCAGTGTTATGTCCGATCTATATGGCATGTAGTACTGCCCCGATTTCAGCGCGATTTATACTGATATTGTTTCTGTGCGAGACGGCCTAGTATCTCTCCTTGCTCGATAGGCGTTTGTTGTGCCATCAAGGCGTTTTTTGTGTCTTCGTAGCTGGCCGCATAGACGTACGCTGTTTTCATGGTTGTAAACTTTCGACGGAGAAAGTTCACTCGAAATTTTCGTCTTTCGTTGTGCTTAATGAGGTGCATGTTTTCCGGGAGGGGTAGGGCTGGTATGTGGCTCCGTAGTTCTGGGGTGAGGTTGTGCTGCCTCTCTAAGACCGTACGCTCTGGTGTTTCACGTACTGTCTTTGTTTTTCCTGTTTTTGTGCAGGAAGAGTGGAAATTCAGGTGTCGGCTAAAATATTGTAATTGCCCAGCGTTCGCAACTTTTCATTTGCTGTGAAATGTGGCATATTTAAAGTCGCCTTTTTGGCCGCTTGGATGATCATGTCGACTCGTTCTTTATACGATGTAAGGTTGCAGTAAAGAAAGCTGTAGGCTATCCGGCTTGCCAATGCTTGCACCAGTCGTATGACGTCTTCTTCTCTCCTGCCATTACTTCTTTGGATAACCGGGTAATTTTTCCCAGCTGAAGCGTTGTTTTCCTGAAATCTCCATTCATTCGCCAGGAGCCCTTGAATCACGTTTTTATTCGCCATGGACTGTCAAAATCCCGCAACAACTTACCTGAACAAGTGTATACGAGCGCTGCACAAACATGACTCGCATTTAAAACAACCCTCTTGTACAAGTGCTCTCTCTTCCGCAACTTCAGGCTCACTGGAAATGGCATTCATATTGATTAAGATCCTCTATATGATCCACTAGCTGTCGTCCGCTCCCACCAAACGACGATTTCCGCGCTATTGCTGCTGCGGCCCCTGAAGCTGCGAGGCTGCGTTATCGCTAGCGATAATGACCTCTGTCTCGATGAGAAAACGCGATTAGAGGGCTCTTGAAGACAACAAAATCTCGGGCCATCTCCACTTACGTGAAACCTGGGAAGGGGCGAAGCATGCAGTGTATAAGTGTATTCTTCGCGCCTCGGCTCTATTGCCCACGGAGATGAAACCGTTGGGGGTAGAGGTATACAGCTTTGCTGTAAATGTCTCGTGTCTTTAAAGAACGACACGTTCTAGCGCGAGGCGTTGGAAAACGAGTGTCCCGGTGTGTTGTTTTAGTTCGCATTACGTTCTAGTACGAGGCGTTGGAAAATGAGTGTCCGGGTGTTTTAGTCCCGGTGTTTTAGTTTTACATGAAACGATGACGACGACAGGAGACGCTGACTGTCCGGGGCCCTAAGGGGCTTCGCTCCTTTCAAAACTTTGTTCAGTGTAAAAGAGCTAGCCTTTGGTAGCGCACTAAGCCCCATTCCAGAGACGGCTTGCATGCATTCTTCACACCGCCTTCACATGCTGTAAACGCAGGGTTCACTAATGCCAAACAAGCACCCAAATGGTTATTTTGAATTTATTTGATCGAAGGCACTCTATGAAGCAAGATCAGTGTAAAACTGGATGGTTTACTCCGCAGCAAACAATAATGCCAGCCTTCAAAGCGGCCTAATATAGGTTATCCTTCTGATTTATTAGGGGCGAAGCCCATTAGAGGATCGAGCTTTTGGTGTCGCATGGAGTCGTCGTAACTGTCGTCTCACGTAGTCACGGTAGTAAAACACCGGGAAACTAGTTTACGCCTCGCGCTAGAGAGCTTCGTGCTTCAAAGACAAGAGACTTTTAAAGCAAAGATGTACACCTCTACCCCCCAACGGTTTCATCTCCGTTGGGAAAAACGCCAAGGTGCCAAGAATACACTTATACACTGCATGCTTCGTCCCTCTCCAGGTTTCACGTTAGAGGAGATGGCCCGGGATTTTTAGAAGCCTCTGTCACAAGTTTTACTTGGGCCCGTTATCTTGGGTTTTGATGGCGCCGAGTGCCCAATGCGGCTGATTTTCGGCTTAGCGTAATTCTTTTGACATTTTACTTAGAGCCGCGTTTGTTTTGAATCATAACTAGGCCATAGGCTTAAGGAAAAAAAACATAAGTTAAAATATTATTTTCATAATTTTCTAATGTTCTGTCATCTAAGGTATGCATAAAAAAAATTCCCCGCATTTCCCCGAGGGGAAGAATGTGAAAGTGCGAATGCACGAGTTGAATTTGCGCGGTTCGGTAATGTTCGCGAAAGAGAGATCACACACACACACACAACTACAAAGAAAGAAAGATGCATTTATTCACAGACACCTATTTGTGTTGTCGTTGTACTTGATTGCTAGAGCGGATCTCAGCTTTGAAATTTCGTGTCAGTACTCCTTTAAACGGGTGCATTAGCCCTTCTCACGCCCGATTCCTGGCCAATCCCCCACGTGGGCATGTGCCATGTCAGCGGCCAGGCAGCGCGCGCCCATCTCCCCCCGTTGCCAAGGAAGACGAGGAGATTCCTGGCCAATCCCCCACGTGGGTATGTGCCATGTCAGCGGCCAGGCAGCGCGCGCCCATCTCCCCCCGTTGCCAAGGAAGACGAGGAGCGCGCGCACCCGCAGCTGTTGCTATGCGGACGGCGGCGGACGCTTCAGGCTCGCTTAAGAAGTGCATTCGCACTTAATAGGAATAAATGACGGTCTTTCTGTCTGCCTTTGCGTGCGTCATCACCCATGTGAAGATCCTGCGGTGTAACTGCATTTGGAATTCACATATGTCAGTCAATCAATTTATTGCTAAAAAGTATGAACAGGTGTTTATCAAATCCCCTCGACGCTGTCCAGCCACCCAATTGGCCAATATTGCAAAATTCCTTTCCGACGCCGTGAACACGTACGGAGTGTGTGGGTAGGTCGTTAATGGGACAGCAAATGTGCGCTATCATACGTCACTATTGGAAAGTATGTCCCTTGAGCAGAGGAGGTGTGTTCAGTTCAATCATTTTTGACAGGAAACTGGACGTGCGAAACATATGCATAAACAAAATGATAAAAAGAACCTATATTGTCGGACTGAGCATATCCGTTTTGGTTAAGTGGACTGAAACGCTAGTTGATATCCGTTTTGGTTAAGTGGGCTGAAACGCTAGTTGACATACTTTTTTCGCAGTGCTTGATGTTTGTGGTTACAATTGTACTTGTACGAAGAGCGCCGTGAGCATAGCGTGGCGGGGAGGCACAGGTTGGAGAATTTACATATGATCCGTTCTTACATCCATTGCTACGTAGTAATCTGCAAGGGTGCTGAAAATTTCGTTAGGAATCTTTGCTAGGAGACGGCCCTTTGAAAGAAATAACGTGTGTTAGGGCTCTTTTCATAACGAATTATTAACGCCCGAAGCTTGTGCGGGCCCAAATTATTCGGCACTTGTAACGTGGAAGGTGGCATAACATCTAGTCAGCGATGTTCTGCACTGTGCAGAAAAAGTCCCATTTTTAAATGCAGAAATTTGTTACTTTCAGCACGTTTCCACGCGGGTTTCTTCACTAATCCTTGTACACTTCCCAGAAGGCTGTTTTTGTGACTGAATGATATTTATGTCGGTTCCAGCTTGGTTTTAGGTGTTAGACAGCGCCACTTATGCCTACTTTATGTAGCCTTGCGGACTCAGACGGCGTTTAATGTTCTAGCGTGAATGAAATTCCCCTACCTTTGGTGCCCAGTAGAAGTTGACAAATTATTACAGGGCATAGATGCGATAATAGACGTTTCACGTTTTATACAAACCACCATGCTTACCCTGCGTGCCCAGGCTGGTGCCCGTACACAAACAGATCAATTTATTTTTGTGTAGGGGATGATTTTGTTCATATCATTTATTCAAAATTCGCCCTGACAATTTCGCGTTATGAATGATTGATGCAAGGTCCAGTGCGCGGACATATTTTTAACGTTTAGTCAACGACTCTTCAAATTCCCTGCATCTCTATCAAGTATTCCTTTTTCCCCTTTGAGCAACATTACAGCTGAAAATTCTCAGAAAAAGAGAACATTCCCTGCACGGAATAGTGCGTCTGGGAGTGTAATGGAAGGCAGCAAGGCATATGGCTTTTTTCTGCAAAACTCAAGGGAACTGCGCCACTTTGGCTTGAAGCGGCGCAAGTAAAACCATTTTTCGATGGAAGCTAGGTCAAATGATGGATGAGCCCAAAGAGCATACGACACCAAATAGTTTCGATTTACAACAAACAGCATGGCTAATCATAATCCCAAGGAGGACTACTTGCTTCCATTTTCTATGGCTCCGTTTACCTTAAGCGTTACGTTTGATTTTGCTCTTGGTGGCGATGTACGAGGATTTGCATCCCGCCCATGGTCGATGTTTTTATGGTGAAAGCGAACGTAGAAAAGTTTGCACGAATATATATATATATATATATATATATATATATATATATATATATATATATATATATATATATATATATATATATATATATATATATATATATATATATATATATATATATATATATATATAGTTAAGAGAAAAGGTTCCTGGCTGTAAGGTTAACTGTACGATAGAGAAGTCTCATCGAAAAACATAACAATATTTATTCGAACGGTTCGACCGGCGACCGGTCGAAACGTTAGAATAAATATTGTTATGTTTTTCAATGTGACTTCTCTATCGTATATATATATCATCATCACCAGCCGATCTACGCCCACTGCAGGGCAAAGGCCTGTCCCATTATTCTCCAATTATCTAGGTCCTGTGCCAACTGTGACCAATTAATCCCCGTAAACTTCTTGATATCATCTGCCCATCTAACTTTCTGCCGCCCCCTGCAACGCTTGCCTTCTCTAGGGATCCACTCTGTTACCCTTAATGACCAGCGGTTATCTTGCCTTCGCATTACATGCCCTGCCCACGTCCATTTCTTTTTCTTAATTTCTTCTAATATGTCTTTAACACCAGTTTGCTCCCTGACCCACTCCGCTCTCTTCTTGTCCCTTAATGTTACACCTATCATTTTCCGCTCCATTGCCCGCTGAGTCGTTCTCAATTTAAGTTGAACCCTCTTAGTGAGCCTCCAAGTTTCTGCCCCGTAGGTGAGTACCGGTAAGATGCAGCTGTCATACACTTTCTTCTTCAGCGACAATGGTAGGCTGCTATTCATTATCTGAGAATGTCTGCCATATGCACCCCACCCCATTCTGATCCTTCTAATTATCTCTGCCTCGTGGTTGGGATCTGGGGTCACAACTTGGCCTAAGTAGATATATTCGCTTATCACTTCCACTGCCTCGCCACCTATCTCAAACTGCTTTTCTGTCCCGAGGTTATTGATCATTACTTTAGTTTTCTGCGTAATAATTTTCAGGCCCACGGTTCTACTATGTTCGCCCAGTGCGGAAAGCATGCTTTGCAATTCGTCCCCCGAGTTACTTAGCAAGGCAACGTCATCAGCAAATCTGAGGTTACTGAGGTATTCTCCATTAAGCCTTACTCCAACCTGTTCCCAATCCAACGTTCTGAATACTTCTTGTAAGCATGCTGTGAATAACATTGGAGAGATTGTGTCTCCTTGTCTGACACCCTTCCTTATAGGTATTTTGCTGCTATCCCTATGGAGGATGATGGTAGCTGTAGACCCATTGTAGATATCCTCTAGTATTCTTACATAATGCTCATCTACCCCCTGGTTCCGTAATGCCTGAATGACTGCTAGGGTTTCGACCGAGTCAAATGCTTTCTCATAATCTATGAAGGCTATATATAGGGGTTCAGTATACTCAGCGCACTTTCTATCACCTGATTGATCGTGTGAATATGGTCCATTGTTGAATAACCTTTACGGAACCCTGCTTGTTCTTTAGGTTGACTGAAATCTAAGGTTGCAGATTCGGTTAGCGATTACCTTGGTAAATACCTTGTAGACGACTGGCAGTAAGCTGATCGGCCTATAATTTTTCAAGTCCTTCATGTCGCCTTTCTTATGGATTAGGATGATATTCGCGTTCTTCCAAGATTCCGGTACCATTGCGGTCATTAGGCATTGCGTATACAGGTTTGCCAGTTTTTCAAGTACAATCTCTCCGCCATCCTTCAAGAGGTCTGCTGTTATCTGATCCTCACCAGGAGCTTTGCCCCCTTTCATTTCTTTCAAAGCCTTCCTTACTTCTTCGGTCGTTACTGGTGGGATGTCTATCTCCTCTGAACTACTGTCTCGTTCAGCATTATCCTGTATGTCCCGGCTACTGTACAGATCCCTATAGAACTCCTCGGCCACTGTGACTATTTTATCCCTATTTGTGATGACATTGCCTTGCTTATCCTTAAGTGCATACATCTGATTTTTCCCCACGCCAAGACGTCTCTTCACCGCTTTCAGGCTACCTCCGTTCTTTACAGCGTATTCGATCCTCTCCATATTATACTTCCGCATGTCAGCTGTCTTGCGCTTATTGATTAGCTTCGAAAGCTTTGCTAGTTCTATTAAATGCAGAGCATTTAAGTAACTCACGATGTCACCCGCGTTGGCGTCCGTATTCCGCACCGCACCCCTCCCTACTATATAAAAAAAACACTATCCGGCGCCCGGTTTCGATCCCTCGACCCTACTGGCGGAACGCAATGTACATGGTGCTCTACCCACTGCGCCACAAAGCCGACACAGAATGGGACGCTTCGAACGTGCCTTATATCGTTGACTCATTCAAATTACTGCTGACGAGCGCTATCTCGTCAGCAGTAGCCACAAGTGCAACAACATTAACGTAACGCAAACTACTTAACGTCGTGCGCCCCCGGAAATGCTCTGCATTTGATCGTGCCCCTTGCGAGGGGGATGTTTCACGGCGTCTTCTCTCGGTCGCGGGACCCGTGGCGCCATCTGGCGGAGGCGCGGCACAACTCGTAGCACTTTCTTTGAAAAAGCGCCTCGAAAGCGCGGCAACTTTGAAATAGGGATGACGCGCTTTCGAGGCAATCCGCCGACGCGGCTGCTTTGTGTACAGACTCGCCGGCGAGCGTCCCGGGATTCTGGTGCCGACCGAACCCCATTTTCTGTCAGCTGCGGTAGAGATTCTCATGATTTGCCGTTTCCTGATTAGATCTTTCGTCTCCTGTGAAAGTTTACCAGTATCATGTCTAGCCATAGTGCCCCCGACTTCTACTGCACACTCCGTGATAATGCGTGTAAGGTTGTCGCTGGCTTCCTGTGTCGTAAGCTCGGCTTCCTCGTTAAGGGCGGAATATCGGTTCTGCAGCGCGATCCTGAATTCTTCTACTTTACGTCTTACTGTTAGCTCATTTATCGGCTTCTTTCGTACTAGCTTGTTGCGGTCCCTCCTCAAATCTAGCCTAATTCTAGATCTTACCATACGGTGGTCACTACACCTTACCTTTCCGAGGTGCAGCGATAGCGTAGAGGTAGAACACCCGCCTCGCATGCAGAAGGACCGTGGTTCGAATCCCGGTGCCGGACAATTCCCACCGTATTAAAAAAAAAGATAATCCGCGTATTGATGGAATTGCACAAAGCGGCTTGGGGTGCGGCCTGACCCCGGCGACCATTGCCGGTATTAAAAAAGGGTGGCCAGAGCAGGATTGGCCACCCTGGTGTAGTAACGGCCACAACCTCCCATGGATACGCAAATTATATATATATATATATATATATATATTACCTGAAATCCACCGCCCACTGGAAATTTACAGCTTGCGACTATGCAAGAAATTTCAAGTGCATACAGATTGTATAGTGCGACTGGAAGGCTATTCTGTATAGTCCTTTTACTTTTTACTCCCTAACCAAAATGTTTTGGTTTCTTCGCAATTACATCATAGAAATCGCGGACTTGTTTGATGTTGCCTGAATGTTGCTTACCGAGAAATATTTTGGTTAAAAAAAACGTAGATGCAACGTTCGGTGTTTCACCTTTTGAACAACGGTAACATCAATGTATGCTATGAGGAAAGACGTTTTAATGCATTTAATATCGCAGTGGTTCTGAACTATCATAAAAAATGGATGTGATATCGGCACATGGCTTCAGATGCCTCTAGGGTGCCGGGACATTAAGTCAAGCATGGAGCTTTGTCTTAAACGTACAAGATGCAGCTACTATAACATATGGGTGCTGCTCTAACATAGACTTAGCTTGTACTCTTTTATAATCACTGATCTGTTTGGACGTGATGACGCTATGGTAGATGAGTTGTTGCATTACAATTGATGTCCCAGTTTTGCACTCGAAGGAATTTAAAAGACTTTAATTTAAGAATTTAATATTAAGGGTGCTTGAATGCAGGTTGTTTTGCGTAAAATACTGTGCAACAAGATAACACTCTCAGCGATGGCACAACATACATTCATTACGTATCCCCATAGGCCTCAATGTACCGTACGGAGCAACGTTGCTATACGGAGCGCTATACACCTCAACCCTGTGAAGTCGGCTTCACTAATATGCAGAAATACATTGCGAAAATGACAATTTTTAAAGGCAATACAAACATTTTGATACCAACGGAACAAGTCCATAACGTCTTTTATTGAATAACGCATACGACCCCAAATATCACCAATCGAGTGCATCGCAGGGGGCACCCTAGAACAGTCTCACAACTTTGCAGACAGCGTTGCTAAGGGGACATTGTTTCAGGGGCAGTGCAAGCGGTGCGATCAAACTAAATGAAGGCCGTAGCACCCTTATTCACAGCATTTTCCTATGCCGCGAAAGTGTGCCGCACCAAGTGTTACAGACGGACAGACGTGTTTTCTCCTTTAGTCCACATTGAAATTCTTACCCATTACAAAAAATTTCCCGTGTTCACAATATTTTCATACGCGTTAAAAATACCGTGTTGGTGTAAATATTCCGCGAAGCCGGCCTGAATTACGCGTCCAAGTAATGACATCTTGCATGCAACCATTGTTTCAAAACAGGATTAAGGGGGATAATCATAATGAATTTTTCTTAAAGGTAGGGTATTCTGATGCTGAAAAACAGCCTACCTGCTGCCTGGGTTAAGAAATTTGGTTCACCACGATTTTATTCCCCACTTTGCGACCTGTACGGCTTTCCTGTTTTCTTTTTGCTTATTATACCTAACTAACGGGTTTCAGGAAGGTGCGTATTTTCGTCGTAGAGATTAGAACATGCATTTTCATATTCTCATTTTCTGCATCGAATCGTTGGCGCTTCATTTCCGGGGGCATGCCTCCTTACGTCGGCCGTGACTCATAGTTTAAAGCTTTGTGGCTGGTAGAAAAAAGATGAGGTCAACCACGGTAACTTGAAGGCTGACGTAGGTGCAAGTGCATTACGGGAATGCCGGTGGGAATTCGGGCAATGAGCTGTTGAAGTGCAGACGACCAATGGTTAAATTACAGGGGACGAAGATCACTTCGCTTGGTACCGCTGAACTATATTGCAAAAGTGCCGTATACTGAACTCACACTGAATTCGCAGTTTCCAATCACTTGTAGACGCTAGTACTGTTTTCATGGTTCCCAGTCTAAAATCACAACAGGAATACTGCAAAAACCTAACAAGAATTTCTGTCGTACGACAAAAAACTGTGTTGTGATAACAGAAGTTCTGTTCTGACGACAAAACCATCTGTTGTTACGACACACATTTCTGTCGTATCGACAACGCTAATTTTTTAAACGACAAACGTTCCATCAGTCACAACAGAACTGCCATTTACACTACTCTTCACAATGGGCAGTAACATTCAAACCATTTGCAACTACTAATGGAGCAGCAAAATCACGGCAAAATACGAATTCGCCACGACGCAACATCAAAATGAGGGTAGGAATACGACACATGACCGAACATCAGAATCCCGACGCGACAAAATTACGACAAGACGACAGTACGGCAGGCGAAAATACGACAAACTACAGAAATTTTTCTTGTCGTTATTTTCAACTGAGTTGTTTTTGTTATGTTTATATCATGTTTTGCGGCTGTATTGTTTTTATGACACTCTCTTGTTCCGAGGGAGCCTTGGCTCGCCTGAAACGACGTTTTGCTTTCTGGATTGTGATCGAACATAACTGCCGATCACAATCCGGAGACGGTTCTTAACATTTAAAACCGAAATGAAATTTCCTGCTTACAAAAACTGAAACGTTTCTCTCTTTGTTTCCCCCTCCTACCCGTCTAATTGGTATCGTGCGCATTTACAGGTTTACCAACCAGAGCATGGAAGGAAGGAAACAGACATTTCTGCTCGTATGGGCATTGCTGACACCACTTCGAAGCGCCAGCGAAGACGTTATCGTCACCGTTTCTCAGGGCCAGTTACGTGGCCGCTTCAGTACTATTTTCGGCCATCCCATCAACAGTTTTACTGGTATTCCATACGCGGAACCCCCTGTAGGAAAGCGGAGGTTCCTAAAGCCAGAACCTCTGAATGCTTGGAGCGGTGTGTATGACGCAACAGAGTCCAAAGACTCTTGCATGCAGACGAGACGTTCTAAGAACCTCCCCATCCCGGTGCCCCTTTCCGAAGATTGCCTATACCTTAGTTTGTGGACACCAAGCACATCTGACTCCGAGCGCCGGGCAGTCCTGGTCTGGTTCTACGGAGGCATCTACGAAGTTGGTTCAATGTATGAGTCTATGTACAATGCCACTATCCTATCCGCCCTCAACAATGTTGTGGTCGTAACGTGCGACTATCGCATGTCCACGTTTGGATTTTTCGATGCAAGTGACGACGGTAGCCCAGGTAACGTTGGTCTATGGGATCAACTGCTGGTGCTGGAATGGGTCAGGGACAACATCGCAGTGTTTGGCGGAGACAGTGAAAGGGTTACTCTCTTCGGTGTCAGTTCCGGAGCGATGCTGGTTCACGCTCATGTACTCTCATCGCAGACCAAGGGATTGTTTAGGCGCGTTTATCTCATGAGTGGAACACTGACTACTGATTCACAGGTTGATTCTGTTACTGAAAGTATTGCGAAAGGAAATAAAGTAGCGGTGAATGCCTACTGCTCCAATCCCTACCAGGACCTCACGACGCACACCAAGCGAGTCCTTGACTGTCTCCGAAATGTAACCGCTAGTGATATGGCATCAATTACGGCGAACACCACATTGCCGAAGTTTTTCCTGTTCATGCCAACGTATAAGACTGAATTCATACCATGGTTGCCATCGGAAGCCAGTGAAGCGGGAGCGTTCCCTCCTGTCGACGCAGTGGTTAGTGTCACGGCCAACGAAGGAAGCTTCCCATTCATCTTTCAGCCCGACGACCGACTTCTTGACCCCGATTTGGAACGATTAAGCATGGACACGCTTCGAGCTGCGATAAAAAGTTTGTTTCGAGGGTGGTTAAAAGACAAGTATTACCCACTCGCCGTTAAATATTTGGACAACGCTATCCCGGAAGACAAAGTGTCTCTAAGAGCGACGGCGTGCGATTACTTTGGAAAGCAAAACACCTACTGCTCAAGCCGTTTTTTCGTCGAGAAACATTCCCAAGCAGAGGCTAAGGTGTACGCGCAGGTGTTCGCGCACAGGTCCAAGAAATCTCCGCTTCCTGAATGGATGGGAGTGCCGCATATGGAGGACGTCGTGTACACGTTTGGAATTCCGTTCATCGAAGAAGGGAACTACACCGATGAGGACAGGAACTTCAGCCGGCAGTTGATGAAGAGTTTGGTATCATTCGCAGAAACCGGGTGAGTAGAACAAGACTTGCATCTTAGTTGGTGGCATTCGAAGTGTCCTGCGTGTCGCACGTGGATATTCTGTATACATAGTATAGGAGTAGAAGGCAAGGCAGAAAGTCACTTCCGCGCTTTGCCGCTTTTCTTTGGCGACTATTGCCCTCTTTTTTCTCTTCACTTGCTCCTCATTAGATGGTGAGAACTGCGATTTATGGCCTTTTATGTCGTTGTTTCCATGACTTCTGTCGGCTTTTTTGGGTTGCTGCAAAGGAGCGTTCACGTGCGTCCAGTTTTCGCTAACCACTTCCCGTCCGGATTCTACCTTCGAACAAACTCCCGAGCCAGTGTGTACCAAAACCGTTCGTTTATCTCAAACCGCTCCTTTCGACGCACCGGCAGCTGCCTTGCGGAGCGGGAAAAGCTGGGGTTGTGCCGGATCTACACGGTGAATATCAATGAACTGCCGGCCATTTGTCCTCGTGGTGTGAGTGGTAGTTTACTCGGTTGTGGTAGTCTGCCGTCTACTCAGCTGCCGCTACGACACGGAAGAAAAGACACGCGACGTTGTGCCAGCGGTGGCGGTAAAATCTGAGGTTTACGGCAAGAAAAGCTGCGAGGATTTTTCCTCTTTCAGAGAGCCTGGTCTTTTCTTATGTCAGGGGACTCGAGTGCCTTCAACAAATATCGATACTGGTGTGCCTAATTGTGTGTGCGCATCCTTTTTATGTCGATAGTTCATACGGCCAGAAGTGAGGAAATCAGGCGTTGGTGTCTGGCGTTGTACTATAAACATCGTTGGCTGAGACGTCAGCACACAGGTCTTCTCCCATTGGCTACAACGTGAACATACCACCCACAATGCTCACTTACCCGCTCAGATAGATTGACCAGGGATGTTGGTAGCTGCTATGGGAAGCTTATGACCGGTTTATATGGCGTACGGATAGCATAGAATCAGCCTCCAAAGCTATCGCCTACAACACACGTAAGTAGTCTTAAGTGTCCCTCTGAATTTTTAACGTGAGTATTGTATTCGAAGCCGAGTTCACAAACAAGCTATATTATGTACATTTGTTTGAGAAACACGCTCTGGTTGATCGCCCCGTACGGGCTGAGCTGGGTCCTTTGTTTTCCCGTATTCGAAATAATTAGCCATCGTGCTTGCCTCAGTTCTTCACTGAGAGGCCTGGTGCCACATTGCAATTGTGTTTTTTTAGGTGCTATTTATGGCATATGAGCTCCTTACAACACTTGCCCGAAGAAGGTAGAGCTATAGCGCAATTATTGGGCTCCAAGCTGAAACCGGTCCTAATCGGGCACCACTAAAGTGACGTTTATACAAAAAAAAGCAAAACAACTGCACACTTTGCTCGGCTTTTTGAAAGGAGTCTGCTCTATACCACCACCAACTTGGGTAGCGTCTTGCTGACTTTAAAAAGGTGACCTGCTCCGGCCCCAATTTCCTATCCAAATCGGTTTGCTACGCTGCCGGAAAAAGTATAGTGGTACTTTCTTGAGAGAAAACACAGTGCCGTTTGAAAGTAATTTTTATTTATTCGACAATTTTGAGCGTCATTTTTGTGCACTGTGCTCTTCACGATTCCTTAGTAAATCGCGGAACTCGTGGTTAAGTTGACCATCAATGTCGCTGAGACAGTTTCAATGCTTCCTAACCCACTTGACCACGACAAGTCTCCACGTACACGACTCTTTGGCCTGCCGAGCACTTCTGCACCGAATTCAACCCTCGCAATCCCCCTCACCAAATTGGCCACCCTGCGGCGACCTAGCCACGTTGGTTCACTCCATGCGGGCGTGTCCTCAAGACCTCTTTCCACCCGTAGTTAATGAAGAGCAGTGGGAGGGAGCGCTGGGCAGCTCGGACCCAGAGGTCCAGATACTTCTGGTCACCCGTGCTGCCAACGTCGCTGCCGGCCTCAAACCGCCGCCCACACCGCTATCGTAAACCAGCCGAAGGCTCAATAAAAAGATTCCTCCTCCTTTCCTCCTGATCCTCCTCCTCCTCCTCCTCCTCCTCCTTCTCCTCCTCCTCCAAGGCGACGCATGTCATACAGTTGTCGAATTCTTCTTCCCTGCTACATCGTGTTTGAGGCTAGTTATTAGCTTTATTTGCTTCGTCCTTTGACGCAAATCACCCCGGCTGGCAGGGTGGCCGCAGTTCGCACGGCAGCTTCCCGACAGCCAGAGCTCTTCTCCGCGTGCCCCTATGCTTCCCGCACGTGCACGTGCGGAAACCCCGCGCGTGCACGTGCTTCCCGCTCACCATTCACCAGTCACGAGGCACCAAAAATCGACGTGGGAAAACCGCTCCTCGGCTTTTAGTGGCGCCGAAGAAAACAGACGCAAAAACCCGGCATCCATCTCAGCAAGCGTCGTGTTCTTTTCCAAAACACAAAGCAAAAGGCACTGCACGTGCTGCGTGCCGCACGCACATTTCTTCTTCCTCGTCCTCTGCCTTGCGTGGCTCATTCGAACCACATGACAGTGTAGCGCGAGGTTCAAATACAATTTACAACACCTATCTCGGCTCCGTGCCGAGTTAGCGTAGAACGTCCCAGAGAAAAAAATGAAAGAAGCTCGCACTAAACCGTAAGACTTGAATATACAGAAGCTGTGCGCAACCTTCACGATCACCATGACGGTTTAACTCCATGATTGCAGCCGATTTGCTTCTTCATAATGGCTGGCGCAACGACGTATACCCCATCATTGTTGCTGTAAGTACGAGCTTCCTTCATGTTTTTGGAAGTGATAATCATTGGACATCACCTTCGAGGGGTGTACGCTATGCGTGTCTGTCTTGTTCCGAGCAAGTGTCGCTACGATAACGGCGAACGCTGGAGCTATTTTTTTGCCAGTCTTGGCCAATCTCCCTAAGTGGGTATGCTTGGCTTGACAAACGTGCGCAGGGGACGCTGGGCAGTCATCGCGAGGCACGCACACCTGAGCGCTAGGCATTTTCTTGGTTTTTTAACTGCCGGGTAGTCGCCGCGAGTCCCGCGCCCACGTGCGCACGCTCGGCAATTTCTTGACATTTTAAAGTGTGGACACGAAAAATTGCGACTTTCTAAACAGCTCCTTGCTTAAAAACTGCGTCACGCTCCAACTCAAAAGAAATCATCAATGGTCTCGGGTTGATCGCACAAGCGGTATTTGTGTGGCCAAGGGATCACGCAGGCAATTTATCACTGGAAGCGTTCGCGAACAAAATCAAAGAAAACAAATGTTTCTGAATTTGGCGGCACGCACATACGTTTGACAAGATTTAAATCACTGCTCTTGTGGCCACAAAAGTAGGGCTGGCGATAAACCGGCACCGGAAACAGATTATTAATTAGAGCGTTCGTCATAGCTTTCGTTAAAACGTTAAGCAGGTCTCAGAAAAAAGAAAAAAAAAAAAGACGGCGCAGCGAAGACATTAAAAGCGTCTGAAACTTCCCTTACAAAACCCCAAGGGGGATCCTTGTTAACCTCACGAATATAAAAAAGCAGAAATGGTAATGTGTTTTTCCGGACGTTTAGCAACGGACTCATATCGCTCCATACACAATTCGCTTATTGCCTTTTTAAGATGTTGATTGAGTGCTCTATGTTGTTTTTTCTACTAGGATTGTTTAGCTCGTGAAAGTAGCAAGAACGCCCGTGTGTACGAGATTTAGGCGCACGTTAAAGATCCCCAGGTAGTGAAAATCAATCCGGAGCCTACGGCGCGCCTCATTGCCTGCGTTGCGTATAGGTGCGTTACACCCTACAAACCACAACAACAATAGCTTGTGGAAGTGCCGCATGATTGATCGTCATGCGGAAACCTCTAGGCCATGGAGCTCCGTGCTTAAGGCCGACCAAGTTTATCTTTCTGGAACTGGCAGCATTGGTGCGGAGCGTTTATGCGGCACAGAGTGATCCACCGGGGTGGTTGCATCTTTTGGAATGAATGCGTCTGCTTTCCTGAGTTTTGAAACTGTGCCGACTTTTGATAGACTGCTGTGCTTCAGCGCTGTCTGTTGGCTTTTATATTGCGCGTTAATTGTCGTGAGTGAATTTGGCTTGATTTTTTTTATGTATTAAAACAAAGTGTCGAGTTAGCGCAGTAGCAGCACCTCGCAGTAATATTAACGGGCTTGGCTCACTTACTTCGCACCTACTCCGGCGGCCCGGGATCAAATCCCACACGAACCCAAATGCGTCTTTATTTTATTTTTACAGCAGCGGTCATTTTGGTAGCATTGGTGTTGACGAACTATGACGACAGTCACCTTTTTCCTTTTGATGAGGCATTGCTTGCTTGCTGGCTTTCTTGCTCAGGCTGTTTATCTTGCATTTGATGACCCGGTGACTTTGGTATAAAAACATCAAGTGTGTTTTTTGTCAACGACACTCATGGGCACTTAACTGCATGGAATAAAATTTGGCAGTGCTAGTTTAGGTTACCTAATGCATGTCATGTTATAGGTTTATTACGAGTGAACACGTTAAAACGGGTTGTGCGTTTATGCGACAAATACAGCGTTATTGTGCACAAATAAAATGGTTGGGTGTTGAATAATAAATACGTTAACTGCTATGGAGAACGTTGTTTAGCAACATGCACGCAGCTGTGCCATAACGACAACAATGTGCGTGTTAATAAAGTAATTTTGTAATTTAATACTATTTGTTTGTAAACTGCTTAAAATATTTCGCATTATCTGCGCAAATTACTTCACGGCCAAACCAACGTAACTGACAAATTCAATAAAATTATTGCCATTAATGTGCTGCAGTGGAAATTACAAAGTAACCTAGATGTTCTTGTTGGTGCGCTCGTAGCCGAGAATGGATGATCACCATGCTACCTCATTAAGTTGCGAAACAGTTAGGTCACCTCGAGGGCAATGCGATCACGCTGCAAGCCAGTTGGCTCAAAGAGTAGAGCTGGCACGCGTGCTGATATACCTTTTAAGAGGTGCTCGTTGAATTTATCTAGCCGTTCAGATACCATCATGACTAGACGACGTCCGAAGCATTTCATTGGGATTACAGTCGCATGATGTGTCTAGCACACCCACTTTGCACACTGCTGCGAAAAGTCAAGGAATTATCTCTGGCATCGATAGCCGCCTGATTTCACGTTGGCAATATGTGCTGTCATTTTCTTTTCTTGTCATTTTTTAGAGAGCCGCAAGTTCCAGGAGGTCTGCCATGGCCCCAGTTTTCCCTAGAGAACCCATACTTCATGTGGCTTCAGCCCGGAAATTACGGCCTTGTAAACGATTACTATGGAACTGCCTGCGATGGATGGCGAAAATTCTTGTGATCAGTTCGGGGTGACCTGACGGTCTTATTGGTATGGCCAAATACATCCTGCGACTGATTGGTCAACCTATATTCAAGTTGCACGTTTCAAGTTTATTCCAACATTAGAGGGTTGGGGTCCACCAGGCTAAAAAGCGGTCAGCGACCACTGAAGTGTGCCTTGCAGACCGTATACACAGCAGCTGTTTAGAAACGGCAAAAAGCATACACACGCTAGTATATACATGAAATTAACAGATGTATATACACGTGAAACAACACCTATATACGAACAACAATATATAAGTGTACACACACGTACGTAAGTTCCTAGATAATATTAATCATGTCATACATTAAGTAACAACAGAAAAAATGCATAGACACAATAAACACAATTCTGAAATATAACAGAATCAGCTATACATTATCCAAGGCACGTGACACTTCTATGTGTGAAACAAAAATAAAGCAAAACAAACAATAAAAACCAACACAAGTGCACAAGAGTAAGACTGATTTAGTTACTGCTGCATCATGACTTCACACAAGAAAAAAAGCTTAGTTTTCACAGTTTCTAGAGCTTCAAAAATAATGTAGTTGACTGATACAGTCATCCCCATGCCTTAAACCAGTACGCTTGTTTATGCATGAATGACATCAGAAGTATGTATGGGCAAGAAATGAATAAAAGACGCTGCTGGCAAATAGCTATCTGGCCAAAAAAATATTTACGCAGATTCGTCTTCGTACATTTGCTGTAGTCGATACCATCTTTTTGAAATTTGTTAAGGGCGGAGGGCAATGAATATTGCAAGGACTGTAGATGATACCCGGTGCGTCGAAGGGGAACGAGCCACCTGTCACCGCTGTTTGTGCGAGATTCGCTTGTTTGAAGAGTAATACTTGAAGTTGTTGTAATGAAGTTTCTGAACTTGTCATTAGAAAAAAGATACGAATGAAGTAGACGTAAATCATAGAAATTCTTCGCGCTAACTATTTCTTGTCGGGAAAACAGCGGTGGCCTAGGGTCTCTGAAAGGGACATTTAGTAAAAATGGAAGTGCTCTCTTTTGCAGGCGTAATAATAAATCTACGTTACCCATCGTAGTTGTTCCCCGCACTAGGTGGCAGTAGTTAATGTGGGTAGCAAATAGGGCGTGGAAAATGTTACGTTCTAGGAGCAAAAGGCAACATCGCGATATCGTACCAGCGAAGGATGACAGGGATCTAGCTAGCATTGCAAAGTGAGACGTCCATGTGAGATCTGCAGAAAAGGTGATTCCTACTATTTTATGTCTGTCAACCATTCTAACAGGCGTGCCCCCTAATGTTAAAATACTTTCCACCTTTGTTGCTTTGTAATTGAATTTGCCATATAGAGAATCTGCACGCATGCCTCGAAGCCAGTTTGTTTGTATTTTTGGCCTGAGTTAGCGTCGGCCGCACGTGAGGGCCGGGCCTTGAAAATTTTAGACGTTAACTTGCATTCAATTAAAAATAACAAAAATAGCTTAGTGAGTGTGATTTGAGTTACATATTTTTGCAAGCGAGGAGTACAGCTTTGGAATGCCAGATATTATTGAACGTTTCAGGGAAATTTACCCAGCTGCTTGTCAACCTAATTGTCTTGTCGAGTTCAAAGTGTGCCAGTTATAGCAATTGAGGATATTAGGAGTGTTTCTTTGGAACTTGTGATGTTTTATACTTGTGCTACACGGCCGTTTCAAAGTCCTTCCAAAGGACATCGGACCAATTGTCTATGAGTGCCCCATCGTAAATACAAAGAGCACACTTGTGGGTGAGGTATCAATTGTCAATTAAAAATTGCCGTGTAGCACACGCATTAAACACCATTTCAGAATATTCCCTCCAGGATTATAACTATCGCCCACAGCAAGAGCATGCAGAATTCTCCTTGACGTTCTTGATGAGTGACGTTCTTGATAAATGATTAGTTTTTAACTTGAGTTCGTATTTCCTTGTGGGGCAACTTTGACAGTTTACCACACTAAATCGGAGTGTTTCGTTTGCTGCAGTCACACCTTTAACGAAGCGTTCTGTTCAAAAGGGCGCTAATGTTTTTAAAGAGGTGACCAATTCTGTGCCACACTATCGCCATGGAGTAGGATAATGATAGGAAGATCCATGATTGGATCTTTAGATTGCAAGAGCATCTCGTTCCTCTGCCTTGCGAATGAAGGTCGGCCCGATGTGCTCCGTCCTCCGGCTTTGAAAGTTTCAAACAGGGCGTTTTTCGCACGCTGGTCGTACACCGCCCGAGAACTATCTTATGTGCTCTAATGTCTCCGTGGTCAGTTTGCCCCCTTTAGTTGGCTGCCTGTCGCGCGTACAGCTGTCCACTATGGTCAGCATCCCGTCGCCACCGTTTCGATTCCTTCCTCTTTCACAGCCCTACACTGGCTGCAGGATCCATTTTGCCAGGAGTATAAGCCGTCCCGTACAAGGGACCCGTCGAGACGCAGGGCGAACGGCACAACGGAAAACGGCGAGTGGACCTTCGAACTGGCGTCTCCCTAGCAACGCCGGCAGTCACGCGAAGGGAGCGCTTCCAAAGCCTTGCGCTTTCTCGTTCGCTGCTGTTTCCTCGGTCTGTAGACGTATGGGGAGCAAAAAGTTTCGCCAACTAGCCCGGTCTATTGCTCCGGCAGTAGTAAACTAGGATGAAGTAGAACGTTTATTCCGCAAGAACCAGTACACACATTTCTGTGCAAGCATGTAGGCGTGAAACAGCACAAAAACACAAGATGACGAAAAAAGTACACAGACGTAGCAGTATTCCAGAGGAATGAATGCAAACAGGCTGGAGCTAGAAGATTGATGCCCATTGACGAGTCTAGCAAACACAGCGGAAGAAAAAAACGAGAGAAGCCCGATGTAGAAGAAATTAACTGCATCTATGATTGAAGGGGGGATAGTTAGTACGTATTTTGGCGTGACACAGTGCGAAAACACAAGGCGACACAGAAAAGAGTACACAGACGGAGCGCTGAGCCTGTACATGTCGTCATCAGTTTGTCCTTTATGCAGGGTACCGAAGGACTCCCCTCACCTGCTTTTGCTCACTACACGAGCGATACCGGCAACGGCAGATAGCCGCAGGACGTGTGACCAATGTGTCCATCCACCAAGTCACTATTAAATTCAAATGTTCTTAAAATTGGCATCCTGGCCACTTTTAAATCTCCATCTTCGAGTACGCTTGAAGATATTGGCACGTAGCGCCTCGCAACTAAAAAAACAAAAAACGTTTCTGTCCCCCTGGGGTTCAGAAAACCTGAAATTGAGTTTTAGCTCCTGCCAATCCCCTTTCCTGAGTAAGCATAGAGCCGTTGAGGGTATCATCAGGATAATTGTGACACAGCGAAAAACGGGGATAAAGGAGAATGCGGCGGCTCTTTCGGCCAACCCGGAAGTTCAAGATTGCGGTTTTCAGTGTAGTCTACATCCTAGTTATGTGCTACCTCCTACCGTTCGAGGTGTCCTTCATGCGCGCCGTATTCTCGCGGATGGACTTGCACTACACCGACCTCCTCATGGACCTGCCCGGCTGTAGGTTCCCGCAATATGACACCTTCCACTGGACCATTCGCTTGGTTTCCTACGGGCAGGACGAACGACTGCACTGGTCCTGCCAAGGACCCGCCGCTGTGTACCTGAATGGCAGCAGTCTTGCGGTGGACAAGGACCGGCTTCGAGAACGGTACGGCCTTGACCCGAGCGAAATCAGCTGCTCCTACCGCGAAATATTCAGGAATCTCGGGCAACATTATGCCGATAAGGTGTACCACAAGAGTCTTGAACGTACAGTAGCTATTGGCCAAGCGCTGATCGGAGAATACTTCGAGGTTTGGTGTACCGTTAATTCTAGCACCCTCTTCAAGGAGTACTTCCTGATTCCTCGCAAGACGAGCGGAAATACCACGTGGCGTCAAGGTCAACTCAACGTGTTGGTTCTGGGCCTCGACTCTACGTCAAGGCTCAACTTTTACCGTCGTCTCAAGAAGACGCGGCGCTTTTTGATGATGGAATTGAATGCCTTAGAATTCTAGGGCTACAACAAACTGGGTGAGAACTCCTTTCCTAATCAGATTCCCCTTTTATCCGGTCTCTCGGGCGACGCCGTGCGCGCTCTTTACATGCACCAATACTTCGATGGGCTACCACTTCTCTGGAACACCTTCAAGGCTCGAGGGTACAAAACTCTCTTTTTGGAGGAAATGGCGCATGCGGGACTTTTTCTTTACCCAAATTTTTCCGGCTTTTGGAACCAACCCACTGACTTCTACCCGCAGCCGCTAATTCGAGCAATTGACGTCGACGAGCAGGGGAGAAAATTTTGTGCCGGATCACGCCTTAAGACACAGCTCTACTTGGACTATCTTCGCGATCAGCTTAGCATGGAGGACAAGTTTTTCGCTTACGCCTGGATCACCGATGTTCCACACGGCAACCACGTTCTCCTTGGCATCCTGGACGACCCGCTAGAAGGCTTTTTGCGCCAACTGTCGTCACGGGGCATCCTCGAAAAGACGGCCCTGCTTTTCCTCAGTGACCACGGCGTGCGCTATGGAACTGTCCGTCTGACCGAAGCAGGACGCCATGAAGACCTCACACCCTTCTGCTTCTTGGTGCTTCCCGAGCACTTCTTCCGCCAGCACCCTGAAGCTGCGGTGCACCTCCAGACAAACCAGCGCCGGCTCATTACGGCCTACGATCTACACGCCACGCTCGTCTCCTTGGCTGACCTGCCATCGCTGCACGCCAAGCCCACCGACAAGGGCCTGAGCCTCTTTGGTGCCGTTCCCGCCGAGAGGAGCTGCAGCGACGCCTTCGTTCCCATTCATTTCTGCGCCTGCCTGGGCTCACGGAGTGCTGTGACCAATCACGAACAGGCGGAGGCATTGGGGCGATACGTTCTGGCGTACAATAATGCGAAAGCAGAGTTTTCTTTTCCTGGACTTTGCCAGCGCTGGTCGCTCGCCTCTGTGGACGACGCAGAAGTCCTTGGAGGGCAAGTAGCTGGGAAAGTGGTGTTTCGTGTCACGCTGACGACGGAGCCCAATGCGCATTTCGAGGTCCACGGAACGATTGATAATGAAACAGAGCAGCCTTACCTTGTTGACTTGGTCCAGAGGCTTGATTGGTACAGCAATGATACCAAGTGTTTGTCAAGGAGTCTCTTGAAGCAGTTTTGCAAATGCAAGAAGTAGATGAGAAGTACCGGTCGAGGGTCACGTTGGTCGTGTAATACTATTAGTCACAGCTGTAGAACCATTACTTTTAGGTAATGTAACTATTAGAAGAATGTTCAAAATGCTTTTTGATGCCTTACAGGTATGAATAATTCATTCCGTCAAATACCATTCATATTTTTTTTGCACAGAAATGTAGCATAGCTGCTGATGACAATGGTATTTCAGAACCCTGAAGATCGAGTATTATTGATGACTAGAAAATTTAGGAATAGGAACGTTTGGTGCTTTCGTCGAATATAGTTTTTCTCTTACCAATAATAGCAAGATTTGTGTTTTCATCCGCTGAAGGATCATTAACTTCTTCGATAATAAACGATGTAAATTGTGTACCGACTTCAATTTCATTTTTGTATTACGTCTGTATACCCATTCAGGACTTTAAAGCCTGAGATTTTTCCTTCCAGTAAATGATTTAAGGCCCATCAACCATTTTCTGTTTTTATGATAGGGATTGGAATAAATTCTGAAAACCAAGGTCACAGACAAGTAATTCACACGAACGCTACAATGATCAACCAATGTTTATTGCACAACTGTAATATTTTCACAGGTAAAATGGACAGAAAAAAGCGATACTGGTAAAGCACTTGACCCTTGTATTGAAGATTATACCGCACAAGTACGCCAGGCTTATGTTATATTACAGCCCTCTTGAACTCAATAATGGACCATATTCACACGATAAATCAGGTGACAGGGAAGTGCGCGGAGTATACGGAATTCCTATATGTAGCCTCCATAGATTATGAGAAAGCATTTGACTAGGTCGAAACTTCAGCAGCAGTCATTCAGGTATTACGGAACTAGGGTGTAGACGAGCATTATGTAAGAATACTGGACGGTATTTACAACTGGTCCACAGCTACCATCATCCTCCATAAGGAGAGCAGTAAAATACCTATAAGGAAGGGCATAAGACAAGGAGACACAATCTATACAATGTTATTCACAGCATGTTTGCAAAAGTATTCAGAACATTTAATTGGGAACAGGTGGGAGTAAGGATTAATGGAGACTACCTCAGTAACCTCAGATTTGCTGATGATGTTGCCTTGCTAAGTAACTCGGGGGACGAATTGCAAAGCATGCTTATCACACTGAACAAACAGAGTGGACTGTGGGCCTGAAAATTAATATGAAGAAAACTTAAGTCATGATCAATAACCTCGGGACAGCACAGTGGTTTGATATAGGTGGCGAGGCAGAGGAAGTGGTAAGCGAATATATCTACTTAGGCCAAGTTGTGACCCAGGATCCCAACCAAGAGGCAGAGGTAATTAGAAGGATAAGAATGGGGTGCAGTGCATTCGGTAGGGATTCTCAGATAATGAATGGCAGCTTACCATTGTCCCTGAAGAAGAAAGTGTATGACAGCTGCATGTTACCGGTAGTCACCTACGGGGCTGTATCTTGGATGCTCACTAAGAGGGTTCAACTTCAATTGAGGACGACTCAGCGAGAAATGGAACGGAAGATGATAGGTGTAACATTAAGGGACACGAAGATAGCGGAGTGGGTCAGGGAACAAACGCGTGTTAAGGACATATTAGTAGAAATTAGGAAGAAGAAGTGGACATGGGCAGGGCATGTAATGCGAAGGCAAGATAACCGTTGGTCATTAAGGGTAACCGAGTGGATCCCAAGTGAAGGCAAGCGTATCAGGGGGCGGCAGAAAGTTAGATGGGCAGACGAGATCAAGAAGTTTGCGGGGATTAATTGCTCGCAGTTAGCACAGGACCGGGATAATTGGAGAATAATGGGAGAGGTCTTTGCCGTGCAGTTGGCGTAGATCAAAATTACTGGATATGTACCAGTTGCGAAACTCCCCATAGGCCCCATGTATCAAAAGCCGGTCTTTGGTTGCCCCCCTGAGCCGGGGCAAGCACGGGGCAAGCTGACTAACCTGTCGTCTGTCGGCGGAACGTTGAAGTACTCAAGTGCTTGCGGCTGCTGCCGTAAGTCATAAAAACAAAAGTCGCAAAAACACAAGTTGTCACGCATGTGGAATGTAGTTAAGCTAATCCAGTAACTCCACCAATCTGTCACGTCCGGGACAGGTTTATTTGCAGAACGTTGGCTCTTGAGGCGGAGGGAAAACTGGTGCGCCGATTGTCCAAACCGTCGAGAGGTCCCACCTTCTTTCTTCTCTTCCTCGCACGAACCCTTTAAACTGGTGCGCCGATTGTCCAAACCGTCGAGAAGTCCCAGCTTCTTTCTTCTCTTCCTCGAGCGTACCCGTTCTTCTTGTTCTTAAGCTTGGAGGATGGAGTTACTGGATTAGCTTAACTACATTCCACATGCGTAACACTATTTGTGAGAGTTGCATGGCCGGGCTCCCCAGTCCGTGGTTTCGACGCTGTAGTAGAGCCTACAACCCAGAATTGTGTCAAGAAGAACGTCCTAGTTCCCCGTGCCGCCATTTCAGTTGTGCAGGGTCAGTCCCAGTTGTGGACGGTCAACTATTCCAGCGAACCAGTAATGTTACCTCGTGGTCTCATTGTTGCCCACGGAACTGAGTATACATCCACTTCAATAGCCGTTTTAACTGAAGAGTCGGGCCCATCCGTCCACACTCACCCAATGGACTCCTCCAAGCTTCTCGACATGATTAACAAGTCACTTGAACCGGATGAACGCCGCGCCCTAGTCGATGTTCTCTCCAAGCACGCGGGTGTTTTCGATTTTTCTCAGCTGGAACGGTGTCCTGTGATTCCTGGTACTCGGTCTCACCACTCAATACATACTGGAGGAGCACGCCCAATTCGCCAAAAACCTTACCGCGTTTCCCCTTCCGAGCGACAAGTAATCAACGAGCAAGTCCAGGAAATGCTGAGAAATGGCGTCGTTCAAGAATCCTGCAGTCCCTGGGCAGCACCTGTCATTCTTGTGAAAAAAAAAGACGGTTCATGGCTATTTTGCGTAGATTATCGACGTCTCAATGCTATAACCAAGAAAGATGTTTACCCGCTGCCCCGCATAGACGACGCAATAGACTGCCTCCATTCAGCATCTTACTTTTCCTCCGTTGACTTGAGATTAGGTTATTGGCAAATTCCCATGGACACTAAGGATAAAGAAAAAACTGCTTTTGTGACGCCCGATGGACTATTTGAATTTAACGTAATGCCCTTTGGGCTCTGCAATGCCCCGGCCACCTTTGAATGCTTCATGGATACGATTCTGCGCGGGCTCAAGTGGGAAATATCCATGTGCTACTTAGACGATGTCGTTATTTTTGGACGAACCTTCAGGGAGCACAACAGTCGCTTAGCCACCGTTCTTGACTGTTTGGAAAAAGCTAGCGTAGTCCTAAATTCTAAGAAGTGCCGATTCGGAGACCGCCAAACGCTTGTGCTGCGCCTTTTGGTCGATAAAGGCGGCGTCAGGCCTGACCCACAGAAAATACAAGCAGTAAGCGATTTCCACAAGCCACGTTCTGTCAAGGAGCTTCGAAGTTTTCTAGGCCTTTGTTCCTATTTTCGCCGTTTTATACCTGGATTAGCTTAACTACATTCCACATGCGTGACAGTATTTTATTAAAAACCAATCTTTATTTTACAAAAAAAGTTTGAATAATAACAGTTTATCGAAGTTCAGTTTTTCTCTCCTAGGTGCCGCGCGCGTCGACTTGCCCCTCAGCTTCCACGGAGCAGGGGGCTAGCGCCGCCCGGATTCGGAAGGGGAGTTTCGCAACTGTATATATTGGGCGTAGATAGGCTGGTGGTGGTTATGATGGTGATGATAATGAACTCAAATTCATAGTTAGTCAAGCCTAGTTGGTCACTTGTCATAACCAGAAAAGCGTCAACAATTTGTCTTGTTATTTTAAAATAAAATAAAGGGGCACGTTGAGCCAAGCCCCGAGCCTAAAGTGACACGTCTGTGGTGGCGCTGCGTTCGTACGAGTCACTCTGCGCGCCGGACCCATCGCGCGGCTTCTTGACACGTCCTGCCACGACGTGCACGTGCTGTAAAATGGAGTATGCTGCGATTGCAGGGCCAAATAGCCGGCAGAATAGGATGGAATGAGGAAGGGGATGATAAAATTCCGACACTTTTTTAGTTTTAAATGCCTTTACCCGAAAATAACACGTGTGATTGTGTGTGGTTCGAGTATCAAGAGATCTTAGAACATTTAAGCATTCTAACACCGCTTCTCCGACGTGGTCGAAACGCCCGTGTGTCGAGCTTTCAGCCAGGTTAAAGAACCCAAGGTCGTCATAATTACTACGG
Source organism: Haemaphysalis longicornis (assembly GCF_048455015.1). Lineage (NCBI taxonomy): Eukaryota > Metazoa > Arthropoda > Arachnida > Ixodida > Ixodidae > Haemaphysalis > Haemaphysalis longicornis. The sequence continues at coordinate 226,418,642 of NW_027526361.1, forward strand.
AGCCCTCCGCTACTGCGCGCCTCGTACCTAAGGCGTAGCCTTAGGTACGGCTGTCCTTGTGTCTCACTTCCAGCGGTCTGAGTTCGCGCTGGTTTTATCCAAGAATGTAGCTGAAAAGCATAAAACCCCCAAATTTGTATCATCGTCCTACTGCGATAAAGAGTATGGTCACTACCCACAAAATAAGTGCTGGGATATAAACGATTTGCACGGGTAGTGCCCAAAGCCCACGATATGAAAACCCCGTCTCAGTTTCCCCGAGCTGGAAGCCCCGCTCTTTATGCCGCGTTTTCAAAACCCGGTACTAATAATCCCCTGACACATCTGCTCCGTGTGCCCCATGCCGAAAGAAACGCTCTTTATGTGCCGCACTCGTAGTGTAAGCCCACAGTATTCAACGTTTTCTTTTTAGGGGCGAAGCTCCTTAAGGCGTGGGTCTGTCCATCCTCGACGTATGTATGTAGCCACCTCTAGTTTAGTTCTTGGATTGTTTACTAGATGGCGTGGCTACCTCTAGTTTAGTTCTTGCATTGTTTACTAGATGGCGGTACTTGTATATGATGAAAAGATGCGCTTGGATTGTTTACTAGATGGCGTGGCTACCTCTAGTTTAGTTCTTGGATTGTTTACTAGATGGCGAGGAGCGTTGTAATAAAATCCGCTCGCTGTTGGCGCGCGCTCGGAGTCGCCCGATGGATAAGGCTGCAGATGTGCTAGCCCGCGAGGCAGAAGCGCTCCGTGAAGCTGCGCGACGCCGCCGCCAAGATCCTGCCGTACGAGAGCGGGAGGCCGAAGCGTGTCGTCTGGCTGCGCGACGACGCCGCCAAGATCCCAGCGTTCGAGAACGAGAGGCCCAAGCGTCACGGCAACGGCGCGAGGACCCTGCCGAACGCGAAGCGGCACGGCTGCGGCTCGAAGAGGATCTCCAAAACGTCAGAGAACGGGAAACGGCGAGAAAGCGCGCGTATCGGCAGGCAGACCCCGATGCAGGGAGAGCTCGTGAGGCGTCTGCAAAACGCATCAGGCGAGCTCAGCCCCAAGGTGCCGACGCGCGGTTTAAGCGAGACTTTCTAGACGTTACGTTCGGACACAGATGTAGTGGGCGAACTTTCACTGAAGAGTCACGGTTTTACCGATGATTTCCCCTCAGGAGCTTCGCCCACTCATCATCATTCACCCCGTGGATATGCTGTGAATTTTTTTGCTTTGTAATTTTTCTGTGTGGCAATAATTGAGGTGTAAAGGCGGAAGAAGAAAAGCAACTTTGAAATACGATGGTGGCTGATGTAGTGGGGAATGTTTTCATCCAATGTGAGTTATTATAATTATAGCCATCTATGAAGAATGTGCCCTGTCCTTTTTTGTCTTAATCAAATCCACGGCAAAGCTGTTCTTTGCTGCTGAATTTCGCGCTAACTCGACCAGGCTGTGAACCGGCCTAGATGGCACCCCAAGAGACCCCGGAGACAAACATCATACACATTGTTAGTTGAAAATCTGCTTTTTAAACAAGGCTCAAAATCATTCCCGGTAACAACTTTACCTTGGAGCTCTTTGTTCTCGTATTGTTTACTCGCTGTTCTCGTGCACTCACGTCGAGGTAAGCCAAAGGTTATCACAGCCACTAAAGCGGCGTATTCGCACCATTCTCTGCGCGTCCTTGTTCCAGCGTGCTTTCTCTTTTTTCGTAATAACAAAGCGTAGGAAATAATTCGTCTGGTTGTACAAAAACCCTTCCAGTCTGAGCACGTCTTTCCCCTCACATGAGAAACGTACATATATATAAACTGAGTACCTCAGATGGCCTGTGCAGCCTTCTCCTTCCGCATACCAGCGGTCGCCCGAGCCACCCAGACAAACATGGCGTAGAAACATAGCGCCGAGTTGGAAGGGGGGTCAAGGTCTGAGTGGCTGCAAGTGGTCGTCCCCGCCTGCTTTGAAGGACAGACGCCAAATCGTAAACGTCACTCGTGCTTCTGCCTGCACTTTAATACTCTCAGCCTTCACGGGTGGGAACCGTGGATTTAATATGAAAGCACAGAACTTAGGATGTCGAACATCCCGGGTCACCCGCCGTGGTGGCTCAGTGGCTAAGGTGTTGTGCTGCTGAGCACGGGGACACGGGTTCGATTCCCGGCCGCGGCGGCTGCTTTTCTGATGGAGACGAAAAGCAAAAACGCCCGTGTGTACGAAATTTCGGCTTACGTGAAAGATCCCCAGATGGTCAAAATTAATCTGGAGCCCTCCACTACGGAGGGTATCATCGCCTGCGTTCCGTCGGCGCGTTAATCCCTACAATCAATAAATAAAAAATCCTGGGTCTGCAACGAGATTGCCAACTGAAAAGCCAACAGATAGCACACAAAATAGCTGAAGGATGAAACAAGGATAAAAAAAATTTATAGAATGGGGATGATGGTGATTATAGGTTTAATGGCGCAAGGCCAACGAGGGAAAAGAGCGCCAAAACGGTGTTGAATACAATTGCTGTAAAAGTAAGTAATCAAATGGGCAAGAATAATTCAAGTGCAGGTGATAGAATGATGGAACGCGAAATGTATATGGAAGCAAGACTACTCCAAACTACTATAACAGCGGGCATGGCTTGTACGTGTCAGCATTATTAAGCGCAAAGAAAACCTTACGCTATGTCAGACTACCAACGCAACAGGCATATCGTGACCTATGGACGTAAAAAAAAAAACAGCGTGTCGCACAGTTCGGTTGGCTGAGACGTGAAATGACGTCATTCTTTAAAGTTACTACGGCAGTTACGGCAACAGTCTAAACCCGGGCTTATGCGTACATAAATACGTAACCGAGAGTACCAGCGTCCGTTTAATTAAGAATGCTCGTGGGATTGGTTTTTGCAATAGTAAATGAAACAAAGAACAAGGTGTTAAAACGGCGTCGAAGAGGAGGGGAGATAAAAGCAAATGCAAAAACAAAACATGTCAGCTCGAGCATCTTCCAACTCAACAAAAACAAAGGATAGAGGAAAGGATTCGAGCTGTCCCAGCACATGTCGCGCTACCAGTTCGAACGCGGAAAAATTAAGTCGAAAGAAATAAACTTTATTAAGAAAAGGATGGCCTATGGACCGAGTGGGAAAAAGCACAGCCGGGCAAGGGCCGTCGAAATGTAGTGGAAGAGGAAGAAGCACAGGAAAGAAAGAGAGAGAGAGAGAGAGAGATAGAGAGAGAGAGAGAGAGGGAGAGAGAGAGAGAGAGAGAGAGAGAGAGAGAGAGAGAGAGAGAGAGAGAGAGAGAGAGAGAGAGAGAGAGAGAGAGAGAGAGAGAGAGAGCTCACGTTCCGCCATCTGACAATCATCCTCTTGCGTTTGCTACGTCGTAAGGAGTGCTTAGTTGAACTTGTACTTTTTAAAGCGGACGCCTTCATAGTGTGACCAAGTGCGTCCTCTCAAAAAACTAATGCATTTCCCCTTAGACCGGTTGGTCGACCGAAAAGTTCTGATGAGATCTCTGTACACGGCGCGTGCGTGAAACCGAGCCTCCATTGTGTCAAAACGGTCACTTGAAAATCGCGAAAAAAGGAACGCTTCGGGATAAGACAATACACGCATCGATCGTGAAGAAGGAGTTCAAAAGTATACCTTTATCTCAAAAATCACGCATCGGCATACATTTAGGTCGTTCGTAGATGCGTGTACTCAGTGCGTGAAAAATTGTCGCATGGTTTCATTCTTTGTTTACAATTTGGGCCTTTGAAGGCTTGACCATCGATTGGATGCATTTTTAGCGAAGGTTTCGCCGCATTTCTCACGCCATTTCGATGTTAGAAAGCCTTTGCGCTTCTCCCGACTTTCTTTAAGAAGAGATGGAGAAGTCTAATGCAACAGTGCTCACGCCAGTGCGGACAGGGACAGCACTATGTTGTGTACAGTTATGCTACGAAGTGGCAATTTTAACCTCGGGGCCCACCAAAATTAGAGTCGGCAAGAGCCACCCTTAGGTGCACCGTGAAAGATTAAGAAGGGAGTTGCGCAACTTAGCAATCAGTTAAAACTGCCCGGAAATCTTGCAGCGAGGTGACAAGTTGTGGCTTCGTAGCTAAACTGAACTGGGCAGAGTCACTAAATGTGTTAAAAAATGTGTACGTGATACCTCGTGGAGTGAATTTAATCGTTATAATAGTGCAAATATAGGGGTCGGATCAGGAAAAAAACGTAACCTAAAAAAAAAAAACTGCGAAGAAATGCTGGCACTAAAATCAGCAACTCTTGGAATTTGTGCACATTTTTATCCTGAAGCCAAATTTCCGCAACTTTTTCTGGCAACCGGACGGTTTAAAATTCCCGGCCTATCCCGCGTACAGTCGGTAAAACGCTTGTCTATAACAGCGATTTCAACTTCAACCAGCTACATCCGAAAACTGCCGAAACATACTCGTTCCAAACATGTCGGAGGCAAAAGCGAAGGGCTAAGACTTCAGAATTCCGCAGTAGTTTTATTCAAATCCCGCTCCGGCGGTGCTGGACAGGGCTGAGAGTACGAAAACTGTGTTATAGACAAGCCTTCTACCGGCTGTACATGTAAAGTCTGGTGCTGCAGCGACAATCGACTTCACATTTAAGTACGTCGGTCAAGCCGGTTGCTTAAAACATCACATGTATTCTTTATGAGAACACATCAGATAGGCCGGCCGGCGCTTGGAGTATGTGTACAAATTCACGCATAAATGCACAACTGGATAATTTTTGGAGCATGCATAAATCGCACATGATCACAAGAAAATCAGTGCAGTGATAGGCAGACCGTAATATTTTTTATGTTGGCTCGTTTTGTCGAATGAGACTGCAGATAATGAGGTCTTGGTCACGGCTTACTAATCACTCTATGATTTACTTGTAAACGAAAGCTAGTCCGAAAAGCCTGAAAGCCAGGAGGCTCTTCAAGACACATCCTCTGGGGCATTTACATCTGAGTGCTAGTTTATGTGTACATATTCATGCCGTAGAAGCGCTTACAATGCAATTCAGAAAAGCTGAATGAACGTAAATAACCCAACTCACCATTGGCTGATAAAGGCGAAAAGTGCGCGCCTATATGTTTGTCGGCCGTGGCACTCATTCCCTTTATATCGATCAAACATACATATAAAAGGTGACGATAAAAAGGCGACCAGCGGTTCTTAAGGTTACAAATGACGCAGAGGAAACGAGCTCAAGGCCTTCGTATGGTTTAGCCCCGTTCTCCCCGTGAACACATTTCACGAATAAAAATACGTTTAGAAATAGACACTGCATATTCCCCTTTCTTGCAGCAGGGCAAAATTGGTATAATAAAGATAACATCGACTTCCCGCAAATAAAGTTGTACCAGTTCTTTTGTTGTGAGTTTTTCGACTCCTCTGAGGCCACAGCCAAAAGATAGCTTTACCCTCTTTTATTTTGCTTCGCGCGGCGGGAATCCCGCACGACTCCACGACGAAATAGCCTTGGTGGAACGGCTGCACGGAAACGGAACGACTCGCCTGAGGCAAGGCGTTTCTTTTCAGGCACGCGAGTCGGGCGTGCTATTCCTCTATGCGGCAATCGTTTTTATTCAATATCTGAATAAACAGGTAGGTTGTACATCGCCCCTGCTGGTATTAAACAAAAGATACCACGAAATTCGAGATTGACTTGCTAAAATAAATATGTAAAAACGGACAGTCAAGTTTCTCGAATAAGTTTAAAAGAGGAGATTCGTCCGGTTGTTGTTGAAAGGTTCAACTCTCTCAGAACGGGCCACCTCTACGTTGATTTTTTTTCTTCCTGGATTTTTGTGATTATTTTGCGACTTCTCTGGCCGTGATTAGGCTCTAAAGAGTTAATTACTGGTTCTAGAGGCTTGAAAGTTTCGTAGCACATCCCCGTGATGCTGCAGAAGGTCAATAAGGCGGAAATAAAAACGATTAAACCCCAAGAGATTGAAAATTGCTCACGCCAGGATCATGGCATGACGGTTGTCAACTCAGACGGCACACGTCTCACCTCCCTCACCCTTCTCTCCACATAAACCACCATTCCCAAGGGAAGTGCCATATCCGTCGCCGCGACTACTGGCTCGAATACCTTACAATAATAACAGCTTACCAGCAAGAATGTCGTAACATCCAACGGGGATGCATCTCACTCCCCGCCTTACACATACTGCATCAATCAATCCCCTCCCCGAGCTGCACATCGTCTGGATCCCGGTCACTCGTCCCTCGAGGGAAATGAGGGAGCTCACGCCGCTGCCCGCGCCCTTCCACACCGGGCATTTCCCTCCGGGACAGAACCCACGGGCCAGCCTCCTCCACCTCCCGCTGTTCCATCACGCTACCACAACATCGTGTACCCTTATCGCAACCTTCGCCTCACTTTGCCTCAACCTCACCCTCAACTAACCAAGGAGGAAGCAATCATCTGGCGTCGATTATATACACCTATTTCAATGAACCCATCGTCCATGCTATCTCCCCAACCCAATACACAATCACCTGTCACTTCTGTCCCTCTCTTAATACTACCTACCACATGGTGTGGGCCTGTGAAAATACCCCATCGCTAACCCCCAATCCCAACCCTTCCCCAGAGAAGTGGGAGGGCCTATTGACCAGCTCCCGTCACGCTGGCCACATCGCATCCTTTTGGTCGCCCGTGCAAGGCTGCAGCCAAGGCGGCTAAAGGGTACATGAACTGAAGCGAACCCACCCCACCTAGTAAAGGCTCAACGACCACCGTCTGCTCTATTAAACGTTTACTCTCTTTCTTTCTCTCTCTCACTCTCTCATTTTTATCGCAGGACCTTTCACACATCTAACAAGCTTTTGCTGGTATAGGTAACTTATACGAATGTGTAAAATCTGATATACAAGGATCTACCCAAGCAAACCGTTATCAAGTGAACCCGGGTTTAGGATCAATTTCGCGTTTTTAAGGGTTTCTCAATTTAAACGCGAGAGAGGCTTGGGAACGGTCTGCATACGATCTTTAATATGGCTGACCGAATTGAACGCGAGCTCGCCCTGCGAGGGGAAGATCTTCTTCCTCGTCTGTTTGTATGATGGTGGTATTTAACGCTCAACCATAATTCAATCCGTTGATATGTCTAAGTGGTTTTTGATTGCAAACATTACTTACATTAATGTTTAAAGACAATTATTTAAGGACTTTATCATAACAAACCTTCAGAAGGGCAAACGGGACTTTTGGCATTACATTTCTCGCAACGCGAAAATGGTGATATATACGCCCTACCCGAAGTGATGTATTTAGACTTGAAATTCAATACGACGTTCCTGTGACAGCTTAGCAGTTCATTTATCGTACACTTCTTTATGACAGCCAAGAGGTAGTAAAAAATCGCATATTTGCTTACTGGGCTGCAAACACCGTCTAATAAGACAGTATATATTTATGCTTCCCTTCCCCGCAGCTATCTATGCTCTCATTCTCCCACCCCTCTTGGTCCCTCTCTTTCCTGCAACTCACACGATGAATACAATGGAAGTTTTTTCAACTGAAGTTCATTTTCCCGGGTGCATCTATATGGTGCGCGATTTATTGGGGCAGCGCAATTGTCTCTTCGGTGCTGCTTTTAGCACGTTGTTTTTGTTTTTGCTACCGTCAATGTTTAATAAACATGTATAAGCTCTCCGATAGAGGTGTGCACGGGCTCGGGCTTACCCAAAAACCCGGGCCCGGCCCGGCTCACGGGCCGGGCTCGGGCCACTTGACTTACTTATCACTCGGGCCCGGGCCGGGCTCGGGCCGAAATGTAAATGCTTCGGACGGGCCGGGCCGTCCTAACGGCCCGGGCTGGCCAGGCACAGTGAAGCAATACTTAGGTTTTCTATGATATCACAGAAACTACATGTTGCTGACGCGGTAAATCACAGGTCAGGTTTCTTTTTACATTCCACGGGACTTATCGTTAGGCCCTGAGGCACAGGTAGGCGAATGGTAAGCCGGTAAGTGTGTGAGAGGTCTGCAACAGAATGTCTTGGGAAGAACTGAGCAAAACATGCGGCTCAGCGACACATCGGCTAGGGAAGTACAATGAATGACAATGCACCGTGACTAGTTTCCACCTCTATAAGTTCGGGCTAAAGCAACTTTTTAAGATGGAACACTTTGAACTGCAAACACTGCCAGAGAAACCTGCGTCTCCATTTGTTTTCTGTAGCAGTGCCCTATTCAGAATGGCGTTTCCTTGTCTGAGCCAACAAAAGTGAAGCTGTCAAAGACTGAGGTGACAATTCAACTCTAGTTTTTCTCTTTGTTCTGGCGGGAAAACATCGTGCCGAGCGTAGCTGGTTGTAGGAGGTGGCCTGTGTTCTCGGGCGTCGTGGCCGGCAGACGAAGACGAAAGGAAAAGCTCAACAGGGGAGTAGGGTGGTTTAAATGCGTCAACAGCCGCCTAAACAGTAACAGTTAATATGGTTGAAACTTTATAGATAAGTGATACGAGTCGGTATAGAACGTAGTGAAGCGGCAACGATAAAATTGGCATAAATGCACGCGTGTACTTCGCGTCTCGATAAAAAGAAGGGACCGAATCCGACAGCCCTATATACTCTTGAGAAAATGAAATGTATATTGACGAAACAACAAAGCAAGTACACACCCTGTTTAAACAAACACGAACCGGCTGGTCCACTGGCATACATGTTTCATTTCTGGATAGCAATCGCAAGAATCAGGTTCAAATGCCCAAGGTGTCATTCTATTTTTAATTGCTTGTTTTAATTCATTTCTGGCACATTATGAAATTCTCCATATAATGCCGGGTGGTTTTGTTCCCTTTAGGTGAGCTCCAGCTCTTTCTTTTTACTTTCCAGTGGTTTGGGCCATTTCGGTTTCGGCTACTTTTCTTAAATATTTTTAAATATTACCATGAATTTGTCCGTATTTGGGGATTTTTTGGTACATATTTTTTTTTTAGGTTGGGCGGTTCGGTCACCTTTATGTCGGTTTCAAGACTTTCGTATGTAGCTCAGCGAAGGACAGCTGCGGTATGGATATGTGCATGATTGTTATGTTTAATTGGGGGTGGTTTTGCCCGTTTAATGTTGGTTTTGCCTGTTATCATTTCACTTACGATGCATTTTACCGCATTTAAGTAGTTTTCACTTCCAAACGTGCCCCAATCAGGCGTGGGCCCCTATGGTATTTGGGTTGGAAACATGCAGCCGGGCCGGACCGGGCCCGGGCCATAAGGTTAAGGTCTCGGGACGGGCCGGGCCTACTGCGATAAGCACCGGGCCCGGGCTGGGATCGGGCCCAAATTTTTGGCCCGTGCACAGCTCTACGAGCCTCCGAAGAAAATCCGTCATCTTTAAAAAAAATTGCCCCCAACTTCCGCAGACGCGAAATATAACTGTAAACAATTCAGCAATGCATTACCAATCATTCAAAGAAGCAAATGAGTTGTAAGTTATAACTAAATATGTGTTTGTTATACTTATTAGAATGCGCTCGCGCTTCGCCAGATACTACCGCTAGTTTGTCATAAAAAATCAAACCCCCTCCGCTTAACGACGATGGTTAAAACGCGAAACTTTCTTTCGTGCGAAAATCAAACGGCGAAGCACCAAATTCAAAGCCGGTGCAATCAAACTCACAGTGTAAACGTTCAAGGTACAAACTTTCTGCGGGTCAAAATCCAAACTGAGAGGACAGCAAAAAAAAAAAAAAAAAAATCCCTCACGAGAAAGCTGAGCCAACCCCTTCCTACCCATCGTCGACCGTGGCGGAATGGCGCAATAGGATCGACGTCAGCTTCAAAACGCGAGGGACCCAGGTTAGATTCCGACCAGGGGAAGCGTTTCCGTCGTCTGTCGTCAACATCACCATGTGCCCTCCCATTGTGCAAAGTTGGCTTTCCTGCAGTGCGTGCGTTTTGGCTATGACACCGCCATCAGCGAGACACAGAAAGCTTCGCTTTAAAAACTGGGAATGATAGTTATCTCTGACACCTGCTGAGACAAAACGTAGAATTTATTTCGGGGCAGTTCTAATAAAAAGACACTTCCAGCCGTATTCCGACTCCCGTACAAGCGTGTGTTTTGACACCAGGTGGAAATTCCTAACGTTTACAACGTCTTCTAGAGAGGTAACCCTGAGGCATTGAGGTCCGCAGTTCTCTAAGGTACATCGCTGCAGCGTTTGTAATAGTTTTTGTCATAAAAAAGCCCAACATCTCAGCACATCCTTCAACGTAGTGTTACTAAAGGTGGTGTACTAACCCCAGCCCTTTTCAACGTACCTATAATCGGACTTGTACACACTCTGCCGCAAAATGTCTGCGTATCCGTTTACGCCGATGACATCTGCCTCTGTGCTTCGGGTGCCAATCGACCTCATTTGCGAGCCCGTTTCTTGTAGAAATGCGAGCCGAGACAGGTGCTGGGGGCCCCCCTCTACACCGCTGAAGATCTAGGGGCCTCCCAGGATGGCGTTCTGCGCACCGAAGATGTTGCATGCGTGCGGTTAGAAGTCCTCGAAACGTCCATAACAGACGTCTAGGGTCAGCTTATGACGCAGGAAAAGTACAAAAGGGAGTGTCCGCAAACGGAGCATGATAGAAGAAGACATCGGTCACCGCTTAGGACACCTCCACCCCCTTCCCCCCAACTCTAAGCCTCCGTAGCTGGTCCTCTTCCAGGCGAGTGAGCCCACTGGGAATGTCAGTTAGGGGCAGTGGAAGGAGAGCACCCGTGGTACGCCGGAGTTCTAGGTTAGCAACCGGTGGCAGTGGTAGAGGGCGTGACAGGACGGAAGGGTGACGCGCTCTATCTGCGGCAATGCGGGCAGTAAGTATATCCCGGCGAATCCGCAAAATGCGCACAGGACATGCATATGAATTCAGAATCTTCTGAGTGCGTTCAGCCATGCTGGTACTGCGCGCGACGTGGTGTAAGTCACGCACCACTGTCGTTGAGTGTGTATAAATGTCGTGGTGCCTGCTTTTTAGATGGAGGCGAGAAGTTAAAATGCCCGTGGGTCGAGATTTCGGCGCATGTTAAAGATCAGAATTAATCCGGAGCACTTATTAATTATTCAGGGTTTTGATTAAGAGCCCTAAACTTAATTAATCAGAATTCTGTGGTCAGAATTAATCCGGAGCCTTCCACCACGGCGCGCCTCGTAGCCAAGGTGTATCTTCAGCGCGTTATGCCCCATAATTTTACTTTGCCACCCATAGTAGGGATTGCAATGCTCAGTGAAGCGCCTGGCGACCATCACCAATGGCGTTGTTCCGACATCAGGCTTAAAGGGTCTTGTAGGCGCGGATCTGTTTTAAGGTTGGGTAAGAGGGACATGTCAGGGCCGTTGTTACGTAGCAGTCATGTGCCCGGCATCCACGAAAGCCTGCATTAAGCGCGAGACACATGGACGATTGGTGCATGCGAATCGCATGCGACTGATCGTTACGACTGTCGCCACGACTAGTCGTACGCGTGAATTTGAGACACATGGCCCGATGCGCCCGTGAGATGCGTCGTCGGCGCCGCTTCGCCCACTGTTTTTACTCCATGGTCAACTACGACGATCGCTGAGCTGAATTTATAGATGCCGCGCGTCGTTCGCAAGAAATGGATAAAGCAAGCAATCGTGAAGCATTTTCTGCCTTCGGAAACAGTCCGCGCACACGCCGGCCGCGCCTGCCAGCTCGGCACACTCAGCGGCTCGAACCGGCGCAGACCACGGTAGGAACCGCCTGTCGCTGCTCCCCCGAATCAATCTGATCGCTAAAAAGAAGTTCCACACGCGAGAAAGTAGGTGTTAGTGTGGTGAAAAATTGTGCTAGGGATTGTGGTAAGGGCCTATTTTAAAAGCGGCGATTTGATATCTACCGCGATGCAAGCCTACGCTGACCTGTCGCCGCGGCGCGCGGTGCACCGAGCGGCCGAGAGATGGCGATACCTGCGCGGAAGCATCGAAACAGGCTACGCAGATGTCTTGGTCACCGATCGCTCAAACGGTAGTTATAGCTAAAATAAAGTTCCACATGCGAGAAAGGGGATTAAAGTGTGCTGAAAAGTTGTGTTACGGATAGTCATTCGCAGTTGCACAGACAGCGCCGATCAAATATCCGCCAGGGTGCTAAGCCTAAAGTTCCCCACACCCGATCTGACCGGAGCAACGCAAGCCGGTTGCGGGCGGTTGTGGCTCAGCGGTCTCTCATTGCCTGTGGCCTCACGACGATCGCAACGATTGCACGACTGCATCTCGCTTGCCAGTCGCACATCGTGAGCCTCCTTCGACCAGCGAACCACACCAAAACAGGTCCTAACGATCAATTGTAACGATCAGTCGCATGCGAATCGCGTGCACCAGTCGTACATGTGTCTCGCGCTTTACCCGTGGTCGCATCACAGGCGCACAGTTAGGACATGGAAGAGGTCTACGTCAGGAGGCTGACGAAGGTCAAAAGTTTGGGCATATAGCTTTGCCAGGGGTTTGCTGTCCGTCACCTAATGGTAGAGTAAAGGCGGACTAGCGGTAGAAAAGGCCAGTGATGTTCCGCGTGGGAAATTTTCTCTTTTTTAGGAAATTTTGGCCGTAATTTTGGCGTAAAGGGAAAAAGGGAATCTTTAACACAAACCGGGAATTCTAGGAGTCATGGTCAGTAAATCACACCTCACGTCATTTATTAGTTTATTTTCTTTTTAAAAGTTCCCTCAACATTTCGTAGCATTTATGTTAAAATATCCGCAGCATTCAAGAGCACTTCCAATCCAGTTCATAAAACAGGAGGGAGCATACAGGAAAGAATAGTTCCCGAGAAAGAGCTTGTTAAGCGCGAAATGGCGGCGGCTGAAGGGCTGAAGCCTGTTCGCGTGTATTCGTGCGCAATACATACACAAAAGTACTTCGGGGGCGCTTTAGTCCGCGGGCTGTCAACAAGAGGTGGCACCATAAGTCCCGGCGCTGAGCTAAAATTACCTCAATTCCCAACAATGTCTTGTTCTTTTCCCTAGGGGCATTTTTAACTTAGAGCTTGAGCATCTAAAGTAAGCATGCTGAAAACGTAAAATGCATAGTCAATTGCTGTTGAGCTGCAGATGTATTGAAATTCCGTTCACGCTGAAACTCTTATTCTCTGAACGGCGCCAGCGTCCGAAAGGCTACGTAATGTAGAGATACATGGCGGCGGCTAACACCCAAAACCGAACAGGAAACCACGTAAAAATCGATCCGTTGCTAATAGAGAATGCAGGAAAACAAACAGGGAATTCTTGAGGAACCTGCGAATGGAAAAATGAAAAAAAGGGAATTTCAGAGCCTAGGAATGGAAATTTTTCGCAGCAGCACGGACCATCACGGGAAAAGGCTGACATAGTATCAGGATTCTTGCCCATATACTAGGCTGCACGCATTAGCAGGCGAGCGGAACGATGATGATGGATGACCGTAGGCAGCGTATAAGTTGGGCTTATGCTTGTAGCGGTGGTATTGGCGTTGGGCGAGGCAGTCCATTGACTGTGCGCATTGCGGATCTGCTAATCATTTCAAGCCGAACGCAGTCCGCTTGTGCGGAAACTATGCTTAATATTCAAGCCATGGGGCCAGGTCAGAGTCCACTAAAAGACGCGCAATCGTCCAGGAGGCCCCATCAGGCATCTGCAAGGTGCGGATAATGAGGTGGAGAATTTGTTCGGCTTTCTGAGGAGCATATCGGAGACATAGAGCTGCTGGCCCTGACACAGAGACCTCTAATCCATCACCCGAAGATGGCCAACAATGGGAATGGCGTTCCCATCCAGCTGCAGTGCGAAGAGAAGCACTGCAAACTAGAGGCGGTCCCAAGGGTTGGCCTCAAGAAATACGGCGGTCTTCTCTCTTCTCTTGAGGGAGGGTAATGTCCACATATTTGCGCCGTTCTGACAGCCTTCAAATGTTTGCTCGAGACAGTCGGTTTGTCGTAACAAATCGGGATGCACTGTACACACCATGATGTCATTCGCGTACATGAGGGAATGCAGATTGGTATTGAAGCAAGGTGCGAGGCGAGCTACAACCAGACAATAATGAAAAAAAGCAGAGACAAAACAAATCCCTCGTGTACGCCGGGTAGTGTTGTGAAGTTTCTTAAACTTGCACTGTTGATGCGGTTTAAAAAAGAGTGGGGGATAAAAAATTACGTAGTGAAATCAAGGGCTTTGTCTGGGAGGTGGGATACGTGGAGGCAATTTAGAACTTGTAAGATGGCAGCATGACTAACTTTGTCACACGCCTTGCATGTGCCCATAGCAAGTACAGTCCTCACGCGGCGGGAGTGGCCACGAACTAAAATAATAAATGACCGGTATTCCAAATCATTTTTAGTACAGAGGTGCGGGCATTGACTTAGCGCCTGGTGGTACCACTGAGAAATTTCAAGGCACCACTGAAGTCTTTTGGCAAGCATTTTCTAACAACTTTCACAGCGTCGATGTCAAAACGACAAGAGCAAATTTGCAAGTTTATATGGTGCTTTTCAGGGCTTGGAAATAGGAAAAATATCCAATTCCATGGAGGACAAACGGTGACAGGTAAACAGCCCACGTAGAATTCACGATCTACATTTCGGTCTGAAGGTGGATGACCTGTGAAGCAGCGTGAGTCCCGACCATACGCGGCCATCGCATTACGACAATGGAAGATAAGGAAAATTCAAAATGGAGAGAGGTAACTTCTCTTGCAGAGGTACCGCTGCCCCGAATTGCCGGGAAAAACTGGACACGCAAGTGTTTGGAATGCCGATGAAGAGATGGCGGATAAAGCGGGCGAGAATGTGGTCATGGCCCAGGCGGGTCGCGCAGCGGCAATCCTTTGAAAAAGATTTGTTATCGATACCTGAGATTCTACTAATCTTGGAAATGGTGCCTACATAAAACTGACCTACACTTGAAATGCGTATCTCTGTGATGAGACGTACAGTAGGACTTGATTGCTGGCTAGTTGGTTCATGACGTATACGAAGGAATAAGTTTGCGCAAAAGACACGGATGATGAGAAGAGAGGACAAGACGAGCGCAACAAGTTCGAGGTGTAAACTGTTTTCGACTTCGAACATGGTTAATATTGAAACTAATCAACTCAAATTACATATCCATGTGATGAGGTGTCTTGGCGTCATGTCTAAATAAGTTGTGAACGACACGCGACTTTGATGGTCACCGCGTGCTAATGGCACACACACTGGGACTTCTGTTTTCCAACCCCTGGCGAATGAAAGATGAGGAGCCTTGGGGGTTTCGTTCACGCAGATAAAAAAATCGAAGCCCGGGTATTAGGATAAGTTGGTTGAAACTCCAAACCTTTCTCTTGTGCAACCTGAAGGAAAGTGAAAGCCCAAAATCCAAACAGCATCGACCGTGTCGGAATGGCACAATCGCATAGACGTCGGCTTCATAACGTGAGGGTCCCAGGTTGGATTGCGACCACGGGTAACGTTCTTTCTTGAGGTTCTTGACGTTCGTTTGCTCATCGTCATCGTCAGTTTGTTCTTTAGTGATGCTTTCTGGTGCAAGGGCATCTAAGGCCAACAGCGCCATCGCTGTGATGAGGTAAAAATGTGCTGACCAAAGGGGTGCAAATAGTGAAAAATACTTCGATGTAAAGCGCCAGTTTCAAAAGATTAGTGGGGAGCGTGATGAGGCATGCAATGAGTAATGCTGTATATGGCCATGGTAAATAGAGAATTACGAATGAGCGATGTCATGAGGTGGACAACCGAGGAAAACAATGATTCACAAAGGTGGCCAGATGCTACTTGCTACAACAAACCAGCTCTAAAAAAAAACCGCTGTCTTAGAGGTTCAGTGAAACATCGTTCAACCATACCTGACGGGGACGCGAAAGGAGTGCCTAGTAACCGGCACTACGGTTTATTCGAATGCCTTAAGTTAAAGGGTAACCGAGTCGGTGATTAGACTTAACTACGTATAAAAAGAAACTACGGCTTACGCAGGTATGGTTTAACGAGTTTTTACAGAAATTTGAAAACTCTGCTGAAATTGAACACAGGAAAATATGATAAAAATATGGCGATTTACCATCCTCATCGGTTCGTGAAGCTCGTTGTGAAGCTCATTGAGGCGCGGTTAAAATCTAAATTGCTTACAACTTTGTAGGAAATAATTACGACAAGTAAATAAAACTTGATAGAGTTGCTTTAGCGGCCTAATACAGTAAGATTTCTTTAAAAAAATTACGCCCACCTCCCCTCGCGGGAACCCTGGTGTGATGCGACGCTGAAGGGGATTCCATTGTGCGTTTCCGTTGGGTCGATTACTCGAATTGCGTGGGCAATCGTCGGGTAATGAGAGAGAGAGAGAGAGAGAGAGAGAGAGAGAGAGAGAGAGAGAGAGAGAGAGAGAGAGAGAGAGAGAGAGAGAGAGAGAGAGAGAGAGAGAGAGAGAGCAAGCGTAGCGCGGACGACCGTCGACTGAGAGACCGGCCGGAGCGCGGCGCGCCCGAAGGAGAGGAGACCGCGGAGAGAGAGGGGGCTGCACATGCGCACAGCGCCGCGCGCAGTTGTTGGGAGAGAGTGTTCGCTATCGGCGCTATCGGAGAGAGCAGAGGAGGCGAGCGGAGGAGAGACGCAGCTGTGCGGACGCGGACGACAACGACGCAGGAAGGACAGGGCCGCCGGCAAGAGATGCTCCTCTCAGCGTTGCATCTAAAAACCCCTTCATTTCAATCAGAGCTACAGAGCATTCATTAGAAAGTTGGCTTTACCTCAAGGCTTACTTTGTCTGCTTTTGTCCACGGACGCCAGGAACATTAAGTTTCGCTGAAAAAGGCTTAAACACGTATTCCGGAATTTCCCGGTTATGTCATTTCCCGGTTATCTTCCGATTATCTCGCAGGGCCGTCCTTATACGAAACTGCTCTTGGGTCATGTACGTGACGATTACCAACGCCCACAAAGTAATTTCAGCGTCCGTCCCAAGCAATACCTGAGGGGGCGAGTGCTGGGAATGACCATTTTACCTGTTGGTGTGGGTTACTAAATATGTGCTTTACAGCCTTGGACAGTAACTAGTTACCAGTAACGCGTTACCGGTAACTAGTTACTTTTAAGCTAGAGGAACTTGTAACTGTAAAGCTGTTAGTTTTTTATGGAGTAACTGTAACAAGAAATACTGTTACAGTTACTTCCTTTCTATAACAAATTTTCCAACAGCAACACTCGTTATCGGCCGATGTACAGTTTGCGCTTTCCACTTCTTCGGACTTTCTTGTGCAGAGCCTTCACCTACTTCATGTATGCCGGCTCACTCTCTTCGCATGAGTAAAAAACACCTGGACTAGAAATGTTTGGGCGTGCGCGTGTGCGTGGTGCCCCACGAGGTCAGCTAAGGGCTCGAAATTTCTCAGCGTTAGCTGCAGTATTTTCCCGAGCAGCGCGATATCGCACTCACCCAGGCCATAACTAACGCTGCGACACGTGCCCAAGCGCACGTGGACGCATGTTGACCCCAGAAGTCAGAGTACGACGCACGGTGGCGCAGTTTTCGCCCCATCTGAAGCACAGTAAAAGTGTTTGACACAAAGGCGATCAGGAAAACAAACATCCATAAACACCGCAACAACGCACTCAAACCTTCGCACTTTCGCAGAAGCCTGGAAAACTCCGGTCAATGCGTCGCCTTCTCATTAGCGACGTGCAGCCACGTTTGTGGGGTCACAAAGCACCGCTGGGAGTCTCTCGGCGTCCCCGTGCTCGTCCAGCCCTGTGCGCACTGTAGTGTTCGATTCACAAGTCGCAGTTGCTTGCGACCATTGTGCTCTTTTGAGACCCGTGGCCGTGTTTGGGACCACGTGGTTGGGCCCCTTGTCTATAGGTTTCGTCGAGCTGTCAACAGTGCTCGAATGAAGTCGAAGAAGTAATAAATTCCACGCCCCTTCACACATACGACCACCACAACTCACCATGCATCCAGCATCTTGGCCGGCAGACGCCTGACCACACTGCTGCTGCACGAGGAAATATTCTTAGAAAGCCTCGCGACTTCATTAACAGAGCTGGGGCAGAAACAAATACTGTAGCTACATCTGTTTCTGAATGTTGGGCGCAAAGAATACTTGGGCGAGCTTTGTTTGGCCTACTCCTCAAAGCAAACGAAGGACGAGCATCATGCAGAATCCGAGCGGGCACTGGGATCAGGGACGTGGTTGCTGTGGAAGGCTGGGATTGTGACAACCGTGTTTTCCCGGTCGAGGCGACAAAATTTGACTTCGTAAGGGCTAGGGGGCCGAGGAAAAAACAGTAAAGCGTCCAGTTCAGTTTCCAATCCCTTTGGAACTAACCTTGTCTCATTCCGGGGGTGGTGGTGGGGTGCGGGGGTTTGTGCGGGAGAACGACTCCGAGGGCTTACGGACAAGCGTCGCTTCGGCAATAGCTCAAATTGGTCTCCGTCTACGACAACAAGTACGAAATGTTAACGCAGCGCTTATTTAGTATCCTTTAAAAATACCTCGACGACCGAAGTACTCCCAGATCCGTTGCCCCTTTCCTCCAAAGGGCCGTACGCCGACCCACCCCCCTTTTCCCCTTCTCCCTCACTATGCAAGGCGGTCAGGCAACGGCACTTCAGGCTATAATAAATTTAGTTGACATTGAATGATTGTTCCGTCTGTTTTGTCCTCAAGCACGGTATAGTATAAGTACGGCCTCCGTGTTCGTCCATTTTCTAAACGTTTGGAAGCCATGTCTGTCGGCACAAAGCACGTGCAACCGTTGCCTGGGAACGCATGCCTTCGTACATTTCTATTAAATAAGCTAAATCTGCTTATCTAACACCTAGTTTCATACAGTAACGGAAAAGTATAGACGTTACTTTTTTACAGTATATGTAACTGTAACTAGTTACCTCTGGAAACTTCGTAACTCTAACTGTAACAGGGTTACTTTTTTTGGATTAGGTAAGTGTAAGTGTAACACTGTTACTTTTCTTCGGCAACGTGCACATGACTGCTTTACACATTGTTATTATATTAAAACGCCCCGGAATCACCGAGTTATACCACCAGTAAATAAATCAATCAATTGAAAGAGCGCGTGCCATAGGAAATTGAATATGTCGCTGTCTCATTCCATTTGGACACGCGTATACGCTTGCGTTCACCTTGAAAATTTGTGTGGCGGGTCTATGGAAGTCGGCGATAGAAGTTGAAGGGGTGATTTAGGTTCATTGGCTCATAATCACCACAATTCACAACGCCACCAACAAACGACACAAAAAGGACAACACACTGTCCGGCGTGCAATGCTGGCCAAACGTACAATCCCGGTATAATGACGTACGACTGGCCATTATTAACACAAAGGAAAAGCCCAACTCTTCAGATTAAACGAAATGCTTTGTACATTAGTTGGTTAAAGCGTCAGTGATTGTAATTATGTTAAAGATATTCTGATTTTGCGTCAGGTTGCAGCTTCTGCTTTTATAATTTGTGGCCTGGGAACTTTTCAGATTGTGCTGTGCTGTCCTAAATCTGTACAAAAATAAATTAAACAAATAAAGAAACGCTAAGATAAATAATTCGACAAAATACGAAATAATGACCGGAAGCGAGCTGTGCGAGCAGCAAATCTCTAGAAGCCAATTATTAAATCAGAAGTATATCTCGGGCTATAACACAGTCACTTACTATAAAATAAAAGAAAACTCCTTCACAGAAGACGCACCACTGAATCACTGTTCAATACTTAGTTTAAGTTCAGAAGCATTGCAAGGAAAAAAAAAGTGTTTTTTGTCCTTGGTTCCTGCCAGAGAGAAGACATATTTTAGTAAATACTTGCCGACACACCCTTCCCCAGCTCAACAAAACAAGTTCGCGTTTCACCATTCATGTGAAAACTCTTGAATCATCACACCCAGGCTCAAAAAGTTCAGAAAAGTTTGTTTTCTGTTCGCAGAAGACACGCGTGAACCCCGCAAGTAAAAGCGTAGTGGAAACAGGTGTTCTTAAGCAGTTCGCTACCTTGGGCAGAGATACGCCTCTTGTTACGCGAGTAAACAAGCTTCTTGAGGTAATTACAAGATAAAAAAGCGCGCCTGGTGCTCGGAAGCAGACACTCTGCCCCGCTGTGACGCCGGCTGAACCACGCT
The DNA here is from genome assembly GCF_048455015.1 of Haemaphysalis longicornis. Taxonomy (NCBI): domain Eukaryota; kingdom Metazoa; phylum Arthropoda; class Arachnida; order Ixodida; family Ixodidae; genus Haemaphysalis; species Haemaphysalis longicornis. Next base: position 226,438,742 of record NW_027526361.1, read on the forward strand.
TGTAAATATTTTCAAGGGTACAATCCGCGCACGTCATTGTTTTCAGCTGCTCTGTCTCCCCCACTTTCCGCACTCGGAGCACGTTAAACAAAAAATGACCGCGCTTGGGGACTGCAATGAAGCCACGATTATATTTTATACTCGTAGCATGTTACGTAGTAACCACACTGCCGCGAATTCATTTTTATTAAAATAAAAAGAAGCTCTATCTCTTGCGTGCCGGCGCGACCAGATGAAATAACAGGATTCCTTGTTTACAGTGCGGTATTTTCAACACAAGTACTGTGAGCTTTCAACAACACGTGTGCAGTAAGGTAACACCTGTTTTTCTTTGTGCTTCGGCCCTCAATTTTCTTGAAATTACAGTCTCAATTACCAGGGTAATTGGAGATCCTTAGGAGAGGTCTTTGCCCTGCAGTGGGCGTGGATAGGCTGATTATGATGATGGTGGTGACGATGTTGACAGTCTGAAAGTGCGAAATTGTGCATCAGCTGCTAGTGGCAATGGTGAAAGGTGTTAATAAACGGCGCTAATAATGAGGAGTACGAACTGAGCACGCGCAGATGCCTGGTTCCGCGTTACAGCGAGTACGTGAGGCTTATTACACCTGAAGCCAGCTGAAAGATTTTTAACAATTAGCACTTGGCCATGAGTAGTTTGATGTGAGCTAAAACTGCACAGTGAGGATGGCATGCACGCCGAGTAATAAACGTTTTCGTTGGCCTGTCAAGAAAAGATAACATCGCCGCTTAGCTTCTGTTCAAGCGTTCAATTGTTATCTCTTGGTATAGGTGACAACGTTACACCTCTTTTTTGTTGATGGACCATCGAAATGCAGAACCGTAAGCGAAACATTTATGCTCCGTGAGGGACAGCTTAATTCGGAATTAGCCAATGGGTTGTCGTAATGACTTCGCAAGAGCGTGCAGACGTCGAAGCCTTTGCAATGTAGGAGGTGTTTGACTGTGCTTCAGAATCGCAAGCGAAAATTTCTCTGACTTTACAGCAACAAAATTAAGCAAAATTAGGGTAACTAAAGCAAGTCGTTTAAAACGGGGTCGCATTAAAATTTAAGAGCGAGAGAAGTGTTGTAATGGCATAATACAAGATATAACCCCCAGAAATGTTTCATGTAAACACAAAAATGGAAAACGAGATGCGCACAGAGACAGAAGAACCGAAGCATTCTTAAACACTGGATGTGTTTGAAATCCATCAAAATTGTATTTATCTTACATTTTAAAAGGTTGTCCCAGTGTTCGCTTCTACACAGAAGGTCACGTATTGCTGGTTCGACCGAAAAATGGTGTCGCGTGAACGTACGCAGGTGACACATCTCTTCTGTTGCTCTCGTTATGCCCGCCGTGGGGGCCCAAGTTTCGTTTCACCCCTCTGATTTCACTAGTGAACATGTTGAGCATTCGAATGTTATCAATGCGGATTTTGGGGTGAATTGGGGCTGGTACTTCGAAATGCTGGCATTGCTAATAGCTACGGACGTCAAAAGAGAAATGATATCTCTGCTGTCGTCGCCTGAGCGTTTTTCCGTAATTAGTAAAAAGGCAATTGTATTCTGAGCTAGATTCGCATGTCTTCCGCATTTACGCGTTTAATACAGCGCGAGACTTCGGTGCGTAATATATGCATTTTTGTGTCTTGAAAACCGTTAAATATATTTGTAATCCACGAAATATGTGTATTTAAGCGGCATTCGCAAAATATCCATGCTCATGTAGTGCACACACGACGTATTAAAAATATTGTATTATTAAAGTGACGTACACTTGGAAACTTTTGGTACGAAGTTCATATTCAGGTTCGACGCACCGGATGTACACCTGGTATTTTTGGCGTGTTAGTCTTAGTCAATATCTTAATTTGTGTATAAATATTGACGGACGGACAATTGTTTTTCGGCTAATCAGAAATACGACTACCATGGACACAAAGTGTCAGGCGGACGCCGTCCACTCATACCCAAGAAGTATTTCTTCTGCAAATTAGGGTACCCCCTCGTCTCATCTTCAGACCAAACCATCTACAATCATCACAGCATTTTTTAATCTTGGGGGAATTCTGATGAAATTAAAATGTATGGGTTACAAGCATTTAATTTAATCTAGAAAAGACACTCAAAGGAAAGGCTTGCAAGAAATCATCTGATTATATTATGGACGTCCCTGCAAAAAATCAATAAAGGACTCATGTACGGTACCGCGAGGTCACCAAGATCTACCAATGCAACATTTGCTTGACGCTTCTTGATGGGGACTGAGGTATTCAACGATTACAAAAAAAAAACAAATGTTCGAGTTACGGGATATCCTGGTGATAAAAATTATATTGTGTATAGTAAGGATGTCCGTCGCCAGCGCTATTCACGAATGAGCAACCGGAGTATAGGCAGCACTGTCCACCCGCCTTGAGAGGGTTCCTGCCGAAACACGAGAGCATCATCATCGATGTCAAGTGGCAACAATACACGGCAGCCGCATCGCGAACGCTTAGAACGAAGAAGCTGCTTCTCGCTTTTGCTCCCGGTCAACACGGTAGAGCGGGCTGTTGCGGATCGACCACCTCGTTGCGGTCTAGCTACCAGCGAATGAAGCCGTGGGACCCCTGATCGAACGTATTTAATGGCGATGACTGACTAATGTACAATCATGGTGATACTGGTGCGGTATGTTCCAGGAGCCTCATCTTCTTTCTGTACAATTCGCAACACGGACTTCGTGCTCCTGACTTCGTGAGCTGACTCCGTGGTCGCCCAGTCCTTCGGTCTAGGAATAAATCCTCGTTACAGTTCTTGGTGGAGGTGCGGGGTACTCGTTTCCTTACTCTGGGGCCCCGCAATCGGACACTTGACCCTCCTACAATGCCTCGCGACGATAACCCCCCGCCTACGCCAACAGCCATCGTCTGCTCTGGTGCGATCCGTGAGCGGGACCCTCCCAAGTACAACGGCACCGATGAGCAAGACGTCGACGACTGGCCTGCTGTGTTTGAACGGGTGAGCACTCATAACAATTGGGACAACTGCCTCAAGCTTAATAACGTGGCATTTCCTTTGACTGGGGTCGCGTAGGAATGGTTCCGGAACAACGCTGCCCGTCTTGAAATGTGGCCAGAATTTAAAGCCGACTTCCAAGCAGTATTTGACCGTCCCGCTGTACGAAAATTGCGGTTGGAGCAGCGCGTTCGTAAACGTGCACAGCAAAGGGGTGAAAACTTCACTTCGTACATCGAGGACGTCGTAGATCTGTGCAGGAGGATTGACAGCGCCATGTCCGAAACGAACAAGATCAAACACATCCGGAAAGGCATCGAAGACGATGCCTTCCGAATGCTCCTCGCGAAAAAACCCCAAACTGTGGCAGAGGTCGTTACCATTTGCCAGAGTTTTTGCCAGAGCTAGCAGTGGGCTCTAAACTCGGTGACCCGTCGCACAAGATTAGTTCATGTCCAGCTTGGCTGCTGAAGACAGCGACGGTACCGAATGTTTGAGCGAATCAAGCAGTTTGTGCCCGAGGAAATGGTTCGTCGTTGTCCCTAATCCCTAACGTTTCGGAGCATAAATCTTCTCTCAGCCCTGACCTCCGGACCATTGTCCAAAAACAAGTTGCTCACTCTCTTCCAGCTCCACTGCTGTCAACTCCTGTTGTCGCCCCCGTGCCCTATTCCGACACTACACCGACAGCCCCAGTCACCACAACTCCAGCTTATGCCGACGCCATACCCGCCATGCCGATGGCCGCTCCACCGACCTTGGTTGACTCTGTCCCACGACGACCTTATGCTGAAGTCGCAGCCACATACATAGATCGGAACCCCGTCGTTCACCCACCCCGCCTACCTGTATGTCCCCCGGTATACCTTGGTCAGCAGCTCACTAACCCTTGGAGGATGCTAGACAATCGTCCAATTTGCTTTGACTGCAGGGCTCCTGGCCCTGTGGCCCGCTATTGCCGCCGCAGAATGACAACTGGACGCAACCCTCCCACGGCTTATTCCTTTGCCCCATCGCAACTCATTCAGGAGGAAATTTGCAGGGTGACATCTATGCCCTCCGAAAGCCGTGACTTCGCCAGCCACCGATCTTCATCTCCGCGACGACCCTCGCTGTCTCCCATGCGTCGTGGTCCTGTACCAACGGAAGCAGAAAACTTGCCGCCGCAGTTTCAGAGGCAAGAACGGCGTCGTCATCGATCTGCCCAAGGTCTCCTCCCGCACACGAAACGTCATTACTATTGCCATATATGGCGCCGAAATCTTAGCCCTTGTCGACACTGCAGCCGCCGTTTCTGTCATGGACGCCAAACTCTGTCGCCGCTTGAAGAAGGTCACGACGCCGCACCTCGGGTTCTCATTACGAACTACTACGGCTCATCCCATTGATCCACTTGGCGTGTGCACTGCCCGTGCCGTTATTCAAGAGGTCATGTACGTTATTCATCTCGTTGTCCTGCCTTGCTGCCCTTTCTCGTTGTCCTGCTGCCTGACAGCTTACCAGCCTTGGCCACGTTGTCTCTAAAGCTGGTGTCCTGCCGGATCTTGCCAAGTTGCGTGCTGTGGCGGAGCTCCCGAAGCCGATATCAGTGAAGACCCTTCGCAGCTTCATTGAGCTGTGTTCGTATCGCCGATTCGTACGGAACTTTTCATCCCTCATCGCGACCCTGACACAGCTCTTCTGCAAGGAAGGCGGCATCTCTGAGTGGTCAACGGCTTGCGACGACGCTTTTACTAAACTGCGTCATCTCGCATCTCCGCAAATCCTGCGCCATTTCGATCCTGTCGCCCTTGCCGAGATTCACACCAATGCGAGCGGAGTCGGTTTGGGATTCAGTTCTCGCTCAACGCAAGGCAGGTTATGACAAGTATGTGGTCTCCTACGCAAGTCGTACGCTAACCAAAGCCGATACCAACTATTCTGTGACAGAGCGAGAATGCTTAGCTGTTGTTTGGGCGCTTTCAAGTTCCGCCCGTATCTCTACGGCCGCCTTGTGGAGGTTGTTACGGACCACCACTCGCTTTGCTGGCTGTTTTCACTCAAAGATCCGTCTCATCGCCTAGTAAGCTGGGCTTTGCGACTCTAGGAATATGATATTCACGTCACCTATAGGTCAGGCCGGAAGCACTATGACGCTGATGCCCTTTCTCCTTCCCGTTGCCGCATGAAAGTGACCGACGCTCGAGTACCTATCGCTACCTGTCACCAGCGGAGACCCACTCCATTTCATCCGAGCAAAAGAAAGATGCCTGGATTTTCTCCATCTTCAATATTCTGTCAGGGTCATCAGCGAAAGGTGCATCTCGAAACCTACGCCGGCAAGTGTCGCACTGCACCATTCGTGATAGTTTGCTGTTTCGGCGCAACTACCAACCCTAAGGTCGCAAGTGGCTTCTAGTAATTCCGCGCCACCTACGCGCAGAAATATGTGCCTATTTTCATGACGAGCCGCATCGCGCCGTTACCCAAAACCTACCAACGCTTGCGCGTGCGATACTACTGGCGCGGCATGTACCGTTTCGTTCGTCAGTTTTTTCGTTCCTGTGTTCACTGCCAACGCCGAAAATCTCCACCTCGCCGAGGAATTGGACCTAGACAGCCTTTACCATGTCCGGAACGGCCATTCGACCGCGTCGACATCGACATCTATGGGCCTCTCCCTTGCACGGCAGCTGGAAACAGGTGGGTTGTCGCTGTTGACCATCTGACCCGATATGCAGAGACGGCACCACTGTCGGCTGCAACTGTGCGTGAAGTTGCCTCTTTCCTCCTTAGGCACTTCACGCTACGTCATGGAGCGCCTAGACAACTTCTCAGTGACAGAGGAAGCGTTTTTCTTTCTGAAGATTTAGAAAAGCTCCGCACAGCCTGTCGTACCATCCATCGCACCACAACGGCGTACCACCCACAGACCAATGGTCTCACCGAACGTTTCAACCGGACGCTGGGGGATAAGCTCGCAATGTACGTGGCATGAGATCATCCTGATTGGGACACCATCCTTCCATTTGTTACATATGCGTATAATACCGCCACGCAAGCCACGACTGGCTTTGAGAGTGAAAGTGAAAGTTTATTTCATAAAAAACAATACAAACATATTGATATACAGAGGAGGATCCCAGAGTCAACAGACTGTTAGGGGACCCTCCATTATGAATGCACAAACAAATTCGTGAAAGCAGCAAATGAACGTGAGAGCTCATGATATAATTGAGCAGTATAAAAAACAAAGTAAGCCTAAAATAAATACAGAAAGGTATACAAACAATTTGAAAATAGCACTAAGGAAATAAAAAACACAAGAGAACATAAGAGAACGACAATCACAAATACCAACAAAACAGGATCACAATTAAACCAAAAGGAACTCTGAGATTTTTTCTAAAGCACGTAATATATGACGATGATTTGACCGGGACAGGCAAATTATTCCACAATGCGACAGCTGAGAAACAAGAGGTTTTCTTACCGCAATTAGTGCGAACCACTGGTAATAAGCAATAAAAATCTAGTGAAGATTTTGCTTCGTAAACTTACAAGATCAATGAAATCATAAGAATGGTAACAGTACAATAACTTGTAAAAAATATTACAAAGTTGTAATTAAAATCTGCATTAACCGATAGCGTGTTATTCTGACGCAGTAGACCTGAGGCAGAGGAACGACAGGAACTAAACGTTATAATGCGAATACATTGATTTTGAATATGTTGAACCGATGGAAAGGGAGAAGAGCACGCGTTGCCGCATCAAACAATGCCATAATAGAAGTGACTGTGAACAAAAGCAACATATAACGACAACAAAGCATGATGAGGAAAAGAGCGCCGAGCCTTGATTAAAGCTCGAATGCCGAAAGCGGTTTTTTGCTTAAGATTAGAAAAGTGAGATTTATATGTAAGGTTAGGGTGGAGATGAATGTCAAGGAATGTAACGCGCTCACGTGGCGCAATTAGATGAGGCCCAAGTTTTATTTCCGGAAAAATACTGATTGTTTTATGACATGACTTCAAGACCATGAATTTAGTTTTTTCCGGGTTAATAATCTCTCCGCGCTTCTCTCCGTTTTTCCTCCTGTATGGACGCGAGCCCTCTTGTACACTGCACACAATACTTCCTTATAGCCCCGATGACTCAGAGTGCACGCCCATCTCATACGTCGCCAAACACGCTGAAGAATGCCGTTAACTCGCACGCTCACAAACCAAGGAAGACCAACTTCGGCAAAAGACACAGCATGACGAAAAGACCTTTGCGCCAAGCTTTCTCCCCCGGTTCACTTGTTTGGCTGTTGGTACCAGCGACTGCGCCTGGCTGAGAAGTAAGCTGCTTTCGCGATACGATGGTCCCTACCGTGTCGTCAAACGGACCTCCCCTGTCAGTTATTTTGTTGAGCCCATTGCCCCATCACCCGACCAGCGACGCCACGGCCATGATATAGTACACGTCCAGCGCCTCAAACCTTACGTTGAGCCTCACACCATCTCGACTCCTTGATCACCAGGACGGCTCTTTTTCTCAGGGGGCAATTGTAAGGACTTCCGTCGCCAGCGACATTCACGAATGAGCAACCGGAGTATAGGCAGCCCTGTCTACCCGCCTTGAGAGGGTACGTGACGAAACACGAGAGCATCATCATTGCAGTCAAGTGGCAGCAATACACGGTAGCCGCATTGCGAACGCGTAGAACGAAAAAGCTGCTTCACACTTTTGCACCCGGTCGACACGACAGATCCTTCGTGCTCCTGACTTCGTGAGCTGACTCCGTGGTAAGTTTGGATTGAAGACAGTGGCACAATTTAAAGTGAAAATACCTGGCTAAGTATTCCACAATCCCTATAGGTAATGTGTATCTATTTAGTGTGACTATTTCATCAATAATTCACGAAGGATAATTTACAGTTTCCCTCTAAACGGAGCAGTCGCCTCAATTTGAAGGTACTATGTCGAAGCACGCCAGATCCGACGATTAGATATGTGATTCCCGAAATGAACGACTTTGTGAGAAACAAATGTCCTCTGGACACATAAAAATCACGCGAATCGAGGCTCCCTTCTAAACAATGACGCAGTACCCACCATCGGATTACGACTGCGTCGAACACGGCCATTGTTCTCCACGAGGGGCAAGAAAAAGAATGCCGTTGTTAGTAGCACCGTTTATCTTCTCGTTTCCGAGGTGTGGGGTACTTCAAACTTTCGCTGCTTTCGAAAACCACTTTTCGGACCGGTTGGCCTTGCTAGCGCTTGTTTAGTGCGGCGCGTTTGTATCTTTATTCCTCTTTTATTACAGCCGGTCGCGCGACCCAATGTTCCGCCAGGCCAAAAGTGCGAACTTGCGGGGAAAAGTGTGGCGAGGCGATAAAAGGGAGCCGTAAACGTACCCCACGCGCCCAGGCAGTGCCGCATAGAACTAGCCCTCAAAAGGACATCCAGCATTTGCTCACGGCTTCCCTCTCTGCCTAGCCGCTGTGCCCTTCCGGATTATTTCAGTAGCCCAATTCTAATGAAGGCCAGGTGGGATGACGTCGTTAGTGCTTGTACGCCACCGCCTTTTTAAAAATAAAGTGTTGAAACTTCCACGCCCGTAACTCGGTACCCATTGTTTTCAATGTGTATAAGAAACTATATTGTCGCAGGTAGTAGGAAGTTGGTGCCGTAAGTGGAACCGTGAAAACCCCATTTAGCCTAATGAAAAGAGGGCGAAAAATTGAGCAATGTGCGGCATTTACTTACAACAAACAGTTGGATGAAAGCAGTAGTATACAAGGTTACACTCTTTTGAGCGCTTTTACGTAAGTCTTGTTCCGGCGCTCCGTGACTACGTCATACTTTCTGCGTCAGCTTTTAGAGGATTGGGCGTACAAACATACGGCTAAACATGTACCTTCAGCTGGCATTGAGATGTTGGAAGTATTTGCACGACTTTTGGTTGCTTTGGTGCAGGCCTAAGCCGCCAGATTAGAGTAATGTAGATCTTCGTTCATGCACTGACCTAATTAGGCTGTTGTTGTTGATGATGATGTTTGCGGTAGCGCTCCACTGTTCATCAGCAGTGCTAGCTGAGCGCGTAAATTGCAGTGCGAGTGATAATGATGGACGGCATGGACGTTTTTTTTTTCGCGCAGTCCTATTTCCTCTGAAGGTGGAATACAGTACCGGCATTCCGAGACAGGACTGTCCGCGACGTGAGAGAACATGTGTAACGATCTAGCCTTGTTGAGGTAACGGATTTTTGGTTTCTAAGAATGTTTTATTTACTGTTGAATGGGCAGATTCAAATGGGAAAACCAAATTCTTAACATCCTAGAATTGTTTAATTCTGACTCTCGAGGACTACTTTGCTAACTCCATGCAAAAAAAAAAAAAAAAAACATGAGGCGAGGAGGCATTCTTTTTCATTTGGTTACGATTCTAGAAATTCTCGAGTACGATTTACTCATGCCAGTAATCACGAGGCTTACAAATGAAAGAAATAATTATACAGCCTTAGATACATCCTATGTTTTAGGAAAACGGGCCTATTCTCGTAACTGAAATTTGTAGAGTTTCTGAAATGCATTTATAGAAATTTTTACGAGTATCTTTAGACAATAAAGGAACTGGGTAACCTCATGGGCCTCACACACAATTAAGTATTTGTTATGTTTCAGTCAGACCCAGTGACTTAATTTTGATAAAGATGGAGTATTCAAAACTTGGTACGTCTGTCTTTTATGGATTTGCAGAGAAATCTGCACACGCACAAAACTAATGCAAATACTTACGCCCCCAAGAGACGTAGCGAGAGCTGAAGGAACACTCTCAGCGAGGACTTAGTTGTGCACGATCGTTACGAGGTAAACTGTCAAAAATACGAAATTTGTTTTACAAACCAGCACGAATAATCATGGGAGAGAAAAATAAATTGGATAAGTTGATGGCACAAGATAAATGTCAAACAGGCTTTGTTTGTAACGACAAGTCGCAAAATTTTAGAATTGACTTTTTTTAATGCCATGAGCCATCATTCAACGGCAAAAAATCTATGTAGCAACGTTGCTACAGGGGTTTATGGGAGTTGTACAAAGACTTTTTAAGTCGCAAAATTTTAGAATTGACTTTTTTTAATGCCATGAGCCATCATTCAACGGCAAAAAATCTATGTTGCAACGTTGCTACAGGGGTTTATGGGAGTTGTACAAAGACTTTTTAAGTCGCAAAATTTTAGAATTGACTTTTTTTAATGCCATGAGCCATCATTCAACGGCAAAAAATCTATGTAGCAACGTTGCAACAGGGGTTTATGGGAGTTGTACAAAGACGTTTTAACCAAATGTTACTCCTATACAGTTAAGAACAGAATGTTCTGAAGATGAAAAGGTAAATTGCTTTCGCATTGTGTATAGGTAATATTACACGCAGAGCCCTTTAAGTTACTTTGCTAGATAAGATGTGAGACGGCCAAAATGTTAACTGTCAGACGGGCTTTAAATATTTAACTCGTTGGAAGAGAAATTTTCAACAATCCTGCAATTAAAAATATTAGCAATCTCTATAGAAAATAATTAAGTTGGTGTAGCTTGGTAAACTACGCACTTTTGGGCGTCTGTGAAGGCATGCTAAATGTTTCATTATAAATAAATAAATAAATAAATAAATAAATAAATAAATAAATAAATAAATAAATAAATAATTTGTTCATTCTTTCATTCATCTTTATCTGTACTCTCACACCAACAGCGAGTAGATCTAAACAGTGGTGCACAACATAAAAAGCAAAAGAAAAAAAACTCGTTTGCTGTGCTTTTCGGAAAAAATTAGAAAAATACCGCTAAACTACATTTACAAAAAAAATGCTTGCTTTTGATAAATTAACGTGGTAAGTATTCTCCCAGTTTCCCACAAATGAAGAAAAAGCAGGCACAAAATCTGTCACCTCTGGTTGCACTGGCCACTGTGATGAGGTGTCGCTGGAGAGGTCAATCCACCGAATTTAACGGGTGTAGCCGACAGAGAAAAGCAAGAAAGAAGAAGAAGAAGAAGGAAGGGGAGGCTGTTCGTTCTCGGAGGCAGCCAGACGGCCACCCTCGCGGTGTAGGCCCGAGGACCGTCGCCGGGTCTCCAGTCCGAGCCACCACCCGGGCTGCCGACGAGACGACCAGAAGTGGTTGCACCCGTTGGAGTGATCGGGGTTCCGGTGGCGTGGAGCGCGGGCAGCGAGGCCGCGCCGTGGCGCCGGCCGAAGCCATTCGTCGCGCTGCTAGCCATCGGCTACCATCACGTCCTTGTCCAGCGAGGCACCTCCTCATCGACTCCACTAGCCTGCCCCGTGGCCAGCGAGCGAAATGCGTCTTCGCGCCGTCGCATCCAGACCGTCTGGTCCCTGAGATCGCCGGCTGTGAGCGCATGACTCCCTTTATGACTGTGTCCGCAATCATCCGCAAGCATCCGCAGTCCATCCGTGCGCAGTGTCTATTCCGGCTTTGTACATCTCACGTTAATATATTTGTGTGAGTGCGTTTGCGAGAACATAGTCCAGGCTCGTGACTTTCTACGCGGTCCGGCCCAACATTCATGACAGCCACATGACTAAGGCAAAAATTCTGTATAACGATTGAAGTATCGTCCCACAAAGTGCAATCTCTAATGTTCGGCTTCAGTGTATTTGTAATTGTAATATTATTAGTTATGTTTTCAATTATCCCTATGATCATTTCTCCTAGTTTTTAGCTCACTCCAAGACAGAAAAATTACGCACATTAGTCCACCCGGCAAGCTGCGCTGCCGACATCACTCTTCGCATTGCGCCAAGTTGTATCGTTGGCCTGCATCTACACTCGCCGGGAAAATCAACTTACGGCCAAAATTGAACCTCATTTCACTAAGGGGACAAGCGAGTGGCATAGAGTTTCTTAGTAAGTATACTAGAGAGGAAACTGCGCCTCGTAAGCCATGTCGTCGTGGGGGTTCATGGGAAGACCCCTTTTTTGGCTTGGGCTTGGCATGACAACTGGATTCTTAAGCGGTTTTTGGAATTTGCTTTGTTCACTATACATTAACACGTTTACGAGCTACAAGGAAGCCGAAATCCCCCCGTTTCTGTGGTAGCCGTGTTCAGTGAAACAGCAGGCAATGCGTGATAGCACCTGACGTTGCTCATGCCGCAGTCGAAGGACGTATGACAGAGCGGGTAATATGCCGCCGCGAAATTTGTAGCCGACGAAAAAAAGAAACAAAACGTACTTCGACGAAGACAAGATACGGCAGATACGGGCGCTTGTATGCGTCCTGTCTCGTCATCGTCCACGACTGTTTAACGCCATGTTTTCATTTTTCTTGTTGATCTAGCTGGCGGTCGCGGTGCACCGGTTCACCACGAAGGCAATGTTTTCACAGGCACACTAAAAAAAACTTTCGAAACTCTTCAAACACCCTATTTTTTGAAATAATGGTAAAATTAACAAAATCATTTCTCTAATGAGTTACCCCCCAAATATTAACATTGTTCGTAACTACAACCTTGGCCTGCGGATTAGCAGGCACAACCGTTCCGGCAAAAATACATCGTACTTTTTTCTTTAGTTTTAAAACAGCCTGTTTTATTTTCCACTTACATAACTAATTAGCAGGCACAACCGTTCCGGCAAAAATACACCGTACTTTTTTCTTTAGTTTTAAAACAGCCTGTTTTTATTTTCCACTTACATAACTGCACACTATTTTTGGCGTTTTTGTGGCACTTTGTTTAAATTTGCGGTCACTAAAACGTTTCAATCCAAGCCAATGATGAAACTAAGGCGAGTGCGATGTATAATGGCGGTCCATGACGACACAGACGACCTTGATGTGAGCCGCATAGACGCTAGCGCCAGATTCCTCTCTAGTGTATACTGCAAGAAACTCTATGTGCGAGTGGTAGCTCTCGAACTCTTGGAGCTCGACTTGGATTCGCGCGGTAGCCGACGACGCGCTTCGGCCGTTTCCGCTTGCGGCGCCACACACAAACCACCCTCGGTGTTGCCTAGCAAGGCGTTTTCTTCCTCGCGAGGCGTTCTTTACGTCTATCAACTTGCCTGAGAGTCTTCGATCTTCAGCCGAACGACGTTGGGTAGTAACGTTCCTCTTTGGCTCCCGTCGACCCAGCCAGATGGCTTTCAACACCGCAGTATTCATGTTCCGTTTGCTTCCCAGCATTTTTCGAAGTGGGGGCACGCTATTAGTAAAAATGCGGGAAGTGATGCGTACCAAAGTTCGTTTTCTAATAATTCCTGAATAGCACTATGTTTGACTGCTTTTTTTATGTTGAACGCATGTGCATGGTACAACATAAGATGTGTTCGGAAAATAAATTTCAAGAAAACATAGCACAGGATGCGATACAAAAGCATATATTTTATGGTGAAATCGGAAGCGGCCAAGTTCAAGTACTGGGACGCTTGGTATTCAATGAACCTTACGACAAACAAAGGCACAGTGCGAGAGTAGCTGAAACGCATAGCTGGTGTTCTTTCTAGATGGGGTTTCAGTGCGGGAGTGCGGAGTCTATGTAGATCACATAAACCATTCTAACATAGATTGCATTTGAGCCAACTATACTACAGTGGCAGTCGTAGGTGGTAAGCGAAGCTCTAGGGGACAAGGGAAAGCCGGTAGACGGGAACATGACAACGAGCATAACGCGGCCTTCCAGACCGAGACGAGAGCATGATTCATGACGCAGTAAAGAAAGACACCTGTGTTCGTAGTAATCAAATATTCTACAATTTTTTGCGCTAATAGTGTGAAAGCTCTATGGAGTAACACGCATTATGCACGATAAAATACCTATTATGTAAGAAAAATATCCAGCTTTGTCCAACACGAAAACTTTCATTTTTACAAGAAAACATCTCATTACACATGCTCTCGTCGCACGTCTTGCGCTCAGTGACATGTCCGCGTCCTACGGTGAACGCCTTTCCGCGGTGAAGAGCTGAAGCAGGTTGGGGCATGTAAGTGATCCGCATAGGCCCCTTCGTTACCGTGTATGCGGGCAGGCATAACACAATGGCAATGTGTTCTCTTTTGGGAAACTCCTGCCATCCTGATAGCTCTCGGAAGAGGTGTATCGAACACAGTGCTGTGTGCACCCGTTTGATGGCGGATGTCCTCTGTGACAGGCATCTCCTGTTCCGCCAGCTTCCTTGGGGTAGGGCTACCGTAAACGATACCGAGCAATCGTGAGTAAGGGCGCCAGCACGTTACATACCTGTAATATTGGCGTTACCAGGCGCCCATAACAGGAGCACACTTGGCGAGACTTGCAATGGGGCTGTTGTAGGCGTTGTCAGATGAGTGGAGTATGAGCAACCTGCTTCAGACAGTAGATCACCACCAAGGAGCCGAGGAGGACGAGGTGGGTGTCTATCGACTACGTACCATAATCCGTCGTAAAAGCCTGAAATCTGAACACACTCGGAATTCATTTTACAGAGGAGTAGGACAGACTTCCATCTAATACCCCTGCCACACGGGAAAGTTAATATCATTCCCATCGAATGTCATTCCTTCAAAATGACACTTTTTTGCTGCCATACAAGAAAATGTAACGACATTGGATTAAAATGACATTAGAGACCTAATGAGTTTGAGGGAACCCATTCGACTGCGTTCTGCCAGCAAATGTATTATTTCTACAAGAGATTCGGTTGGAATACCCACCCAAATCAGAATACTGAATCGTCAGTACGCATTAAAATGTGTTAAAATTGGTATAATTTTAGTCATTTATTTATTTTTATGAAACAAGCCAAATAGAGTTATGAAAAAGAAAATGGTGGGCGCCGGCAGTCGTGTTTGTTCATATGCTCCATGCTGGTGCTACGGCACTGTTTAATTGTGTTCATTAGGTTGCTGGAGGGTGCAGTAAAGGTGTTTAAGCTCTTTTCGCAAATATTGAAGCTGTTACTAAAATATTTTCTCTACGCAAGCTTTCTTCCCCATAGAAACTGTGATACATTGCAAATGGCGTTAATTTTGGCCGTGATAGCAGCGCGTCAAAAAAATGACATTAAGTACAACGAATGACAATCGATGGGAATGACATCAAATTTGTCGTGTGGCTGGGGTATTCGTTTGGATAACATACGCTTTTAATAAAAAAAAAGGACGTTAAAGGGTAATAACGGCGGTATTTACTACTCCTTACGAGCCTTACTACCCCGCGGTACGTTACGTAGGCTCTGCCACTAGCAACTCCATGGTTAGCAAACTAACTGTGTGTAGGAAGTGGTATGCACTAGCGTAGGGTCCGGCTTATGACTAGGTTATGCATGGCCAGTTGGGGGAGGCATGTAGCTCAGAAGGGTGTTATTGCTAGGACCTTACTAGTGAAAGTAGTGGTGCTTACTGCCGCCTTCAGTTAGTAACCCTGACTAGTGCTACATTTCGCTACCTCCAGTTACTCAGTACGTCGTTTATACTGGGAAAAGTAGCTTGTTAGTGTTCCCTTAGTGAATTCCGCAACCCTTTTTGAGAGTGTACGCCTGTAACACAAATGCAGGTAAAAAGGTTGGGACGGGTTGCATGTACTAACTCCTTACGAACTTTACTACCCCCTGATTTGTACGTAGATCCTGCCACTAAGTATGGAACCTAAATGCTATCGTTACTAGTCTAGACCATGCACTTATTAACTGCTTCTTGTTAGATGCTAACACTCACTGATAGTGACGAAATTTTATGAATTGTTTAACATAATAACTGCAGCACTTTTCTCACTCCACATCACCATAAAAAAGTTTTCGCAAATTCACATGCTGACTTGTATATGCTCACATTAAAATGCATAATTGTAAAATTACCCCTGAAATATATAATTTTTGTCACAAGCCCACTAACCCTATCAGAGGACGTTCCGCTGCTGGCTTTGAAATCAAGAGCGGATGTATTTTAAAGCAACCAAGTTATACTCACTCTCCTCGTGCATCTCGCTGGTCTTCTTGGTCAATTTATTCGTTGTTTAAGTGTGATATGTGCGTACTCAATGTGTCTATGTTCCTATGCTCGCTCAGCTGATCCGCATTGTCGCGCGTAGCTTTTTACGAGTTCATGCATGGCCAGTTAGCAAAATCACCAACTGCCTAGTGTATACTGTAATAAGTAACTGCTTAGTGTTCTGTTAGTAAGTACCACGGCCTTTTTTAAAGAATGATAGAGGTATTTTACGCTGCAACGCTACTGATTCATCTCAACATGGCTTCTGTGTATAAAACCAAGACTGTCGAGAACAAAGTTATTTGGAAGTGATTAAGGGCGCACTTCTTCCTCCTTCTACCGCATCCTGAAGAGATGGCTTGCGTTATTGGATGAGGTTATGGTTGTTCTGTGACGGAAGGTTGTCATAAAATTTTGGAGGATCCAACAGATCCGCATTGAAGCAGTCGTAGTCCCTGCATTGAAGACATATTTTGAAAGCCTCGCCACTCTCAGTTCTGTGATGAGCTCGGCATATGCGTTGACCTGGGCTCTCTTTAAGCGGCCACGAGGGCGTACTGTGAGGGAGACTGATGATTGCTCACATGGTGTGTCAAGACATGGTTTGTAGGTTTTCACGTTGGAAAGCCCTGAGGCTCTGGAGATAGGCCTCGACACCAAGCGGTTTTGAATCAGAGCGCACACAAGAACTCAGCTCATTTTGGTCTATGAACACCCGCGATTGGTGTGGGTCGTGAACTAGGCGAATGGTATCTTGCCGTATATTTTCAAACTGTGTGCGACATGCTGTAGCGGTGTCAGAATCATAAGTCTGCAGGCCGAGGAAGAGGGGCCTCAATGTTAACAAGTTAGATGGGTAGATGAGATCAAGAAGTTCGCGGCAATAAATTGGTCGCAGTTAGCACAGGACCGGGGATAATAGGAGAACTTTGCGAGAGGCCTTTGCCCTGCAGTGGCGTAGATAGGCTGATGATGATGACGATGATGGTGATGATGATGATGAGGAGGAGAAGGAGGAGCAGCAGCAGCGAACACACTGACCGTTTCTTCTCTGCAGTAAACGAGGGGAACTAGGGCGTATAAATTTGTCGTGAGGAAAAGGGTTCAAAACATTTACGCGCCATTATAGATTATGGCAGCCAGAAGCTGACATTACAGGTTATGTAGCCTTCTATGAAGAAGGGTATGTAGTCAAAGTTATGTTTTACTGGACGCTTGCTAAAATGTTTATATGCTCATTCCGCTTGATGTTGTGAACGAGGCCTCTGTTCAGTTTTTGGGTGCTGTTGCATGCGGCATATAGGGATCTACCACACGGCTAATCGTGGAGCGTATTCCACTGGTGGCACGAAGGTTTCATGCGCGGTCGTCAGTGATGTTCACTACGTTTGCGGTGGTGTAATGAAATCGGGCCGAATTAGTCAATCAAGCAGCAATTTTCGCAACACGTGCAGCGTTTTCGTAAAATTTTTTTAGAGGGTGAACTAATATCAATCGGCCCATTTCGGCCTGGCTCGAATGACGACGAAGTGCGAATAAAACAGCTGTTTGCACGACACGCTTTTTACACCAACACAGAAACTTGAGTGTTTGGGGTGATTCCTTCGTCAACTTTCTCAGTGGCGACGAAGAGGCAAGCGCACATGTTTCGGTGCTTGCAAGCGGCAGCCTATGAGAGCACGCTAGAAGAACTGGAAAGCGAAAAGCGGCGTTGCCAGGCTGTAGAGACCAGGACACCTGGAGGTGTTGAATTAGTGGAACGAGGGAAAAACAGAGCGAAATCCAGGCGTATGGGTTTCGGCCGCTTAACTTTTGAGAGGTCCGACTGGCACTTTGGCACGTCAGGGACCATGTCCCGTCTGCTTAATGCATCTGTGGAATTACGATGCACGTAATCGTTACTGTGGTAGCACGATTTTGGGTATATGAAGGGCTGTAAATCTGAATAACCCAGCCCGGGTGTACAACTTGGGCTTCACGTTGACCTCTTACTCATGTTTGGATATCTGGTGGAGAAGCTGCAGCGCTCAGCGTTAGCGGTCACGTGACTGTATCTGACACCGCGTTGTTGACATGAACATTTTTCATTTTTAAAACGAACATTTCTATGACTCGCTTGTGCCATCGCTTCGCCAGGACGCACTGCAGGAAAGCCAACTTACACAATGGGTTTCCACAAGGAGAGAAACACATCCCGCGGTCACAATCGAACCTCGGTCCCGCGCGTTATGGAGCCGACGTCTATCCCATTGCGCCGTTGCGGCACTGTCGAAGCAGTTTGAATTTCGGACGCTGACTTTGACTCATGTTGCGTAAGCTTCGCGTTTTAACTATCTTTCTCCTAACTCAGGGGCTTTGGTTCTTTCTTTTAGATGCGACTGCATCTCATTCACTCGCCTTGTCCCTCCATACGGCGTTGTCCGTCCACACCCCTCCCCTTACACTATAAAAAATAATAGTTAGCGGCGCCCGGTTTCGATCCCACGACCCTGTTGGCGGAACGCGAGGTACATGGTGCTCTTCTGACTGCGCTACAAAACCGAGACAGAATCAAATGCTACGAACGCGTCTTATATCCTTGACTCATTCAAACTACGTCAAGAAGCTACTGATACAACGCATGATGGGGCAATGATTAACAACTGCAATAAAAGAAAAGAAGCTCCCACTTACAGCAACAATGATGGAGCAAAGGTCGTTGCGACAGCGAAGCCCCAAGCATACCACTTAGAGAGATTGACCAAGATTGGACAATAAAAGATAATAATATACATAAAACATAATAATCATACGCGTTCCCGACACGTTTCACGCGATTTCAGAATCAATCCAATGGAAATACCAAGTGAACCCCACGATACGTCGCATCTACATAGGGTTCCCCTCACGGGGAGACAGAACGTGCAGCGCACGAGAGGGAATACAACGGTAGTTCCCTATGTACATGGCTTCGCCCACAACCTCAAAAAAATTGCAGCCAGGCAAGGTGTGTTTGTTGTCTGCAGTGCCCCCAACAAGGCGTATCAAATGTGCCGACGCGTAAACAACGAAGCAAGAGGGGAAACATGCACCACCAACCATCGAACAAAATACGCCGAATGCCAGAAGGAAGTCGTATACAGCATCCCATTATCATGCAAAAAAGTCTACGTGGGACAAACCGGAAGGTGCATTAATGACAGGGCACGTGAACATGCCGCCTCAGTCAAGACAACGTCATCCGGCCACTTATCATCCCATTGCCGCACTTGCCCCAAATTCACGGCGCACATCGACGAGATCAACGTGCTTCGAAAGAAACGCAATCGCCTCGCACGTGAAGTCGTAGAAGCAGTAGCCATCAGCAAGAAAGGTAACAAGTGCGTCAGCACAGCTTCCGTGGCGCTGACAAAGAAAGAACTGGAACTGCTTAGCGATTATCCCATTAACTAATCTCGGAAAAAGAGTGAAAGAGTGTCGCGCTGTGCCAATGTTGTGCAATGTTTCATGTATACAGGGTGTCCCAGCTATCATGCACCAAGATTTAAAAAAAGAGAAATAGCGTAACTCGAAGAAAACCTAGTGCATAATGTTTGCAGTACTGTGAAGAAGCGGAGAGTAATTTTTTCATTAATGAGACTTAATTAATTAATTGTAATTAATTATCTAACTCGAGAAATACTGCCCTAATCACTAAAGTGTCAATGAGGCACTTGTAGGTAACCACGAGGGGCATCTAACTGCGCTATTTTCAGCGACGAACTAATTGCGTACTCATTTATTCTGACTGATAAAGGAAACCCGCGAAATATGAAAAATACCACGTGACGACGCTTACGCGTGCAATGTAAAGCAGCGTCCCCAAACAAAGCTGATTGAAAGCAACTGCTTCGCGTGTTACCCGCCCGAAGAGACAGCGCATCACCTTGATAATAGCATGCATGGAAGGAGCAGCAGCAGCAAGATTCGCGGGACGCATGTGCAGATAAGGAACAAACTCGGTCGCGATTTCTTCATTCTTTCTTTTGTCCATTTCATTCTGGCTAACTCAGAGGCAGCCTGTTTGAGGGCGTTGCTTTACGGTGCGCGCGGAGGCGCCGTCACGTGGTATTTTTCATATTTCGCGGGTTTCCTTTATCAGTCAGAATAAATGTGTACGCAATTAGTTCATCGCTGAAAATACCGCAGTTAGATGCCCCTCGTGGTTACCTACAAGTGCCTCATTGACACTTTAGTGATTAGGACAGTATTTCTCGAGTTAGATAATTAATTACAATTAGTTAATCAAGTCTCATTAACGAAAAAAATACTCTCCGCTTTTTGTCAATAAACTCATGATAGTCAGCACTGTGTCCACTGTGTCTGTGTTTCCTTCCTAAGTCCTATCGTTTTTTTGTTCAAGCTGAAATTTCAAGTCGGTATAAGACGACGCCAGGCGTTAGTGCACACACAAGAGGCGGACGACTCGGCGCTTTAATTCCCTTTTACGAAAATGCGCCGACGCGTTTTTTGGAACGTCGCTACGTCAGTTACAAATAGGGGAACAGCCCAAACATAGACAAAACACAAGAAGAAGGTGACAACCACGAGCGCTGGGTGCGAGTTTGTTGTCTATGACAACCAGCACTCGTGGTTGTCAGCTTTTTCTTCTGGTGTTTTGTCTGTGTTTGCGCTGTTTCCCTATTTGTAATCATGCACCAACTCGCCCCAGACTTAACCCTTGCGCGCTACGTCAGCACGCCCCCTCAAATGCACACTAACCAAGCACAAAACCACTGCCAAATCGCTCACGCTTAGTGGCCTCTGCAGATCTCGTGTCGGGTTCTCTAGACTCCACGTCCTCTCGATGCCAACCATGTCGGCAGCGAAAGTTAACGTCCTGAACTTGAGCTTCTTCGCGCCGTCGAGGTTCGACGCCGCCCTCGTGAACTCACTGCTCTTCATCAGCGCCGTTCTGTCGTGTGTGCTGTTAGCGAGCCACTGCCGCCGATGGTTCCATACCTGGACCGTCCTTCGTTCTCTGCTGCCGGGCCCTGGTCCGGATTGGTGTCCACCGTGGTTCCTGATCGCCTCCTACTGGCACTACAAAAAGCAGCTTCCGGACCGAGCCACCTCTGGTGAGATGCTCTGATGGATCTAGATATTTCTACTTGATATTATTGCTCACTCGCATTGAACATCCGATGGAGAAACAAGGTTGTCAAAGATTTTGTTCGGAATTTGACGCGAGTAATTGGAGTCAGACCTTGCAGATACGTCACTGTCATTTCCGGAACGGGCATGCACATAGCGCGGGGCTTTAAATGTTGACTTCGCATAGGCCTATTGTACCACAATGCCCTGATGGACAATTTGGAGATTCGCCCTGTACATTTTTATTGACGACCCACAATTGCGCTCACGGGTCTTTTTTTTGCTGAAGTGGTCGAGGGTTTTGCGCACCCAATGTGCTGAAAGTGTTGGCTGGAAGTAAGTATAGTGTGAAGCATTTGGCGTACAACAGTTGGCCTATATGATTAAAATCCGCAGCTGCAATTAACCAAACCAGGTTGGATAAAACACGCTGGCGGAGAGTCGAATCTGGGCCATGGCTCGACAGATGTGCCCCCACCTTTTCAGTGAGTCATATATTGGCTTCTAATTTAAGAATAGCCATCGCTAGACCCAATCTAATTACCGAGATTTTGAGATTGAATAAATATTTCTAAACTATCTATTCTAGTCTCTTTGTTATACGCAGCAGAAAAAGCAGAAAAAAAACAAACAATGCCACAGTATGACCTCGCTCACTGCGCCTGTATTGCCGGAAGGCGCCAAAAACCCCGTAATTTACATTCCATTCCACGAGCCTACTTAGCCTTAAATACTATTATTATCTCGCAGTAGGCATTACTCCTCATCCTTACTTTTGTTGCAATATATTTTCTTCTAGTGTGAAACCTCTATACAGGACTGTGCGTCTTTTTTAATTATTTTTATTTATTTATCCATACTGTCAGCCCATTGTTGGGCTATTACAGGAGTGGAAGGGCACAATACACTTTGGTTACAAGAATGAAAAAGAAAGTACATCTCCCGAAATGGGAACGCAAAATACTCTTGGGAAATGCAACATTAAGGGAACAATAAAATTTTCAATTATCATGTCGTTGGTTGCGGGAGGCCAGGTAGTAATTTCTGTACAAGGCCAAATTTATCTTCCCCTACGTAGGTGCAGCTGTGAAATATTCGGAAGGTTCTAAAAAATTTCTCCCTCTCTTGATTCTATTTAAAGTAGCTCTGCGAAGTTAGTTACACGGGGTTAACGCAGATTAGGAAGTTCTCGGGCTTGATCACTATAAGTAAAAATACAGGAAGCGATATTTATAGTGTCGCCTCTTTCTATAGCTTCCTCAAATGCGCTCTGAAACACCCCTTGATGATTCAAAAGAAACAGCGCTGTCATCTCTCACGACACTTCTTTCAAACACCACAAGTTTTAATGTTTGTAACCCCGTTTTTTCTTTAGAATAGCCGACCAAATTTTGCAGGTTAACGCGTCACTGTCGCGTTTACGAATCAGGGAGCGGGAAGTTTCTGCTTTTGGACAACCTTTTGTGCACTTCCATGCGGGGTAGACATACTTTCCCGGTCGGCGAGTTGCATCGACGCCCACGTGTTTGTTTAATTGGCCCCGAATCCATCACACTTACTTGCGACCGCATTCGTCTAATAATCTCTTTTAACTGCTTTGTCTCACGTCTCATTCCAAGACACCAGCGCCTCTTGATGAAATAGGCGTGCATGTAGCTTCAGTGGGGACTATTGTTTTGCCATGCACCCTCGCATGGTGGTCCCTCGTCCATTCTGAGCCAGCCATCGGAACATCTCATTGAAAAGTTCGTACAGGAGCATTTGCTAACCCGCATTCTCTAACGGCTCTTAACTGTTGTTTTCGATGCATACACAACGTAGGAGACAATTTAAAGGTGGAAGTACAATGTAACCGGCGCATTCTCCGTACCCATTCAAAATGACCTCGGCAATACGTTGCGGACGTGATCCTTTCTTTCTAGAACATTGTTCGTGGGAAATTAATAATTTAGTATGCATCATATTGGCATTTTTCACTTTGAAAATACCGCTCATCGACATAATCGCGGAATAAAATAACACACAGCCTTCTGTATAGAAGGGTCTTAAATTACAGTTTTCAATACGCCCTCCAGGTACCAGCAAATTCACTCTCTTACGATCGATTCCGCGAACCGTGACGTATTTCAGGTCCAGGGAAACAACATTTTCTTTGCAGTATATCTGAGTAGCCTAGCGACATACCGAAATAAACTATTTATTTTGAAAATCAAAATTGGACAAGCGAAAATGCTGCAGTGCTCAGTCGCAACACCGTGAGTAGGTGGCCGTAAAGCCCTATGCAATTTCTTTTTCTGCGAAAAAATCGCTTATGCTGCGCACTCACCCAGAGAGCTGTTTTCAACCCTGACGAGAAGAAACAGCCCTTGGATTGGTGGAATGGACTATACATTGCATAAAGGACCAAAGAATTTAAAGAGAAGCTATGAAGTTGTGTCCCGCCATTCAGCTGAGCGAAACGTATACGACGGCCAGGGATATTTAAAATAAATCTTACGTTTCTTTGCTTCGCTATAATTTGGTTTGAAATAAACGTGTATAAGAATTGTTCTTGAAGCATTCTTTCCTGAGAGCAGTCAATCTCGGACATATCGAACTCTAAGGGGGTCAAAAACTAGTTCGATATATCGATAACTCGATATATAAAACATATTCTTTTGCATAGGATTTCCGAGGAGATGTTTGGACTGTTCGATAAATGCAATTATTCGACATACAGTAATCCCTCGTTATAACGAAGGCAGCTTGACGGCGAAGAATTTTGTTATAAGCGGTATTTCGATATATTTATTTATTTATTTATTTATTTTAATACCTCAAGGGCCTCCGCAGTGGTGGCATTACATGAGGGGTGGTACAAAAATACACTTGGTACGAGCATAGAAGGGTGACATTAGCTCCATGATAACAAAAATAAAATGCACAACGTTGGATCCAAAAAATGTACAAAAATGTAAACTTCAGCGGACACGGATATAGTATCAATACGCAATGCATTAGCGGTAAGGCTGAAGCACAAATATGATGAAAACAACGAATAAAAAGAATAAGCTGGAAATAGCAGACATAAAGCGAAGGGCATCAAACAAAGAAACGGCACCAATATATCACACAATCCCGGGCGCTGTAAGCGACGACTTGAACTGGTCAAGGTTTCTTAATTGAACCACGTGATCTGGAAGATTGTTCCATTCCTTTGTAGTGTGAATAAAAAATGACTGCGCAAACGTGTTAGTACGGGGGCGAGGGTATGTTACTTGTAGTTCATTATTGCTTCGGCTAGATGCATGGGGTTTCGGCACGATGTAATTGTTGGGTGATAAAGAATGATAAAACCGGTGAAATAATGCCAGCCTCGCAAGCTTCCGGCGGTGGCTGAGGAGAGGAAGAGCTACGCGTGATTTCAGGTCTGTGACACTAGTAAATGATGAGTAGTTCGAGAAAGTGAATCTAACGGCGCGGTTTTGAATTGCTTCTATGTTATCGGTTAGGTACTTCTGATGCGGATCCCATATGGCGGCTGCATACTCTAATTTAGGGCGGATTAGGGTTTTATAGGCTAGCAGTTTTAAGTGAAAAGGAGCAAGTTTCATTGTACGCTGCAGATACCCAAGAGATTTACTAGCGCTGGCGATTAACTTGTTTATGTGGACGGTCCAGGAGAGATCATTCTTGATGTGAACACCTAAGTACTTATAAGACTTTGTGGATTGTAAGGAGGAGCCTGACAGTGTGTAATTAAAAGTTAACGGACTCGCGCGTCGTGAAAAAGACATTAATTTGCACTTGGAAACGTTTAGTGACATTTGCCAACTTTTACACCAGTTTGCAATAGTAATTAGGTCAGATTGTAAAGTAAGTTGGTCTTGGTTACAAGTAATTTTGGCATACAGCACACAATCATCTGCAAAGAGACGAATGTTGTTAGTAATGTCGGAAGGCAGATCATTAATATAAATAAGAAACAGCAGCGGGCCAAGTACCGCACCTTGTGGCACGCCGGAAAGAACAGGGGTTGTGTTAGATTGCGCGGCATTTACTACTACGAATTGCTTTCTTGTTCTGAGGAAGTTTTCTATCCAGTTGAATACAAATGAATCTAGATTTAGCAGCGATAGTTTGTACATTAGACGGCGATGAGGTAACTTGTCGAATGCTTTTTCAAAATCAAGGAAAATTACATCTGTTTGGATATTGCTGTCGAGATTAACGTGTAAATCATGGGTGAAGGCGGCAAGTTGTGTTTCGCACGATAGTCCCTTACGAAACCCATGCTGTGAGATAGAAAGGAAGTTATTGCGCTCGAGGTGATTTATGATATGCGTGAAAATTATATGTTCCATAATTTTTGATGGAACGGATGTTATTGAGATGGGTCGATAGTTCAGAGGTGATGATCTGTTGCCACTCTTAAAGGTAGGAACAATCTTCCCTAGTTTCCATTTAATGGGAACACAGCTAGATGACAAGGATTGAGCGAAGAGCAAAGCAAAAATGGCACTGACAGGAACCTTAACATTTTTCAGAATTTTTGAGTTTATTTCGTCTGGTCCGGTGGCGGACGACAGTTTCATATTTTTAATTATGCTAAGAATTCCGCTGGGCGTGATGGAAATCGGGGGCATCGCTTCTGAAATTACTGGTTGCGAGGAGCGGGAGGGGTTCATATCTGTTTCTGTCGTGAATGCTGAAGAAAACGCCCTGTTCAGTGTGATAGCAGTGTCTCTATCGGTTAGTTCATCATTCTTGTCGTCATAGAGCCTTATCGCGGTTGGAGGAGATGGGTTGACGGCCTTCCAAAATTGCTTCGGGTTATTTTTTAACATATTTGTTAGTGTTATCTCGAAGAAGTTTTGCTTGGCAGCGCGAATGGTTTTTGAAAGCTTTTTTACCGCACTTTGGTATGCTTGCCACGTGGGGCGATCATTTCTTGCCTTTGCTTTCCTAAACAATCTTTTCTTTCTACTTATTTCCTTTTTAATGGAGTTAGAGAACCAAGGCGCTGACTGTTTGCTTTGAATAGTTACCGTTGGAACACATTTGTCAATTAATTCTTGCATTTTATCAGAAAACAGCTTCCAGTTTTGTTCTACTGAGCGGTCGCAATAACCTTGCTCGAAAAAAGAATAGAATTCTTCGAGTTCAGCGGTAAATCTTTCATAGTTGCCTTTTTCATAAAGTTTAATGTGCTTCCTCGTCGGTTTTTCTGTCTGAAATGATGATTGAAAGAATGCCAAGATAACTTTATGATCGCTAATTTCCTTTAGGTAATGTACTGCCTGGATACAACTTGGGTCGGACATGAGGATCAAGTCAAGAATGTTGGCAGTGTGCGTGGTCTTTCTCGTAGCTTGGGTTATTATTTGCGTTAATTGAAAATTTTGAAGTGTAGCTAGGAATTGGCTGGACTCCCCAGTGGTTCCATTGAATTGATTAGACCAGTCAATAGTAGGGTAGTTAAAGTCGCCGCATATTATTAAATTGGCTGCGGGATATTTTTTTCGAATAAGGTCAAGGGAATCATTAAAGTGCGTGCAAAAATCGGCATCTGGTTTTGGGGGGCGATAGCACGCTCCGATAATAGTGAGGTTTGATCGGGTTCGGCAAGCTATGTAGATTATCTCTAGGGGGCTTTGTAATTCTATTTTGAAGTGACTAATTGAATTTTTTATTCCAATTAGAACACCCCCACCTCGGTTTAGTAAGCGGTCTCTACGGTAAAGAGCAAAACCGGGCAAGTACGGAGTAACTTCTGAGTCGGCAATATGTGATGAAAGCCATGTTTCTGTAAGAATGACGAAATCGCAATCAGCTGATTGGATTACGGCGGATAGTTCTTCGCGCTTGGGAAGAACACTACGAATGTTGGTATAAAGAATCGAGTATGTGACGTCAGTAGTAGATATAGAGGCATTCTGCGGCGGGTTACGGAGGGGTGAATGTGGCAGATGAGGTTTTGAGATATTTTCCTTTTGCTAGCTACCTCGTTCTGTCGTTTCTTTCACCATTTTATGCACAGTGTCATAGTAGTATGTCTTCTTTCCAATGATCAGTTTTTTGTAGCGTAATATAACCGACCGCTCGAGAAAAGCTAAAGCAGTTGAGCTATAATTGCGCCTCAACTGCAAAGCACCAAAACACACTATATTCAGTGAAGACAAACATTATTCATGTGCAAAAGGGAAGTGAGTTTTGGCCGTTTCAAGTTCTTGCCAGGCATGAGCAACCCCTGCTCCAATTTGACCAAGCATTGCATAAGGCCGTGGTCGCCTCCCATTAAGAGGACAGTGACCGTTGACCGTGGCCAATTGCCGGCGTGCGGGCGTCACGGAATGCTACGTGAGTTTCGCGCTGGAAACCGCCGCAAATGCCGTGGCTACAGTTCAGGGTTGGGCTTGTTGCGCTAAAAAACGATTACCTGCTCAGTCGTGCTACACAGCGCACTCATAAAACTGACAGGTTTTGCACTAGAGGTTTAGCATGATCGCTGAGCAATTTTTCCTCCGGGTGTGCAGCCGCAAAGTTTGCAAAACAAGCGCTTATCGGCGGCCCATCGTCGACGGCACTGCTAATTCTACGATTGGAGTGTATGTGTTCGCGGACCGTCGCGCCCAGGCTATTAACCAATGTCTAGGAACAAAATTCAACGACCGCACCACGAATTTGGACCATTTGTCTAAAGTCGGATGACGCAAATCAAGCACGAACCGGGTAGAGAAAATAGCCAGAGAGAGACCAACTTGCGTTGACCCGCCATTTCTGTAGCCTGACCCTCCGCGCGGTCGCCGCCGATCGGCGACGCCACCGCTCGACTGTTCGCGCTAAGCGGGTCAAGCTCTTCTTGCGCTTCGAGTAATGCGGCCTAAAATGCATGCGTTTGGGGCGGGAACATAAAAAGTTTCGAATAAACCGACATTTCGAGTAAAGCGATTTCGTTATAACAAGGGATTACTGTATCTGGGTTTGATATATGCGGGATCGACTGTATTGTACTCTTTAGATTTGAGCTTTATTTTTGAAATTTCTCTATCAGCGGATGAAAGATAATAAAATTGGTATGTTTTCGAAATATATATTCCTGGAGTTGGTCTCCTTGTACACGACACCTCTCGCGAATTTTCATCGCAACATAAAATGTGTGCGCCACGCGAAGCGAAATTTTCTTTTGTAATTTGTACATTGCACTTACTCACCTGGAGGAAGAAGAAAGTTGGGATAGTAGGTATATACTGAAAAGCGTAAATCGTAGTATTCTTTTGGTACCTGTATGTACTAACGAAATTGTTACATACTGGCAAGCGACAAGACCGCAACGAATGGTGGACA
This sequence comes from Haemaphysalis longicornis, assembly GCF_048455015.1. Taxonomy (NCBI): domain Eukaryota; kingdom Metazoa; phylum Arthropoda; class Arachnida; order Ixodida; family Ixodidae; genus Haemaphysalis; species Haemaphysalis longicornis. The sequence goes on from NW_027526361.1 coordinate 226,467,148, forward strand.
ACTGCAAGGTGCCCTTGTCTGTGTTCCTTTCTTTCACATGCCGTTCCTTCTGTGCTCTATCATCTTTGGCATCAGAAAGGTAGCTGATATCCCGATTCTGCTCCTTATGCTGTTCAGCAAAGCGCATCCTGCTCATCACTTTTGAGAGGAGAGGTTTAGCGAAGCTCCGCGTTGGCGCATAATAACGGGTAATGGTCATATAACCGAAGACAATGTCTAGAGTGATGTCCGACGGCGCTTTAGCTCCGCGCTGCAGTCATGACTACAGTGCTGTCCGGCGACATTTGAATTAAGACCAGGCTAGCTCAAAAGAGAGCGTCTGCCGTTTGTTAGGTTAGTTTAGGAAGTTTCAAATTATTACCTTGTGTTCGTTAGGTTGTGTGGATTAGTTTACGCTAGGTTATGTTATTTATTTATTTATTTAATACATACTGCGGACCACAGTTCGGTCCAAGCAGGAGGGCATGGTACAATGCAAAGAGCAGTACAATAAAACATACAAAATAAAACAATGCACAGTTGCCCAGTATCGCAAGTACTTCATTCTGTTACCTGGTTCCAGTCTGAAATTGTGCGTGGAAAAAAAGAAAATTTGAACTTGTCCGTCCTCGTAAAGTACGCAGTTAGTGCATTTGGTTGGTGATGTCTTGTCGGCCTTGTGTTGAATGGAGAAAGAAAAGGGGTTGGGTCAAGGGCAAGATTGCGATTATATAAAAGAGACAGAAAATCAAGGCGGGACTTCTTTCTACGATCCTGAAGTGTGGGAATATTATTAGCTAGCATTAGGTCAGAGGGGGAGTCCGTTCACAAAAACCTAGAACAAACAAACCGAATGGTCTTCCGCTGAATCCTTTCAAGTTTCTTAATGTTTTGTTTAGTATGGGGGTCCCACACGATACTCGCATACTCCGGCTTCGGACTAACGAAAGAAAAATATCTAAGAAGCCTAACGTTTGGAGGAGAATATCGGAGCTTATATCTTAAATAGCATAATTTCCGGAAGGCAGAGAGCAAATATTATCTATGTGCAAGTTCCATGATGAGTTGTTTGTTAATGTAACGCCGAGGTACTTATAGCTGTCTACTTGTGTGAGTGCAGACGATCCTAACTTACACACGTGTTCACTGGGGTTTTTCTTTGTTGTTACACAAAGATATACACTTTTTTCAAATTTAATTCCATTCCTCATTCTACGCACCACTTACGCTTGTTTTCAATGTTTTTGTCGAGTTCGTTCTGATCATTAGTACTAATGTCTTCCCGAAACAGAACACAGTCGCAGCGAACAATCGAATTTGAACAGTAGGGTCAACAACAGTTACTAAATCGTTAATATACAACAGTAAAAGCAATGGTCCCAAAACACTACGTCGTGGAACCCCAGCGGTGACACGAAGACACCGAGATTGTTCTTCGTTAGTTTTACAACCTGTTGGCGGTTGGATAGGTAGGCTACAATCCAAGAAACAAAAATATCCGGAATGTGAATGTTTTTAAGTTTTGCTATTAACTTGTCATGTGGTACCTTGTCGAAAGCTTTTTTGAAATCTAGAAATATAGCATCAATTTGGCCATTGTTGTCAAGACACGCTGCAAACGAATGAATTATTGTCACTAATTGGGTTACCGTGGAATAACATTTTCTAAAACATGTTGAAAATTTGTTAGTACGGCATTTTCGTCTATAAATTAAAAAATCTGTTTGGAAGTAATATGTTCAATGATCTTGCAGCATTTAGACGTTAAAGGTATCGGACAGTAATTTTGAAAGCTGGACCGGACACCTTTTTTAAAAACAGGAAGAATCAGAGCCATCGTCCAGTCACTCGGTAGCTTCCCAGTGGACAAAGAAGTGCGAAATATTACAACCAGAAACTTAGCAAGTAGTTCGGCATATCTGCGTAAAAAGACGTTTGGAATTTGGTCTGCACCACAAGAAGACTTGGTTTTCAAATTTAATGGCAAAAATAGTACACAAGAGTAAGATTCGTCCAAGAAGGACGTCATTATCGTCCAAGAAGGACGTCATTCACCCCACCCCCTGACATCACACCGATATCAGCGCCACTGGACCCTTCAAAAAGAAACTCCTGGCACCTGTTCCTTGGGATTCGCGGCTGTTGGCTGCCATGGCTAAGTCCGCTGTCACCACAGATTGGCACCGTCCTCGTATCGTCCAAGAAGGACGTCATTCACCCCACCCCCTGACGTCACACCAATATCAGCGCCACTGGACCCTTCAAAAAGAAACTCCCAGCAACTGTTCCTTGGGATTCCCGGCTGTTGGCTGCCATGGCTAAGTCAATTTTTTTGATGTTCTAGGAGCCCTTGCCTCGTGCCGCCTATTCCTGCCTGGCCGCCCGCTGTCACCACAGATTGGCGCCGTCCTCGTTATCGTCCAAGAAGGACGTCATTCACCCCAACCCCTGACGTCACACCGATATCAGCGACATTGGACCCTTCAAAAAGAAACGCCCGGCAACTGTTCCTTGGGATTCACGTCTGTTTGCTGCCATGGCTAAGTGAACTTTTTTGATGTTCTAGGTAGGCATGTCGCATTGCCCCTTTTCTTGACTTGTGTCACCAGCCTATGGGTGGCCGCTGATCCCCACTTTGAGAAGTGTTTCTTTTCTGTGTCGAAAGACGTGTCATGGGTATAGACTTGTCCACGTACCGTGCGCGAATTGGTAGATTTGTCTCTTGCCGAGGGCCCACAAGCTCCATCAGTGCTCGCTTTTCTGCTGCGTCAATCCTTTTGCGCACTGTATGCCTGAGACCTTCGTTCTTGCTTCTAAGCACGTGCTTTGCGCTCCTGCTCCTTTGCGCAGGCGATGTGGAAGCAAACCTCGGTCTTAAGATTGATGACGTTTTAGCTCTAATGAGGGAATTTCACGGTTAAACAACGGCTACCCTGGCAGAATTGAAGATGACATTCACAGTAAATACGTCACGAATTCTTGTAACTGAGGGCGACCTAAAAAAATGGCGCAGATTGAGACCAAGTGCGAGGACGTAGGTGTCTCCGTCCGTGAAGTCAAATCGAGCATAACCAAGGTAAGCGAAGAACTGACTGACGTAGTGGACGACATGAGTAACAGAATGAGAAGAAACAACCTTATAGTCCGAGGTCTTCCTGAGACCGAAAAGGAGGGTTATGAGGAATCAGTAAACATAGTGAGAGTTCTTTTCGACATACATTGAAGTACAAACTGGCGATATTGAACGCGCTCATGGGGTAGGTAAGCGGCGTCCCGACTTTGATAGACCTATTATCGTTAAGTTTCTTAACTTCAAGTCCAAAACCGACATTTTGCGCAATGCCCCCAAACTGAAGAACCTCGAGTACCCGAAATTTTGGATAGATGCAGATTCCTCGCCTAAAGTGCAATTAGCGCGCAAAAAAATTGAGGGAATTTGCTAAAGAAATCCGCAAAGGAAACGAACGCTTTTCGCTGCGCTTCAACTGCCTTTACATTTGGGATCGCATGTTTCGATATGACTCAGGCACCGACAGTATTGTCGAGGTAACCACTAACCGCGAATTCTCAACGGATGTCGCAAACCCACAAGGCGCTATTGTACACGTGCCCACGTTACACCCTGCTTCCGCAGGTTGACAATCGGTTTCACTTAATCGAAAACCAACGGCTAGATCTGATTTATCAGTGCTGTTAGCGAATTAACGAAGCATCTTCAGCAAGCTCGGTAACCTAAAAACACTTATCTACACGTGTTCGGGTGACATAATCATTGGTTCGGAAACGTGGCTGTGCGACGAAATTTCAAACAGTGAACTCAGCTTTCCTACACAGTTTGCCGATTTTAGCAAGGAGGGAGCAGTATCTAGAGGAGGAGGAGTTATTACAGTAGCTAAAAAAGAATTCCAACCATCGGCTATGGTTTACGAAACACCCCTCGAAGTTATTTGGGTTACTGCACGGTCAGTCCATATCACTTTCGTTATTGGCGCGTGCTAACGTCCACCCGACAGTGGTCTTGAGTTTATAAACTTGTTAAACGATTCCCTCGAGTATATATCTGAACACTGTCCAAATTACGTCCTGATTTTAGGTGGCGACTTTAACTATCCCGGCATCGAATGGTCGGCCTCATCCGCTTTCTTCATTTGGCACATGTTCACCATTTGACCCAGTTAGTCGAAGAACCCACCCGGGCGTTAATATTTTAGACCTGCTTTTCACTACCCATCCTGGGAATCCCCTCACCCGCGTTCTGGAAAAGATTAGCGATCACAGGGTCGTTCACTGTTCCCTTTCCCTACCACGCGTCCATAGTGCTAAGGTTGTCAAGCACTTGTTGAACTTCGCATGCGCTGACACCGAGAGGATGAGTAGAATGTTTGAAGAATTTCTACCCAGATTCGAATCTGATTTTGGAAATCGCACAACAAATGAAAACTGGCACCTATTTTGTGACACTCTGAAACAAATAGAAGAATGCTGCGTCCCCAAATTAACCAGTAGCCCTAAAACTAATGATCCATGGTCACACGTGATGTAAAAAGATGTTTAAACAGGAAAAAACGTGCATTCAAAAAGGCTACGCGAACAAATTCACCGGCGGACTGGCTTCGTTATAAAAATATATCAAAGCAACCGGAAACTTCCATAAAAGAGGCCAAGGACAAATATTTCAACTACACTCTACCCAACCTTCTTAAATCCGATCCCCAAAAATTCTGGCGTGTGGTCAATCCTAGAGAAAGTCCTACTGATTCAGCACTAGTGAACAATCAAGGCGACATCTTATCAATACAGGAAAACGCTGAACACTTCAATATTCATTTTGCATCAGTATTTGCGGACAAACGTCCTCTAAATTTACCGATGCCGGCCAAACCTAACTTTCTCCACCCTTTTCTTTCAATTACCCTAACCGAAAATGGGGTTGCGCGTGCTATAGGACGTCTTCCTTGCAAAACGAGCCCGGGGCCTGATGGGATTAGCGGCAAACTTCTCAAATTAGAATGCCACAGATCAGCATACCTATTGACAATCATCTTTCAGCAATCCCTTGATACGGGCTGTGTAGCGGAGGATTGGAAATATGCTCATGTTAAACCTCTATTCAAAGTCCTCTCCTAAGAATTACCGGCCCATCTCGTTAACGTATATTTCTTGCAAGCTACTGGAGCATATTCTTCACTCACACATTATAGCTTACGCAAACGGAAACAACTTACTCATGGAGAACCAACATGGTTTCCGCAACAAGCACTCCTGCAATACCCAACTATTTGAACTGCTAACTGACCTCCATAAATCCATGCATAACTCTGTTCCTACTGATGCAATCTTTATAGATCTTTCTAAGGCATTCGATCGCGTACAACACAAACGTTTATTAGCCAAAGTCCGTCCGTAACCTTCAACTTTACGAAAAAACGACACAATGGATTTCGGAGTTCCTATGCAACCGACACCAATCAGTATAATTCAGCCATATAATTTCCAGAAAAAGCCCGATCAGATCAGGTGTTCCTCAGGGATCTGTGCTTGGCCCTTTATTATTCTTGGTTTACGTTAATGACATCGGATCTAACATTGCCTTTTCAATACGTCTATTCGCGGACGACTGTGTCGTATATAGGGAAATAACCAAACCAACCGACGTTTCTACCCTACAATCAGACCTAATAAAACTCCGGAGTGGTACCGATTGTGGCAAATGGAAATTAACATTTGAAAAACCAAACACATCAGATTTTCTTCTGGTACAACCAACCCTCCTCCCACATATGCAATTAATGACACCATAGTTGAGACGGTATCATCAATAAAATACCTTGGCGTTTTTCTAAGCTGTGATTTAACATGGAACCGTCATCTTGAGTACACTACTAATAAATCCTTTTAAAAACTCGGTCTCCTGAAGCATCGTCTTAAGTGCGCAAACGCGGACACTAAACTTCAGGCATATAAAACTTTGATCAGGCCTTCCTTGGAGTACGCGTCTACTATCTGACACTCTCATACGGCAATATTGACTGATATGCTCGAATCAGTACAAAATAAAGCAGCCAGGTTCATCTGTTCTTGTGACTCCAGTTATCAAAGCGTGTCATTACTAAAGCACAATTTGAACCTTCCTTCTCTTGCTATGCGCAGAAATTTGTCTCGCCATTCCTTTTTTCACTCTTTGTATAATAGTGACACAACTTTTCCCAGAAGCTTCATTCACCCTGCTCCTCACGTATCTGCTCGAACCGACCATGCGCATAAGATTAAACCAATATTTTCCCGCACTAAAAAATACCAGTTTTCACATCTTTCTTTGTGTATAAACGAATGGATGTCCTACCCTCAGCCATAGTCTCCCTCACTGATCCATCGCGTTTCAAATCTGCTTTATTGTCCTATTTAGAAGCCCGTGAAGACATGTAGCGATTCTTTTCGTGTAATGTGCATTACTCGTATTGAGAATGTGTGCTCGATTCTTTTCAAGTTTATTACATGCTGTTGTTGACTCACCACTTTGTTACAGTTCCCTCACCAAATGTATAGTTGACACTGTTGTACCCGGTTTATGTATCCCCCCTTAAGTAATGTCCTCTGGACTTTTAAGGTATATAAATAAAAAATAAATGTACAAAGAAAATATTCCTGGCAAATATAAAGGCACTAGCTGTATATATTCTTTCGATGTGCCAAAATCAGAGGTCGGTGGATTCACTCATGAGTCCACTCACTCAGACTCATTTGTACTCAAACTCACGTATGAGTTTGAGTTTGATTGAGCACGATGGTAGTGTGGCATGGTGAGTTTGAGCTTGAGTGAGTTTGAGCCCCACTTAGTTTGAGTACACCTGAGACTGAGTGAGTTCTGAATCCATTTTGAGCTTAAGTACATTTCAGGTCTGAGTACATTTTGAGTGCTGTGCACATTTTGAGTTTGAGTACATTTTGAGTTTTGAACACATTTTGAGCTTTGAGCACACTTTGAGTTTGAGTACATTTTGAGTTTTCAGTAAATTTTGAGTTCTGAGTACATTTTGAGTTTTGAACACATTTTGAGGTTTGAGTACATTTTGAGTTTGAGTACATATCGAGTTTGAGTACATTTCGAGTTTTAATGCATTTTGAGTTTGGAGTCCACGTGAGTTCTGAGTTTTGCACTCACTGTAAGTTTGAGTTTCAGTGAGCGCATATGTGGCGCTCAGCTATAAGTCTGAGTTTGAGTGAGGGGTGATTCGAAAATAAATTTGTGAGTGAGTATAAGTGAGCCGCGCCAGCTTTGCCGAGGTATGGCCAAAATACATACACCTAAATTACGAACATACTACAACAGGCTGTCTTTTTTGTTTCAACGCACCGACATTCTAAACAAAGTTGGAGACCAGATTGATTCAAATTACAGTAAAAACAAATTAAAAAAAATGCTTCCTAGGTCAGAATTTTCACTTCAATGGCTAAAACTGTCGATGTTGTTTAGACTTGTTTAATGCGCAGGATTTGAAGTAGTGTCTATCTTTAAAGCACAATCATAGTTCTGCTCCAATTGTCCAATTGTACTTTATTCTACTTTACTTTTATGTACTCTAACGTACTTTATTGTACCTTTCCCTTATTGTTCTTTATTGTTTAGTTCTCTACAAGGGGCTGGTATCTCTAATCACTCAAACATTTGATTTTCCAGCTTGACCATTTTGCTAGAGTCTCTGTAAGGCTTTTGTAGCCTTTAGTCCCAGCCTGCCTCCTCGCACTTCTCAGAAAATAAAATGTTTGAATCTCTGAAATAATGAATTTGTTTACGTTCACGGAGCTTGAAGCTGCACATTCCCTGCCAATTGCAGTTTGGTGGCCACCAGATTGGCCGGCCAAAGCTGCAAGCTGCAGTTGATAATTCTAAGCTAGCTCTAAAAAAAATGAAGGTAATAATAACTGCGTCAAAACCAGAATTAAACACATTGGAAGTCATGCAAAATGCATCAGGTAGATTTAATAAAATAATTTCTTTTTGCGGGCGAGAATGGCGTTACGTTTATAGAATTCTTACACCAGTACTGGATGGAAGCGGCTAATCCTTGAAATAAAAACTACTCTGGTGGTTTTCCAGCTTAGCCAATATACTGGATATATCAGACCCATTTCTCGCAATATTTTGGTTTTATTTCCGATGCGGCTATTTGACGGCAGTGTTTTCTGACCACTTATCGCCGAGGGGACCCATGGAGAGAAAAGGCCAGGATGGTCAAGTCCGGTTTCTCCTCTGAACACCTGGAGCACTGCATGAATGTGTTCAAGAAGAATGGGGCCATCCTTGGCAAACGCATCAAATCCATGACAGGCGAGTCACCGGACAAGCCAATCACCTGCTACTATACAATCCAGAAGTGCACCCTCGACGTCATTGGACGTAAGTAATGCTCTTAAGGGGAGATAAATATTTAACGCAAATCAAATTTTTACCAATGTGTAACGGTGGTACGTGGTAGCTACCTGTTACACATCGATTAATAAAAAAGAACCACAATTTTTCGTGTGTGTCGTATTAACCATTAATGCATGGCTGCCATTAATCAGCGCATTGTCTGCAATAAATACATCACGAGCATTGATCTCCGTATCATGTAGATAAACACATAAATAAAACAAAATTAGAATTCTCAGTCTAGTATCGTGGGTAGTATTTTCATAAGAGAAAACTAGCCCATTTAACCTAACGAGAAAGGTGGCTGAAAAGCCAAAATTGCGTACCGCTTTGACCGAGTCGGGATGGCGCAATCGAATAAACATCGGCTTCAACGCGCGACGGACCCAGGTTTGATGCAGATCACGGGAACTGTTTTTTCCCGAGCCGGTCGATGTGCCTCCGCTTGTTATTATTATTACTATTATTATTATTATTATTATTATTATTATTATTATTATTATTATTATTATTATTATTAGTATCTTGTTCCTGTTATTCGTGTATTGTGCTGATACTGCGACTGTAATTATCGTAGAATTTTTCTTTTTCTGCCACTTTTATCATTAAAAGTTGCCATATTCACTTCATGCGTCCATTTGAAACTGAAAATGTACGCCTCCCGAATCTTGTAAAAACTTTCTTTTCACTCACCCTTCCGTATAGTTACGCTTATTGTAAGATGTCTTCTTGCAATTGACCAGACATTACAGTTTCTATTGATT